>NC_044304.2:105818417-106130616 GCF_007474595.2 Lynx canadensis
TTTATTTTAGCGATTCTGAAAGATATGAAGTGGTATCCCATTGTAATTTTGATTTGCATTTCCCTGATGATGAGTGATGGCAAGCATCTTGTCATGTATCTATTAGCCACCTGGATGTGTTCTATGGAAAAATGTCTATTCATGTCTTCTGCCCATTTCTTCACTGGATTTCTTTTGGGGAGGGGTGGGGTGTTGCATTTGATAAGTTCTTTATAGGTTTTGGATATTAACCCTTTATCAAATATGTCTTTGCAAATATCTTCTCCCATTCCAAAGGTTGCCTTTTAGTTTTTGACTGTTTTCTTTGTTGTACAGAATCTTCTTTTTTTTTTTCTTGATGAAGTCCCAATAGTTTATTTTTGCTTTTGTTTCCCTTGCTTCAGGAGAAATATCAAACTAGGGATTCATACCTACCCTAGGGATTGACACATACCTCTACATCATAAAGGCCATATAGGAAAGACCCACAGCTAGTGTCATTATCAATGAGGAAAAACAGAGCTTTCCTTCTATGGTTAGGAACAAGACAGGGAGGTGTAGTCTCACCGCTATTATTTAACATGGTATGGGAAGTCCTAGACTCAGCAGTCATATAAAAAAAATAAAAGGTATACAAATTACCAAGGAAGAAGTCAGACTTTCACTATTTGCAGATGAGATGATACTGTATGTAAAAAAAAACCTGAAAATACTCCACCCCAAAATTGCTAGAACTGATGACTGTATTCAGTAAAGTCACAGGATACAAAGTCATTCAGAAGTCTGTTTCATTTCTATACACATATAGTGAAGTAGCAGAAAGAGAAATCAAGGAATTGGTCCCATTTACAATTGCACCAAAACCCATACGATACCTAGGAATAAACCTAACTAAAGAGGTTCTTTGAAAACTATAAAATAGTGATGAAAGAAATTGAAGATGATACAAAGAAATTTAAAAAAATATCCATGCCCTTGGATTGGAAGGACAAATATTGTTAAAATGTCTGTCCTACCCAAAGCAATCTACACATTCATTGCAATCCCTATCAAAATACCACCAGGGGTGCCTGGGTGGCTCCATCATCTAAATGTCTGACCTAGACTCAGGTCATAATCTCACAGCTCATGAGTTTGAGCCCCACATCGGGCTCTGTGCTGACAGCTCAGGACCTGGAGCATGCTTCAGATTCTGTGTCTCTGTATCTCTCTGCCCTTTGCACTCTGTCTCTTTCTCTCTCTCTCTCAAATACATAAACATTTAAAAAAATTTTTAAATATCACTAATATTTTTCATAGAGCTACCAGAAACAATCCTAAAATTTTGTGTATGGAACCAAAAAATATCCCAATAGCCAAAGCAATCTTTAAAAAGAAAAGCAAAGCTAGAAGCATCAAAATCCCAGACTTCTAGTTATATTACAGAGCTGTAGTGATCAAGACAGTATTGAACTTGCACAAAAACAGATACATGGATCAATGAAACAGAAAAAAACTCCAGTAATGGACCCACAACTATATGGTCAACTCATCTTCAACAAACAGGAAATAATATCCAATGGAAAAAACACAGTCTCCTTCTTCAATAAATGATGCTGGGAAAACTGGACTGCAGCCTGTAAAAGAATGAACCCAGACCACTTTTTTACACCATACACAAAAATAAATTCTAAATGGGTGAAATACCTAAATGTGAGACAGAAAACCATCAAAATTCTAGAGGACAACATAGGCAGTAACTTCTTTGACATCAGCTATAGCAACTTCCATGCAAACTTTTAACAAAATCATTGCAACTTTCAATAAATGGCTGGAAATGGCTGGGCAAAAGAAAACAAATGATAGGAATAAATATTAGAAAACTTCAAAAAAAATCTCTTTTGGGGGCTCCTGGGTGGCTCACTCAGTTAAACATTCAACTCTTGATTTTGGCTTATGTCATGATCTCACAGTTTGTGAGATCGAGCCACACATTGGGCTCTGTGCTGACATCAAAAAGCCAGCTTGGGATTCTCTCTATATCCTTATTCCTCTCTGCCCCTCCCCTGCTCAGACACGCACACATGTGTGCTCTCTCTCTCTCTCTCTCTCTCTCTCAAAATTAATAATAAATATTTTTTAAAACAAAAATTATATTTTTGCTTTTGCCAGATTTTTGGCATATTACTCTTATCTAGAATTTCTCTTCCTATAAATGCCAATAGAGGTACACCAAAATTTCTCTACTCAAATATTTTTCTAATAAACCTCTCTACTGTTCAATTTTTTTTTCCTAATGTGTTAATTACTACCCTTCTTGGAGGAGTTACCTGAACTCTATAAATCTAACCACTGTGTTCCAGATCTAGGTTAGTCTTGTGCCTCAGGAAGAAAATGACAGAATGTAAAGAACACAAAACCAGAAGGCAGGGAACTCTTAGTTCTAAATCTTCACCACACATTAGACCTATCTGGTGAGCTGTTAAAGATCTCAAACCACAGGTCATACCTAACAATTAAATTAGAAGATCTAGAGAGTGGAAATCCAATAACAGTTTTTTAAAAGACATCTCTAGGGAATTCTCATTACAGTGAAATTTAAGAAGCACTGCACTAGTTTTAATTCTACCTTTATTATCTTGATGAACTTGAAAAAATAAAATATTATCATTAAGTCCCATGTTCTTTATCTGCAAAGTGAGGATGAGTATGTAAATAGGGGTGCCAACAGGAACGAATTCACTTCCCTTGCTACATACAACCTACTATATTAATAGAACATGGATTACAAACCTAGAAAGACCATATTCCTAATCTTTTCTCTAGATGAGAGATGAGAACTGAACTACCAACTCTGAGCTTATTTAAATGGATCTTGCCTCTTCATGTAAAAACTCTTCTAGTTACTCAGTCCCCAGATTATTTCCAACCCACTGCCATTTTTATTCTTATTGTTATTTATCATTTTTTTTATAATTTGACTCATCTGTTGGTATTATCTATAAATTTATTCATTTAATGGATCTATTATTTATCTTCAGTGTAAGCTTCATGAAATTAAGGACTTCATTATTTTGTCCACTGTTTGAACCCATTGTCTAGAGTCGTGCTTGATACATAAAAAAATAATTATTATTTGTTGGGTGAACAAACCAAAATTAATACTTATATTTAATGCTACAAAACCAATACATCATTTAGGAGTACATATTTTACTAAAAAGGTAGCTATGAAAGAAAAAAAAGAGTGTTTATATTAAAACAAATATGTTGTGGAATAATGGGAAACTTTGAATGAAAATGAAATAAAACTTCAAACTAATGTCCTAAATGTGTCATTTTATTTCAGGTTAGTCCCTCACAACTTGAGAGATGCATATTCAATTATACCTGCAGTGGAAACACTAAAGTGGAAAGTTGGGAAACAATCCAATAAAAGGCATTTCTCCACGTGGCACATGCAGTATTGTCACTTTGCATTTTTGCAAGTGATATAAGGTCATATGTTTTGTATTTTCATCGTGTTTATTTTAGTGTGCATTAGAACAAGCATGATTCAAAATGATAGGTTTATGGCTATTACTGTTTAGAACAAAATAAGGTTAAGCAATAAACTTATTTAAGTTTATTGAAGATAGTATACAGATTTGGCAGAGTCGTGGAGGTATTTTTCAAAGGTCTGAAGTTTGGAGACCTGGACTAAAACAAATTCTAGGAGCAATGTGTTGCCTTTAAGGACATATAGGGTCATGTAAGCTGATCTAAAGACTTTCTTAATAAAATTTACTTCTACTCAGATTGATTTAGGAGAAGCAATATAACTTTTGTGCCCGGATGGACAAAATGATAAGTTAACTCTTGCTTTGGAAATCTTTCATCATCTGAGCTACCAAAGAGCTATCAGTTTTGAACGTCTTGGAACACAGCACTTTGGGCATCAGTAGATCCAGGGATCACCATGGAAGACTTTGGATTTCATACACAGGTGATAATTTACAAGTGCCTGATGAAAGCTTCAAAGCCTCCTACTTTGCTTCACATATGAAAGTGATATGAGGAAACTCTATGTAGGAAGTATCATGATGATGATGGTTGATGACGATGATTTGTCTGAAAAGACAAAATTGATTTTATAGAAGACTACTAATCCTTAAAGGAAGAATTCTTCTAGTTTATCAGTTTAAGTGCAAAAGTTACCAGCACTTTGACAACTACAAACAGACTACCTGCATCATAAAGAAAATACATGCTCAGAGATCTCATTTTCCCATCATTTTCCCCATCCATGTAAATGGATGCTAAATTCATGAGCTATACATGATTTTTGTAATAGTTTTTCACGAGGGGTGCCTGGGTGGCTCCCTGCAGAGGCAAGCACCTGCAGAGGCAAGAATATGGAGGGAGGGAGAAAAATACTCCATTTTGAGTAGGAACCCAGTTTCAAGGGGGAAAGACCCTTGCAAGAAAATAAAGATGGAAGCAGAAGAGTTTTATTTGGCATATGTTTCTTTTGAAAGAATTTTTTGGTTTTGCTTTCACATTCTTTTCTTGAGGTAATAAAAACTCAAATGCTGGACATGAAATTGTGCCATTTTATGGTGGTATACTCAGAATAGGCAGAGTAACAGATATGCCTCAACACTATAAAATGTTAAATGATATTTTTGATGTGAAATGAAATTGACCTTATTAATGATACCACATGATAAAAAAGGAGGAAATATCAGCATAAAATAAAAGAAAGTATTTTGTTAGGAAATAATCAGAAGTTCAAATGTGCAAAAACTCTTCCGACTTGACATAGCCTTCCTTCAAAATCTTTACCTCTTTAAGAGAAGAAATGTTAAAAACTTAGAGTAAATCTAACATTTGAGGTAAAATGATTCTGTTTAATATCTATTCTTGCTCTTTCCATTTTCCATCAATTACTATATAACTTGAACTTTGTGAATCTTTGCAGATTTTTACAGGGGAAGTGCTTGCTGCTTCGAGACTGATTATTTTGTAATCTGATTATTCACAGCTTGCTAATTTGTAATTGGGCTTTTACAACTAGAAAACCTCCAGATTTCAGAAAAACTAATTTATTTTTTTCTTTGGTTAATTGTGCTCTTCACACCAAACAGTAGAGTGAGATGACTTCTAGTGGGTTTTGTGCAGTGTTCTAGAACCAATAAAATATATTATTGATTGCCTAATGAAAAGCACCGTGTTCATACAAACTTACTGTGTCTGAGCAGGGATACAGCTGCTACTTTTATTCTGTTTAGAGAATCACCTGCTATTTGACCAGGGTCTATTGCTACATATCAAGCATACCTTAAATTAGGTTGGGGTTGCCTACTGGGTACTTGGTAAGGTGTCCTGATCCTTTTCCTTTCCTGCAGAGCTACCCATTGCTTCTAATTTAGCCTAAGATAATCAAAATTAATTATGATTGAGTGTTAGTAAAATTGAAACAGAGTACAAGTCAAACACCTTTGGCTTTCTTGAAATTATGCAATACAGTCTAAGCAAACGGCCTAGGCAGATTGAATTTACTGATTTAAAATCAGAATTTAAAGAAAATGCTTAGAAGAGCAATGGTGCAAAGACAGCTAGTCTTGTCATGAGCAAGTGGAAATTATTATAAAATTATATAAAAAATTTTATTTGTAATTTATTTTTACAATTTAAAATTAATTAAAACACTGTGCAATATTGGTTTCAGGGTGGAATTCAGTGATTCATCACTTACATACAACACCCAGTGTTCATCACAAGTGTCCTCCTTAGTACCCATTGCCCAGCTAGCCCATCCCCCACCCACCTCTTCTTTTCCCTGCTATGTTCATCATTTTTATTTCTTATTCCACATATGAGTGAAATTATATGGTATTTGTCTTTCTCTGATTGACTTATTTTGCTTAGCATAATACATTCTAGCTACATTGACATCATGGCAAATGGCAAGATTTCATTTTTTGACGGCTGAGTAATATTCCATTGTGTATATATGCCATATCTTTTTTGTTCATTCATCAGTCGATGGACATTTGGGCTCTCTCCATAGTTTGGCTATTGTTGATAAATGCTGCAATAAACATTGGAGTGTACGTACCCATTCGAATCTGAATTTTTTATATCCTTTGGGTAAACACCTAACACTGCAATTGCTGGATCGTAGGGTAGTTGTATTTTTAGTTTCTTGAGGAACCTCCATATGGTTCTACAGAGTGGCTGCACAAGTTTGTATTCCCACTAGCAGTGCAGAAGTGTTCCTCTTTCTCTTCATCCTTGCCAACACCTGTTGTTTCTTGTGTTGTTAATTTTAGCCATTCTGACAGGTATGGGGTGGTATCTCAATGTGGTTTTGATTTGTATTTCCCTGATGATGAGGGATGTTGAGCATCTTTTCATGTGTCTGTTGGCCATTGGGGTGTCTTCTTTGGAAAAGTGTCTATTCAAATCTTTTGCTCATCTCTTTACTGGATTCTTGGATTTTCAGGTGTTGCATTTATTAAATTATTTATAGATTGTGGATACTACCCTTTATCTAATATGTTGTTTGCAAATAAATTCTCCCACTCAGTAGGCTGCCTTATAGTTTTGTTGATTGTTTTCTTCACTGTGCTGAAGCTTTTTTTCTTGATGAAGTCCCAATAGTTTGTGTTTACTTTTGTTTCTCTTGCCTTTGGCGATGTGTTTCGTAAAAAGTTCCTTTCACCAAGGTCAAATAGGTTGTTGCCTGTGTTTTCCTCTAGGACTTTGATGGTTCCTGGCTTATATTTAGATCTTTCATCCAGTTTGAGTTTATTTTTGTGTATGGTTTAAGAAAGTGGTCCATTTGCATACTTCTGCATGTTGCCATCCAGTTTTCCCAGCACCATTTGTCGAAGAGACTTTTTCCACTGGGTATTCTTTCCTGCTATGTTGAAGATTAGTTGACTGTATAGTTGTGGGTCCAGTTCTGGGTTTTCTATTCTGTTCCATTCATATATGTGTCTGTTTTTGTGCCAGTAGCCCACTGTCTTGATCACTACAGCTTTGTAATATAGCTTGAAATCCAGAATCGTGATGTCTCCGTAAAAATTTTATGATTGCTTGTTCTAATTTTACTAAAATTTTGGACCAATGATCTCTAAGTCAACATACAGTTCCCAAAGCTAGGAGAATAAAAGCAAAGTGTGAAATTTTGTCATTGACTCCCACAAATACATAATCTAGTTGCCTTTATGTAACACTTGATATCTCAAGTGATAATGTAAAGTGGTATCAGTGAGAGAAGTGTATTCTACAGTAACAAATATCAGCCAAATTTCTGTGCTATTAAACAACAAAGATTTATTGCCACTATCTAATTCAGGTTGACAGGAGATTCTGCTCATTAAAGTTAACTCAGAACCCGGGCTATGGAAGAGTGAAAGAGAACTCTGAAAGGTATTATACTTGGAATTAAATGTTTCTATCCAAAATTGACATATCTCTTCTGCTTAGAACTCATCAGCAAGACCTTTCCAATCACAGGGACTAGCAATTTCAGTCCTTCCACGGTGCTTGAAGTAGAGAGAACAATTAATAGCTACTGAAGAAAATTACTGCCTACCAGAGTGCTTAAGGATTAAATTATGTAAGAAATAATAACTACTATTTGAGAAAAGACACAATTAAAACATTAACCTCTCTTGTCATCCCTCAACCAAAAAACTGGTGGGCATCCATGTTGTTGTCCCAAATATTGCCTTCAAATAAGTTAAATGAACAAGACAATGTGTTGCCAATATTATGATAACGGAAAATGTTCAGTGTATTATACTCTTTATACCTAAACCAGTTCACAATTATGTCTGAAAGTAAAATTATCTTGAGTTATAAAACTGTAATAATACTTTCATAGACAATGTCATTCATTGGCTTAGCTTGTGGTGAAAACAGAATATCTCCCCATTCTTTAAATTTTGGAGGAAATAGAATTTTACACAACTCTGTCAGTAATGAGAGACTTTTACAGGGTGGATATGAGAGGGAGAAAGTCAAGAATAGGGTTCCAGAGATGAGTTAAATTTGTTAACCTTTCCAGTCATTACAGTGAAAATTAATACCTGTTACAGCGGCCAGTGAAAACCCCATATGATCTGAGATCACATCATAAACTACTACAATTGTTTAACACGTGGTAGTGGCTTATATGACTTCATATATATGTTTGTGTATTTGTTTGCTAGCTTTTAAGTGAATAAATGTGACTTACATTCTAAGATATATCTCCTTTTCTTTTACCTGCCACTATCTGGTATCTCAATCAGGGTTCCTCCCAACATGTGATCACTACAGAAAAATGGGTCTTTGAGTACATAAAATAGTTACTGAAGAATGATTTGGTTCATTCTTAAACAAGTACCTTGACCTACTGTTGTGTATTCTGAACAGTTTTACAAATTCACTTATGTTGAGGAACAGGAAGAGTTCTCCAGAGTTTTTGACATCTGGGGAAAGATGAATTTGTGAAAAATAAAGAAGTGAAAATTTAAAACGAAGTGTGTTCGGACAATAAAGTTGTGGTACTAGAAACACTTAGTCTCTTTCCCTCCTTCTCTATTCCCCTTTACCAACGTGTGACTGCTTAGTACCTCTGACATCCTAGATCGAGTAAGATTACCAAGAACTCTGTAATGTGAGAGGGTTCTAACAACTCTTGAGATAAGGAGAAGAAAGAGGTCCTATATTATGGTATTGTGGAGGGAAGGGAGGGTTCTAGTGTGGTTTCTGGCAAGGGTTGTATACTAGGATGAATAGTAGCCCCCTAAATTCACGTCTGCCCCAAATTTCAGAATATGACCCTATTTGAAAATAGGTCTTGGCAGATGATAACATAGTTAGGTTAGGATGCAGTCATACTGGATTAGAGTAGGCTACAAATCCAGTATGATTGATCTCCTAATAAAAAGAGAGGATCCAGACATTCAGAGGCACACCGAGAAGAAGGCCATATAATGATGGAGGCAAATACTGGAGTTATGCTACCAGAAGCCAAGTAACTCCGGAAGTCACTGGAAGCTAGGGTTGAGCAAGAAAGGACTCTTTCCTAGAGTCTTCAGAGAAAGCAGCGCACTGCCAACATCTTGATTTTGGACTTCTAGCCTTTAGAACTGTGAATGAATAAATGCTATTGTTTTAAACCAACCATTTTGTGAAACTTTGTTATGACAGTCCTAGGAAAGTAATACAGGTAGATATTTCTGGTTTCATGATGTGTGCAATTAGTGGCTAATTCTTTTTTTTTTTTTTTTCCATAATCTACTTATCAGATTGTCTTTAACTTCTAAGTTGTAATGATGGTAATGATGGTTAGGTCCATTTATTGATTGATTTATATAGTAAATGGACTACTATATTTGTGTATTACCTGTGCAATGTTGAAAGACATTGTGTTAACAATATATTAACAATAAAAACATGATGACCTAACAGAGTCCAAGAATAAGAGTCAAAAGCAACTCTGGGTCCCAGAGTTGCTAATACCATTATTATGTGTGTGACTCTAGGCAAACTATTACATTTTTCCACATCTGTAATCACATAATAAAAATGTGAAGACTAGGGGCACAAGGGTGGCTCAGTTGGTTAAGCCTCTGCTTTCGGCTCAGGTCATGATCTACCGGTTTGTGAGGTCGAGCCCCGCGACCGGCTCTGAGCTGACAGCTCGGAGCCTGGAGCATGTTTTGAATTCTGTGTCTCCTTCTCTCTCTGCCCCTCCCCCACTTGTGCTCTGTCTCTATCAAAAATAAATAAATGTCTAAAAAAATGTTTTTTTAATGTGAAGACTTCTGTCTCATAGGATTTTTTGAGGGATAAATGAACTGCTTTATTAAAGCGGTATAATAACATAAAGTACTATATATCATATTTATTACAAAACTGTTTAAGAAGATACTCGAAGAGAATGTACATAAATCACATCGGCAAACAATATTTTCTAGAATAATAGCAAATCACTGTTCAATCAGTGCCCGTCATCCTGGCTTAGAGAGTAGCTTATTTAGGGACAAAATTTGTTTTAATAATTCAGGGTGTCATTTTCACAAAGTTATTTAGAGCCTTTTGCGGACTGAGAGTGAGAGGGTAGGCAGCATCTGGCCTGTAATTTGTAAGTGATTGGCTTCACAGTCCACAAACAGGGAACCAATGATTCACAAAATTTGCAAGTCTTCTGCACACTTCATAGAAATATCTCTCAAAAGTTCTATACCAATAATGAGAGCTCCTCTTTCCAATCTGCTTTTTAGGAGGAAAGAAGATGGTAATGGTGCTATAAAGGCTTTTCCTAGGAGAGCTGACGAGATGACAGCCTGGTCATCTGGTGGCTCCGTTGATTGCAGAGAGAGCAATTTTCATTGTTCATTTTTAGACTTTTATAAAACTCCACATATGACATGATAAAGGGGAAAAAGGCAAACGATGTCGGCATGCATGCAGAATTAACAAAATTTGGGAATATTGGTACTTTTCAAAAGATAATTTGCCTCCATTTCTATCATTTTGTGTGCACTACTGGCACTTTGACACCTGCAGATTTTGGCTGGGCCTGTATTGAGCAGATGCGCACTCCATCACGCATGGGTGTGGCTTCCAGGCACTGCACTTCCTTCACAAGCATTTCCCCCTGGGAAAGAGCTGAATATTGCCATTTATCAAGTGTATGCCTTTCAAATCATACTCTGTATGCCATTTTTGTTCATTAAGATGATGATTAGAAAATTTATCCTCTCTCCTCCACCCTTTGTAAATCCAGAATCTGCTATTATTTCCATCCCCCTTTCCCCCAACTCTTTCTTTTTAGTTTTCATTGATAGGAAGTTATAAAATGGGACAAGAATGCGCGAGAAATAGATGAAATACCTCATTGGTTAAAATATCCATTATGGCTTTTTATACATTTAGTCACATGGATATAATGAGGTGCCACTTGAAGTCAACAGATTGTATTTGGAGGAGGGCACTTGGGATGAGCACTGAGTGTTGTATGTAAGCCAACTTGACAATAAATTATGTTGAAAAATAAATAAAATGTAATTATTTTTGCTTTTCATAACTTGGTCTCAACTTTTTAGATACTATTTGCTCCATGCTTTCAGAATTGTAAACATATGCTTAAAACTAACAATAATGATATGTTATTAAAATTTAGAAATATTAATACTCATAGCTAAGCCCTAGTATCCACTAGGAGGAGCTGAGTGCTTTATCAAGAATATACAAGATTAATGTCTTATAATATTTAATAAAATATAATCAGTATGTTGGGATTAATATGATAAAAGTAAAATTAAGTAGAGATAAATTGGATGTCATTATGACTATATAATACATTGGAAGATAGAGATACAGAAGGAATACCATTGTATGTTTTCAGCTAATTTAACTGAGAGCTTTGAAATAACTAAAACAAATACAGCATATGTGTGATTTTTCACATGAAAGATCCATGTGACTTGGGGGTGCCTGGGTGGCTCAGTCCGACTTTGGCCCAGGTCATGATCTCACGGTTCGTGAGTTCGAGCCCCATGTCAGGCTCTCAGCTGACAGCTCAGAGCCTGGAGCCTGCTTCAGATTCTGTGTCTCCCTCTCTCTCTGCCCCTCCCTAGCTCATGCTCGCACTCTCTCTCTCTCTTTCAAAAATAAATAAACTAAAAAAAAAAAAAAAAGATCCATGTGACTTTGTCTTCTTTTTTTTAAAACTTTAGCTCCTTTATAGCAGTGTGGTAAAAAGTACACCTGAAAGTAGGATATAGATAAATACAAAGCCCACTTCTGGAATATGAAATATAGGATTTACCAAAAAATCCACATAGGTATTAGGGGTGAAGACATGATCAAGAACTGATTTTATCTGGGGTGATGGGAGTAAGTGGAAACACCTTACATTGTGTTATTTCCTATTTCATTTGCAAAAATGTGGCATGATAAGTGGGAGAAGTGGTCGGCCATGATAACTACAAAAGAATAATACTTGAAATGAAAATATAGCTTGCAATGACTGGATTGTATTCAAGGGCAGCCTTGGAGATGGTAAGGTTATCTGCCCACTTTAGAATTTCACAAGGATTCTGGTCAAAGGTTTAATTCAAGATTCACTTGGCATCATTGGCAGAGTCTCCTTTGGATTATCCTGGATTCTGAATCCTCTGGTGGCATAGAGATGGCACGGAAGGTTCAGAAGGCACATGACTTGACTGCATACTCGGATTTAAGAATTTGTCTGTGACTACGACAAATGGAGGCAATGACGCCGAATGATTGAAAGGGCCAGCTCTGGACTCAGATAGGGTTAAGATCACATGCCTATTCTTCTACTTATTACCTATGTGACATTGGACAGTTTATTAATCCACCCACATGGAATCATAAAGTTATTGCAAGAATTAAATGCTTAGCTTAGTATTCAGCCTAGGGAAAAATCTCACCAGATATTGGCCTTTACTGTTATTGTTTTTGTTGTTACCTGACATCAATCTATATACAAATACTTATTTACCAATCAGCTCATTCATTGAGGATAACCAGATATTAATGACCAACTCTTTGTTAAGCAGTATACTAGGTATTATGCTAGTTTTTAACTAGGCAGTAAGCTAGCTATTCTTAACTTTGCCTACACTCTTTTCGTTCCTTACAAGTTCACATGCCATGGGTACTTATGGTTAAGTATTCTGTTTATAAGCCCTGACTTAAAGCAACAAAGGAATTGACCTTCTCGGAGTGAAGCTACCTTGTGCTCTAGGGAAATAGAGGCAAAGAAAAAATGAGTTGAGAAGTGTTGTAGACGTGAGTATTTTAAGAGTTTGGGAATAATTTGTATTTCTTTTATAGTTATTTTATATAATTTATCTATAAATGATCTGTGCTGGAATTTTTCTTTGTCAAGAATATTCTAAGTATCATTTGAAGTCCTTTACTTGCTATAGGTTTATTCAGTTTATTTCACTTCTTCTTTTATCAAATTAGATAATCTAGTTCTTTCTAGGACTCGGTCTACTTAAATTGGGATAATTACCATCTTAACATGTTGAATCTTCTAGTCCATGGGCATGGAATATTTTTTTCTTTAGATAATTTTTATTTTTTCTCAACATAATTTTGAAGTTGACAGTGTTTAATTAATATTTTTCCCAAATATTTAAATTTTTTTGATGCTGTGTGAATGGAACTCTTTTCCGAATTTCATTGCTAGTATAAAGGATCACTGATTTTTATATATTGGACTTGTATTCCATGAACTTGTTATACATGCATATCAATTCTATCAGTTTTTTTAAATTTTATTTTTTATTTTTGAAAATTTACATCCAAATTAGTTAGTATATAGTGAAACAATGATTTCAGTAGATTCCTTAATGCCCCTTACCCATTTAGCCCATACCCCCTCCCACAACCCCTCCAGCAACCCTCTGTTAGTTCTCCATATTTATGAGTCTCTTCCGTTTTGTCCCCCTCCCTGTTTTTATATTATTTTTGTTTCCCTTCCCTTATATTCTCTGTTTTATCTCTTAAAATCCTCATATGAGTGAAGTAATATGATTTTTGTCTTTCTCTGACTGACTAATTTCACTTAGCATAATATCCTCCAGTTCCATCCATGTAGTCGCAAATGGCAAGATTTCGTTCTTTTTGATTGCCAAATAATACTCCATTGTGCCATTTTGCGTGTGTGTGTGTGTGTGTGTGTGTGTGTGTATACACCACATCTTCTATATCCATTCATCGATCGATGAACATTTGAGCTCTTTCCATAATACTTTGACTATTGTTAATACTGTTGCTATAAACATTGGTGTGCATGTGTCCCTTTGAAACAGCACACCTGTATCTCTTGGATAAATACCTATTTTTAATTCTTTGAGGAACCTCCATACTGTTTTCCAGAGTGGCTGCACCAGCTTGCATTGCCACCAACAATGCAAAAGAGATCCTCTTTCTCCGCAACCTCGCCAACATCTGTTGTTGCCTGAGTTGTTCATGGTAGCCATCCTGACAGGTGTGAGGTGGTATCTCCTTATGGTTTCGATTTGCATTGCCCTGATCATGAGTGATGTTAGATATCTTTTCATGTGTCCTTTAGCCATCTGGATGTCTTCTTTGGAAAAGTGTCTATTCACGTCTTTTGCCCATTTCTTCACTGGATTATTTGTTTTTTGGGTGTTGAGTTTGGTAAGTTCATCATAGATTTTGGATACTAACCGTTCATCTGATATGTCATTTGCAAATATCTTCTCCCATTCTGTCGGTTGCCTTTTAGGTTTGCTGATTGTTTCCTTCGCTGTGCAGAAGCTTGTTGCTTTGATGAGGTCCCAGTAGTTCATTTTTGCTTTTGTTTCCCTTGCCTCCAGAGACGTGTTGAGTAAGAAATTGCTGCGGGCAAGATCAAAGAGGTTTTTGCCTGCTTTCTCCTCGAGGATTTTGATGCCTTCCTGTCTTACATTGAGGTCGTTCATCCACTGTGAGTTTATTTTTGTGTATGCTGTAAGAGAGTGGTCCAGGTTCATTTTTCTGCATGTCGCTGTCCAGTTTTCCCAGCACCACTTGCTGAAGAGACTGCCTTTATTCCATTGGATATTCTTTCCTGCTTTGCCAAAGATTAGTTGGCCATACGTTTGTGGGTCCATTTCTGGGTTCTCTATTCTGTTCCACTGATCTGAGTGTCTGTTCTTGTGCCAGTACCATACTGTCTTGATGATTATAGCTTTGTAGCATAGCTTGAAGTCTGGGATTGTGATGCCTCCAGCTTTGGTTTTCTTTTTCAAGATTGCTTTGGCTATTCAGGGTCTTTTCTGGTTCCATACAAATTTTAGGATTGTTTGTTCTAGCTCGGTGAAGAATGCTGGTGTTACTTTGATAGGGATCCCATTGAATATGTAGATTGCTTTGGGTAGTATCGACATTTTCACAATATTTGTTCTTCCTATCCAGGGGCATGGAATCTTTTTCCATTTCTTTGTGTCTTCTTCAATTTCTTTCATGAGATTTCTATAGTTTTCAGTGTATAGATTTTTCACCTCTTTGGTTAGATTTATTCCTAGGTATTTTACAATTTTTGGTGCAACTGTAAATGGGATCGATTCCTTGATTTCTCTTTCTGTTGTTTCATTCTTGGTCAATAGGAATGCAACCGATTTCTGTGCATTGATTTTATATCCTGCAACTTTGCTGAATTCATGAATCAGTTCTAGCAGTTTTTTGGTGGAATCTTTTGGGTTTTCCATATAGAGTATCATGTCATCTGCGAAGAGTGAAACTTTGACCTCCTCCTGGCCTATTTGGATGCCTTTTATTTCTTTGTGATGTCAGATTGCAGGGGCTAATACTTCCAATACTATGTTGAATAACAGTGGTGACAGTGGACATCGTTGTCTTCTTCCTGACCTTAGGGGGATGGACATCCTTGTCTTGTTCCTGACCTTAGGGGGAAAGCTCTTGTTTTTTCCCCATTGAGGATGATATTAGCGTTGGGTCGCTCATATATGGCTTTCATCATCTCGAGGTACGATCCTTCTATCCCTACTTTCTTGAGGGTTTTTTTTATCAAGAAAGGATGCTGTATTTTGTCCAATGTTTTCTCTGCATCTATTGAGAAGATCATGAGGTTCTTGTCCTTTCGTTTATTGACGTGATGAATCACATTAATTTTTTTTGTGGATATTGAACCAGCCCTGCATCCCAGGTATAAATCCCACTTGGTCGTGGTGAATAATTTTTTTTAATGTATTGTTGGATCTGTTTGGCTAATATTTTGTTGAGGTTTTTTGCATCCATGTTCATCAGGGAAATTTGTCTAAAGTTCTCCTTTTTCATGGGGTCTCTGTCTGGTTTTGGATTTACGGTAATGCTGGCCTCATAGAAATAGTTTGGAAGTTTTCCTTCCATTTCTATTTTTTGGAACAGTTTCAAGAGAATAGGTGTCAACGCTTCCTTCAACGTTTGGTAGAATTCCCCTGGAAAGCCATCTGGCCCTGGACTCTTGTTTTTTGTCATATTTTTTATTACTAATTCGATTTCCTTACTGGTTATGGGTCGGTTCAAATTTTCTACTTCTTCCTGGTTCAGTTTTGGTAGTGTATATGTTTGTAGGAATTTGTCCATTTCTTCCAGATTGCCCATTTTATTGGCATATAATTGCTCATAATATTCCCTCATTATTGTTTTTATTTCTGTTGTGTTGGTTGTGATTTCTCCTCTTTCATTCTTGATTTTACTTATTTGGGTCCTTCCTTTTTCTTCTTGATCAAACTGGCTAGTGGTTTATCAATTTTGTTAATTTTTTCAATGAACCAGCTTCTGGCTTCTGGCTTCATTGATCTGTTCTGCTGTTTTTGTTTTTGTTTTTATTTTTATTTATTTATTTATTTATTTATTTATTTATTTATTTTTTTGGTTTGGATAGCATTAATTTCTGCTCTAATCTTTATCATTTCCTGTGTTCTGCTTGTTTTGTTTTTTTTTTTTTTTTTTCTGTTTTTTTCCAGTTCCTTAAGGCATAAGGTTAGGTTGTGTATCTGAGATCTTCCTTCTTTAGGAAGGCCTGGATTGCTATATACTTTCCTCTTATGACCACCTTTGCTGTGTTCCAGAGGTTTTGGATTGTGGTGTTATCATTTTCATTGACTTCCATATATTTTTTAATTTCTTCTTTAACTGCTTGGTTAGCCCATTCATTCTTTAGTAGGATGTTCTTCAGTCTCCAAGTATTTGTTACTTTTCCAAATTTTTTCTTGTGGTTGATTTCGAGTTTCATAGCATTGTGGTCTGAAAATATCCATGGTATGATCTTGATCTTTTTGTACTTACTTAGGGCTGATTTGTGTTCCCATATATGGTCTATTCTGGAGAACGTTCCTTGTGCACTGGAGAAGAATGTACATTCTGCTGCTTTAGGATGAAATGTTCTGAATATATCTGTTAAGTCCATCGGGTCCAATGTGTCATTCAAAGCCATTGTTTCCTTGTTGATTTTTTGATTAGATGATCTGTCCATTGCTTTAAGTGGGGTGTTGCAGTCTCATACTATTATGGTATTACTATCAACAAGTTTCTTTATGTTTGTGATTAATTGAGTTATATACTTGGGTGCTTGCACATTTGACACATAAATGTTTACAATTGTTAGGTCTTCTTGGACTATAGATATGACTACAGATATGACTACCTTGATTATGATACAATGCCCTTCTGCATCTCTAGATACAGTCTTTATTTTAAAGTCTAGATTGTCTGATATAAGTATGGCTACTCCGGCTTTCTTTTGTTGACCATTAGCATGATAGATGGTTCTCCATCCCCTTATTTTCAATCTGTAGGTGTCTTTAGGTCTAAAGTGGGTCTCTTGTAAACAGCATATAGATGGGTCTTGTTTTCTTATCCATTCTGTTACCCTATGTCTTTTGATTGGAGCATTGAGTCCATTGACATTTAGAGTGAGTACTGAAAGATATGAATTTGTTGCCATTATGATGCTTGTAGAGTTGGAGTTTCTGGTGGTGTTCTCTGGTCCTTTCTAATCTTTGTTACTTTTGGTTTATTTATTTATTTATTTATTTAATCTTTTCTCCCCTAAGAGAGTCCCCCTTAAAATTTCTTGCAGGGCTGGTTTAGTGGTCACAAACTCCTTTAATTTTTGTTTGTCTGGGAAACTTTTTATCTCTCTTATTTTGAATGACAGCCTTGCTGGATAAAGAATTGTTGGCTGCATATTTTTCTGATTCAGCACATGGACTATATCCTGCCACTCCATTCTGGCCTGCCAAGTTTCTGTGGATAGGTCTCCTGCAAACCTGACCTGTCTTCCCTTGTAGGTTAGGGACTTTTTTTCCCTTGTTGCTTTCATGATTCTCTCCTTGCCTATTTTGTGAATTTGACTCTGATATGCCTTGTTGATGGTTGGTTTTTGTTGAATCTAATGGGAGTCCTCTATGCTTCCTGGATTTTGATTTCTGTGTCTTTCCCCAAGTTTGAAAATTTTCCACTATGATTTGCTCACATAACCCTTCTACCCCTATTTCTCTCTCTTCCTCCTCTGGGACCCCTATGATTCTGATGTTGTTCCTTTTTAATGAGTCACTGATTTCTCTAATTCTTAAATCATGCTCTTTTGCCTTAATCTCCCTCTTTCTTTCTGCTTCGTTATTCTCTATAAGTTTGTCTTCTATATTGCTGATTCTCTGTTCTGTCTCGTCCAAGCTTGCCGCCACTTCATCCATCCATGATTGCAGCTCAGTTATAGCATTTTTAATTTCATTCTGGCTATTTTTTACTTCTTTTATCTCTGCAGAAAGGGTTTCTAATCTATTTTTGTCTCCAGCTAGTATTCTTATTATTGTGATTCTAAATTCTGGTTCAGACATCTTGCTTGTGTCTGTGTTGGTTAAATCCCTGGCTGTCGTTTCTTTGTGCTCTTTCTTTTTGGGTGAATTCCTTCGTTTTGTCATTTTGAAGGGAGAAAAGGAATTAATGAGGTAGAAAAATTGAAATTAAAAAAAATAAAAAATATAAAAATTAAAAACACACACACACGAAAATCGGATAGATAATGCTAGATCCTAGGTGTGTTTTTGTCTGGGTGTAGAAAGTGGTTTGAAAGATTAGAGAAACAAAAAAAAAGGGGGGGAGAGAAAAAAAGAAAATCGTTTGAGAATTTGAAAAATAAATACACTAAAGTAGACTAAAATACACAGAAGTAGAGAATATAGTAGAAAAAAATTATAGAAAAATATTTTAAATAAAAATTAATAAGAAATATGAATTTCTTCATTTTCTGTTTTTAAGAAAAAAGAAAATAAATGAAAAAGAGAAAAAAGAAAAAAAGAAAGACAAAAGAAAGAAATCATTTGAAAATTTGAAAAAGTGAATACACTGTAGAAGACTGAAATAAAATGATGGGAGTAAGATAGAATTTGAAAAAAATTACATAAAAGCAAAAAAAATGTAGTAATAAAAATTAAATAAAATATTTTTGATAGAAATTGAAAGTAAAAATGAAGTTTTTCTGCATGCAAGAAAAAGAAAATAAATGAAAGAAAAAGAGAAAAGAAAAAAAGGAAATTGTTTGAAAACTTGAAAAGGTGAGTACACTGAAGTAGTCTAAAATAAAACGATGGAATAAAGTAGAATTTGAAAAAATTTACGCAAAAGTCAAAAATATAGTAATAAAAATTAAAGACAGATATTTTTAATAAAAATTGAAAATAAAAATGAGTTTTTTTTCTTTCTGATTTCAAGAAAAAGAATTATAAAAGATAAAAAGTAAAAAGGGAGAGAAAAAAAATTGAATAGATGAACCTGTTAACAAATTGAAGTAGGACTGGAATTGCTTCGTTTTCCCCTAGAGGTCAGTCCATGTAGGTCTTTATAGTCCATAAATTTAGCTGGCAGTGAGGTTTGTGTTCTTGAAGAGCATAGTTGGCCCAGTTGGGCAGGGCTCGGTGTAACAGCTCCACTCTCCCCTAGATGGCGCTGCGAGCCTACTGGGGTGGATTGTTGCAGTGGTCGTTGGTGCGCATGTGCGGGAGTGGTGAAAAAATGGCACCACCCCGCCACCCAGTCTGTTCTCCTGGATCCCCAGTCCTGTACCGTTCCTCCGTCTTCAGGTCTCGTCCATTCCCGGCTTTTCCACTCTCCTTGACCAGGCCCCAGGCAGTACCTCTTTCCCAAGTTTTGTCTCAGATGCGGCTGTTTTCCCCAGCCCCTTAATTCCAAAGGACTGCGGCTTTGACCCACTCCACCCCTCTGCAGGAGGGTCTCACCGAGCAGTGGCTGAATGAGCAATGGCTGAATGTCGGCTGCACCCAGGAACACCCGCTGGACCCTGCTGTTGCAGGTGCCCCTAGACTGCTGCCAGGTGCCAGCCCGCCCCCTCAAAAAATTGTGAGTGTAGCCTCAACGTTTCAGGGTACATGGAAAATTGCAACACACATCTGGCACCAGGCTTCACCCTCAACAACCTGGCCCCAGCACCAGCAAATGTGGCTGCCTTCCAGGGTCTGCTGGGACCAGGTGTCTTCAATAGTCTCTACCAAATGTCCTTCCAGCAGTTGAACCGCTTTTCCCTGTGTGGCCAGAGAACCTCCAGGACCCCACTCTGTTCCTGGGGATTCACCTTTCCCACCAGAGCACCGCCAGGTGTTGAGCTGAGGGGTTGCAGCCTTTGAGCTCCCCTTGTTTACAGTCTTAATGGAATTTAAACCCTCTCTTTTCTCCCTTTTTAGTTTAGTCCCTGAGGCTGTTTCCAATTTTCCACTTTCTCTCCAGCTGCTTTTGGGGAGGGGTACTTTTCCCGTATTCTCCCCCCCCCCCACTGCCCCCAGTCTCCGTTTCAGGGCTTCTTGCTCCCCAAGTTCAGCTCTTTGTGTCGTGTACCTGCAGAATTCTGTGGTTCGGGTTGTGCAGATTGTTGTGTTAATCTTCCAATCGGTTTTCTAGGTGTGTAGGATGGTTTAGTGTTGGTCTGGCTATATTTCATGGATGTGAGACACACAAAAAGCTTCCATGTTGTTCCACCATCTTGGCTCCCTCCCCCCATTAGTTTTTTTTAAAGAATTCTCTAAAATTTTCTACCTGTAGGATCATGTTGTTTACAAATCAAGACAGTTTTATTTCTTCCATTCTGTGCTAGATGCTTATTTCTGATTCTTGCCTTTTTGCACTAGTATGTTATTAAATAAGAGTGACAATAACAGAAATTGCTGTCTTATTCCTCAGCTTAATGAAAAAACATTTACTCATTAAGCATTAAAAATAATGTTGGTTGTAGGTTTTTCATACTTTTATCAGATTAGGAAATTTTCTTCGATTCCTAGATTTTTGAGAGATTTTTAATATCACAAGTGGGTGTTAGATATGTTAAAACATTTTGTCTATTTATTGAGATAACCCTAGGGGGTTTGTCTCTTAATATATGAATATTATATTCTATTAATTGATTTTTATTTTTTATTTAAAAAATTTTTAACGTGTTCATTTTATTTTTGGGAAAGAAAGACAAAGTGTGAGCAGGGGAGGGACAGAGAGAAAGGGAGGCACAAAATCTGAAGTGGCTCCAGTCTCCAAGCTGTCAACACAGCGTGATGAAGTGCTCGAACTCATGAACTGCAAGGTCATGACCTGAAGTCAAATGCTTAACCAACTGAGCCACCCCTCTATTGATTGATTTTTAAACATTGCACTAATCTTGTATTCCTGAGATAAATTAGACTTGGTCATGATGTATATTTTTATACACTATTTGTGTATTGCAAATATTTTGATTTTTTTGTCAATATTAGTGAGAAACATTGATACTATTTTTCTTCTGTTGTCATATATTTATCTGGCTTTAGTACGGGCTAATGTTGGTCTCACAGAATGAGTTGAGAAGCATTTTGGAGTGTGAATTTTGTACGAGTTTGGGGATAATTTATTTCTGTTATTTTAGGTGTATGATAGAATTTATCTGTAAAATTAATTGTGCCTGAGTTTTTCTTTGTTGGGTATATTTTAAGTACCAGTTTAACTTCTTTACTTGCTATAGGTTCATTCAGATTTTTCATTTATTCTTTTATTTATTTAAATAATTTATTTCCTTCTAGGTCTTTGTATATTTCATTTACGTTGTCTTCTTTTGAGCATTAAGTTGTTCATATTTCTTTATAATCCTTTTCATTTTTGTAAGATTCATAGTTATATGTGCCCTTTTCTGTTTCTGATTTTAATAATTTGTGTCTCTCTCTCTCTCTTTTTTTTGGCCCATCTCAACAAAGTTTTATCATTCTTTTAAAATTTTCCCAAGAACCAGCTTTCAGTTTCATTGATTTCCTGTAACGATTTTTTTCTCTACTTCATTAATTTCTGTGCTAATATTTATTATTTCTTTCATTCCACTTCCTTTGAGTTTTTTTTCCTTTACTATCTTCTTAAAGGTAGAAAGTTATTGATTTAAAGTTATCTTTTCTAATATAGGCATTTAAATCTAAAAATTTCCCCTAAATACACCATTAGCTACATTACTGATTTTTTTATATATGTGAAATTTCATTTTCACTGAGTTCAAAATATTGTCTTATTTTTCTTGTTATGAATTCTTCTTTGAGCCATAGGTTACTGAGAAGTGTATAATTTATTTTCCAAAGTTTGGAATTTCTCTCTCTCTCTCTCTCTCTCTTTTTTTTTTTTTTGTTTGTTGTTGGTTTCTAATTTAACTTCTTTGTGTTTAAGAACATATTCATTTTCATCCTTTTGAAGTTACTGATTTCTATGGAATGACCTAGCATATGATTTATCGTAGACGATTTTACATTTACTCTCAAAAGGAATGTATATCCTGTTACTGGATACATTTTCCTATAAATTTCAGTTAGATTTAGACCTTGTTGTGGGGAGAGTTGGAGATCATTTTTTTCCTTGTTTTTGAAGCATAATTTTGCTAGTTATAAAATTATTGGTTGATATCTTAATTTTCTTTATCTGTATTGATATGTCATCTCATTGCTTTCTGGCCTCCAATTCTAATGAGAAGACAGCTATTAATTTTGTTACATTCTTCTTTCACTTTCTGGGTAGCTTTTAGTTTCATTGTTTTGAAGATTCTCCTTTTGGTTTTGGCTTTCAACATTTAACTCTTGTGATGTGTCTACATGTAAATCTCTTTGTATTTTTGTGGAGTTTGAGGATCTTAGTGGGTATATGGATGAATGTTTATCAAATTTGGCATGTTTTTAGCTATTATTTCTTCAAGTAATTCTGCCAGATAAAATCAGAGCAAGTTTTATTTAGATGGTGGTTAAAATATGCATTAAGTCAAAATATAATATATTGGGTGCTTGAAAATACTTATTAATGAAGTGTGTTAACCTTACTATGAGAAATCTAATGATGTATTTAGGAAAACAAGTAACTGGAATCTGTATTACAAATAAAATTCAACAAGAGGAACACACTGAATAAAAGTGCATAAGATCAAAAGAAGAAATCTTTAATGAGGCAGACTTTTAATAGGAATGACATTAGAATGCTTACATTTAAAATATCCATTCGAGAGGCGCAGGAAGATGGCGGCGTAGGAGGACGCTGGGCTCACCGCGCGTCCTGCTGATCACTTAGATTCCACCTACACCTACCGAAATAACCCAGAAAACCGCCAGAGGATTAGCAGAACAGAGTCACCGGACCCAAGTGCAGACGAGAGGCCCACGGAAGAGGGTAGGAAGGGCGGCGAGGCGGTGCGCGCTCCACGGACTGGCGGGAGGGAGCCGGGGCGGAGGGGCGGCTCGCCAGCCAAGCAGAGCCCCCGAGTCTGGCTTGCAAAAGCGGAGGGGCCTGACGGACTGTGTTCCGACAGCAAGCGCAACTTAGCGTCTGGGAGGTCATAAGTTAACAGCTCTGCTCCGAAAGCGGGAAGGCTGGAGGACAAAGGGAGGGTGAGCTGCGGAGCCCCCGGACGACAGAGCTCAGTTTGGCGGGGAACAAAGGCGCTCGCCAGCGCCATCTCCCCCGCCCATCCCCCAGCCAAAATCCCAAAGGGAACCGGTTCCGGCCAGGGAAATTGCTCGCTCCGCGCAAACACCCAACTCTGTGCTTCTGCGGAGCCAAACCTCCGGCAGCGGATCTGACTCCCTCCGGCTTCCACAGGGCCCCTCCTGTAGTGGATCACCTAAGGAGAAGCGAGCTAAGCCTGCCCCCCCTCCCGCTGTGCACCTTGCCTTCCCACCCCAGCTAATACGCCAGATCCCCAGCATCACAAGCCTGGCAGTGTGCAAGTAGCCCAGACGGGCCACGCCACCCCACAGTGAATCCCGCCCCTAGGAGAGGGGAAGAGAAGGCACACACCAGTCTGACTGTGGCCCCAGCGGTGGGCTGGGGGCAGACATCAGGACTGACTGCGGCCCCGCCCACCAACTCCAGTTATACACCACAGCACAGGGGAAGTGCCCTGCAGGTCCTCACCACACCAGGGACTATCCAAAATGACCAAGCGGAAGAATTCCCCTCAGAAGAATCTCCAGGAAATAACAACAGCTAATGAGCTGATCAAAAAGGATTTAAATAATATAACAGAAAGTGAATTTAGAATAATAGTCATAAAATTAATCGCTGGGCTGGAAAACAGTATACAGGACAGCAGAGAATCTCTTGCTACAGAGATCAAGG
Organism: Lynx canadensis; assembly: GCF_007474595.2. Classification (NCBI taxonomy): domain Eukaryota; kingdom Metazoa; phylum Chordata; class Mammalia; order Carnivora; family Felidae; genus Lynx; species Lynx canadensis. The sequence goes on from NC_044304.2 coordinate 105,842,525, forward strand.
GACTAAGGAACAGTCACGAGGAGCTGAAAAACGCTTTAAAGGAAATGCAAAGCAAAATGCAAACCACCACAGCTCGGATGGAAGAGGCAGAGGAGAGAATAGGTGAACTAGAAGATAAAGTTATGGAAAAAGAGGAAGCTGAGAAAAAGAGAGATAAAAAAATCCAGGAGTATGAGGGGAAAATTAGAGAACTAAGTGATACACTAAAAAGAAATAATATACGCATAATTGGTATTCCAGAGGAGGAAGAGAGAGGGAAAGGTGCTGAAGGGGTACTTGAAGAAATAATAGCTGAGAACTTCCCTGAACTGGGGAAGGAAAAAGGCATTGAAATCCAAGAGGCACAGAGAACTCCCTTCAGACGTAACTTGAATCGATCTTCTGCACGACATATCATAGTGAAACTGGCAAAATACAAGGATAAAGAGAAAATTCTGAAAGCAGCAAGGGGTAAACGTGCCCTCACATATAAAGGGAGACCTATAAGACTCGTGACTGATCTCTCTTTTGAAACTTGGCAGGCCAGAAAGAATTGGCACGAGATTTTCAGGGTGCTAGACAGAAAAAATATGCAGCCGAGAATCCTTTATCCAGCAAGTCTGTCATTTAGAATAGAAGGAGAGATAAAGGTCTTCCCAAACAAACAAAAACTGAAGGAATTTGTCACCACTAAACCAGCCCTACAAGAGATCCTAAGGGGGACCCTGTGAGACAAAGTACCAGAGACATCACTACAAGCATAAAACATACAGACATCACAATGACTCTAAACCCGTATCTTTCTATAATAACACTGAATGTAAACGGATTAAATGCGCCAACCAAAAGACATAGGGTATCAGAATGGATAAAAAAACAAGACCCATCTATTTGCTGTCTACAAGAGACTCATTTTAGACCTGAGGACACCTTTAGATTCAGAGTGAGGGGATGGAGAACTATTTATCATGCTACTGGAAGCCAAAAGAAAGCTGGAGTAGCCATACTTATATCAGACAAACTAGACTTTCAATTAAAGGCTGTAACAAGAGATGAAGAAGGACATTATATAATAGTTACAGGGTCTATCCATCAGGAAGAGCTAACAATTATAAATGTCTATGCGCCGAATACCGGAGCCCCCAAGTATATAAAACAATTACTCATAAACAGAAGCAACCTTATTGATAAGAATGTGGTAATTGCAGGGGACTTTAACACCCCACTTACAGAAATGGATAGATCATCTAGACACACGGTCAATAAAGAAACAAGGGCCCTGAATGAGACATTGGATCAGATGGACTTGACAGATATATTTAGAACTCTGCATCCCAAAGCAACAGAATATACTTTCTTCTCGAGTGCACATGGAACATTCTCCAAGATAGATCATATACTGGGTCACAAAACAGCCCTTCATAAGTTTACAAGAATTGAAATTATACCATGCATACTTTTAGACCACAATGCTATGAAGCTTGAAATCAACCACAGGAAAAAGTCTGGAAAACCTCCAAAAGCGTGGAGGTTAAAGAACACCCTACTAACGAATGAGTGGGTCAACCAGGCAATTAGGGAAGAAATCAAAAAATATATGGAAACAAACGAAAATGAAAATACAACAATCCAAACGCTTTGGGACGCAGCGAAGGCAGTCCTGAGAGGAAAATACATTGCAATCCAGGCCTATCTCAAGAAACAAGAAAAATCCCAAATACAAAATCTAACAGCACACCTAAAGGAACTAGAAGCAGAACAGCAAAGGCAGCCTAAACCCAGCAGAAGAAGAGAAATAATAAAGATCAGAGCAGAAATAAACAATATAGAATCTAAAAACACTGTAGAGCAGATCAACGAAACCAAGAGTTGGTTTTTTGAAAAAATAAACAAAATTGACAAACCTCTAGCCAGGCTTCTCAAAAAGAAAAGGGAGATGACCCAAATAGATAAAATCATGAATGAAAATGGAATGATTACAACCAATCCCTCAGAGATACAAACAATTATCAGGGAATACTATGAAAAATTATATGCCAACAAATTGGACAACCTGGAAGAAATGGACACATTCCGGAACACCCACACTCTTCCAAAACTCAATCAGGAGGAAATAGAAAGCTTGAACAGACCCATAACCAGCGAAGAAATTGAATCGGTTATCAAAAATCTCCCAACAAATAAGAGTCCAGGACCAGATGGCTTCCCAGGGGAGTTCTACCAGACATTTAAAGCAGAGATAATACCTATCCTTCTCAAGCTATTCCAAGAAATAGAAAGGGAAGGAAAACTTCCAGACTCATTCTATGAAGCCAGTATTACTTTGATTCCTAAACCAGACAGAGACCCAGTAAAAAAAGAGAACTACAGTCCAATATCCCTGATGAATATGGATGCAAAAATTCTCAATAAGATACTAGCAAATCGAATTCAACAGCATATAAAAAGAATTATTCACCATGATCAAGTGGGATTCATTCCTGGGATGCAGGGCTGGTTCAACATTCGCAAATCAATCAACGTGATACATCACATTAACAAAAAAAAAGAGAAGAACCATATGATCCTGTCAATCGATGCAGAAAAGGCCTTTGACAAAATCCAGCACCCTTTCTTAATAAAAACCCTTGAGAAAGTCGGGATAGAAGGAACATACTTAAAGATCATAAAAGCCATTTATGAAAAGCCCACAGCTAACATCATCCTCAACGGGGAAAAACTGAGAGCTTTTTCCCTGAGATCAGGAACACGACAGGGATGACCACTCTCACCGCTGTTGTTTAACATAGTGCTGGAATTTCTAGCATCAGCAATCAGACAACAAAAGGAAATCAAAGGCATCAAAATTGGCAAAGATGAAGTCAAGCTTTCGTTTTTTGCAGATGACATGATATTATACATGGAAAATCCGATAGACTCCACCAAAAGTCTGCTAGAACTGATACATGAATTCAGCAAAGTTGCAGGATACAAAATCAATGTCCAGAAATCAGTTGCATTCTTATACACTAACAATGAAGCAACAGAAAGACAAATAAAGAAACTGATCCCATTCACAATTGCACCAAGAAGCATAAAATACCTAGGAATAAATCTAACCAAAGATGTAAAGGATCTGTATGCTGAAAACTATAGAAAGCTTATGAAGGTAATTGAAGAAGACTTAAAGAAATGGAAAGACATTCCCTGCTCATGGATTGGAAAAATAAATATTGTCAAAATGTCAATACTACCCAAAGCTATCTACACATTCAATGCAATCCCAATCAAAATTGCACCAGCATTCTTCTCGAAATTAGAACAAGCAATCCTAAAATTCATATGGAACCACAAAAGGCCCCGAATAGCCAAAGGAATTTTGAAGAAGAAGACCAACGCAGGAGGCATCACAATCCCAGACTTTAGCCTCTACTACAAAGCTGTCATCATCAAGACAGCATGGTATTGGCACAAAAACAGACACACAGACCAATGGAATAGAATAGAAACCCCAGAACTAGACCCACAAACGTATGGCCAACTCATCTTTGACAAAGCAGGAAAGAACATCCAATGGAAAAAAGACAGCCTCTTTAACAAATGGTGCTGGGAGAACTGGACAGCAACATGCAGAAGGTTGAAACTAGACCACTATCTCACACCATTTACAAAAATAAACTCAAAATGGATAAAGGACCTAAATGTGAGACAGGAAACCATCAAAACCTTAGAGGAGAAAGCAGGAAAAGATCTCTCTGACCTCAGCCGTAGCAATCTCTTACTCGACACATCCCCAAAGGCAAGGGAATTAAAAGCAAAAGTGAATTACTGGGACCTTATGAAGATAAAAAGCTTCTGCACAGCAAAGGAAACAACCAACAAAACTAAAAGGCAACCAACGGAATGGGAAAAGATATTTGCAAATGACATATCGGACAAAGGGCTAGTATCTAAAATCTATAAAGAGCTGACCAAACTCCACACCCGAAAAACAAATAACCCAGTGAAGAAATGGGCAGAAAACATGAATAGACACTTCTCTAAAGAAGACATCCAGATGGCCAACAGGCACATGAAAAGATGTTCAGCGTCGCTCCTTATCAGGGAAATACAAATCAAAACCACACTCAGGTATCACCTCACGCCAGTCAGAGTGGCCAAAATGAACAAATCAGGAGACTATAGATGCTGGAGAGGATGTGGAGAAACGGGAACCCTCTTGCACTGTTGCTGGGAATGCAAATTGGTGCAGCCGCTCTGGAAAGCAGTGTGGAGGTTCCTCAGAAAATTAAAAATAGACCTACCCTATGACCCAGCAATAGCACTGCTAGGAATTTATCCAAGGGATACAGGAGTACTGATGCATAGGGGCACTTGTACCCCAATGTTCATAGCAGCACTCTCAACAATAGCCAAAGTATGGAAAGAGCCTAAATGTCCATCAACTGATGAATGGATAAAGAAATTGTGGTATATATACATAATGGAGTACTATGTGGCAATGAGAAAAAATGAAATATGGCCCTTTGTAGCAACGTGGATGGATCTGGAGAGTGTAATGCTAAGTGAAATAAGCCATACAGAGAAAGACAGATACCATATGGTTTCACTCTTATGTGGATCCTGAGAAACTTAACAGGAACCCATGGGGGAGGGGAAGGAAAAAAAAAAAAAAGAGGTTAGAGTGGGAGAGAGCCAAAGCATAAGAGACTGTTAAAAACTGAGAACAAACTGAGGGTTGATGGGGGGTGGGAGGGAGGGGAGGGTGGGTGATGGGTATTGAGGAGGGCACCTTTTGGGATGAGCACTGGGTGTTGTATGGAAACCAATTTGTCAATAAATTTCATAAAAAAAATAAAATAAAATAAAAAAAAATAAAATATCCATTCAATTTAGGACATTTTGTGATTGTCAAACTTATTAAATATGTTTATTCAGGCTTATAATAAGCTTAATTGTTATAGGATATTTTATTTAAAATATTAGCTCTAATGATGGATGTGTAATCCAAACACTACTTGAAGATTTCTATTTACTTTTCCTATTGTAGATTAGAATATATCATAATCTGAACATTCACTTGTATATCATTATACATCTATATAAATTAAAATTTTATTTAAAAGGAGCTTCCAGTGTTGATAACATACAGATACATGAAGTCCTGACTAGGAGAAAAATTAAATGTTTGCAGAGTCTATTCACAATAAGGGAGAAATCATTTTTACACACATTAGTGGTAGTTATGTATAATCAATTCAGATAACCATATTCTTAATTTAAATTTCACTTATCACAACATTCTTCTTGATTTTGTTATCCTGAAATGTGATTTGATAATTGGCTATTTGAGGAATGAGGGTTTTTTGTTTTGTTTTGTTTTGTTTTGTTTTGTTTTGTTTTTTTGTTTTTTACCATAGAACAGAGATAACAAACCTTCCCATTCTCTCCCTCAAATACCACACAGTCCTATATAATTTTTTTTTCAGAGAAAAGAAAATCTGTCAAAAGGAAGATATTGGTTAAAAAACCTACAAATCCACTTGTAAAATGGAATCTCTTTCGCACATAACCTTCAACTTTAGGTCAAATTTTACAAAATCATTGTGCCCCATTTCACATCTTCCCATACTTTCGAAAGTTAAAATAATAATTCCATGACTATGATTACTCCATGGCTGATATGTGGTCTTGAATCAACATAACATTATAAAATATCAGTGTTTCAAAAATAGACAAAATATTGGTTTGAAATTAGTACTAACTGTTCCAGTTGTCAATATAATATCCCTCATACACTTTTTTTTGCAGTAAATGGTAGTTTTATTAATATGAATACATGCATAATTATTAACATTTTAAATAATTAGGCATGGTAGGAATATAAAACATTATTCTTTAAGTTGTATACGTGTTAATTTAAAAAATTAAATAAAAGTCTTACTGATGTTGATGATTATTGTACTGTCCACTCTAGATTTTCAGAATGATGAAATTGGACTCATCCCTGAGGTAATAAATTTACCAAAATTTTATGATTAATGTCTGTCTTAAGAAAATAGTGCTGATCATAAATCAACGTACATCTTAATGAAATAAACAGAGGAAGGGAGACAGCTTCAGGTATACAATTTGAGCTAAATGACATTCTACTTGACTAAAAAGGAATAAAGGATAGCTTCAAACATTCCATAGAAAAATTGTCCACATATGTGTTGAAAATCTTCCCCAAAATACTTAGTCCTGAGGCAAGTGGATGCTTTGAGCACAGATATCCATCAGTTCCCCTGGGCAGGTTAATTTGTTTAGATGTTTACAGATGTCAAGAACATGTTCTTAGTCCCAGATCTTTCACAATGTATCTTCAAGAGAAAGTCAAAGAAAGTATTTAGAAGGTATTTTCAGATCCATAATTTTCCATAAAGACTCTAGCACTTTGCAAGTGTTCTACAACCAATGGTATTGAAAACTACACGTAGTAGAAATCATAAGTCTTCAATTAAATTAACAGCCCCATCATGAACTTCTGCTCCATAATTAATGGCCAAGATGTATAAGAGTTTGATGAAGCCAAATTAATTATTATCAACAATACATAAATCATGAGATCTTGTATTAAATAACTTCATGAATCTTGTCTTTAAAAAATACATTTAGCTCTTTGAAAGAATGAACAAAATTGATAAACCACTAGCCAGTTTGATCAAAAAGAAAAGGAAAGGACCCAAATAAATAAAATCAAGAATGAAAGAGAAGAGATCACAACCAACACAACAGAAATAAAAACAATAATGAGGGAATATTATGAGCAATTATATGCCAATAAAATGGGCAATCTGGAAGAAATGGACAAATTCCTACAAACATATACACTACCAAAACTGAACCAGGAAGAAGTAGAAAATTTGAACCGACCCATAACCAGTAAGGAAATCGAATTAGTAATAAAAAATATGACAAAAAACAAGAGTCCAGGGCCAGATGGCTTTCCAGGGGAATTCTACCAAACGTTGAAGGAAGCGTTGACACCTATTCTCTTGAAACTGTTCCAAAAAATAGAAATGGAAGGAAAACTTCCAAACTATTTCTATGAGGCCAGCATTACCGTAAATCCAAAACCAGACAGAGACCCCATGAAAAAGGAGAACTTTAGACAAATTTCCCTGATGAACATGGATGCAAAAAACCTCAACAAAATATTAGCCAAACAGATCCAACAATACATTAAAAAAAATTATTCACCACGACCAAGTGGGATTTATACCTGGGATGCAGGGCTGGTTCAATATCCACAAAAAAAATTAATGTGATTCATCACGTCAATAAACGAAAGGACAAGAACCTCATGATCTTCTCAATAGATGCAGAGAAAACATTGGACAAAATACAGCATCCTTTCTTGATAAAAAAAACCCTCAAGAAAGTAGGGATAGAAGGATCGTACCTCGAGATGATGAAAGCCATATATGAGCGACCCAACGCTAATATCATCCTCAATGGGGAAAAAACAAGAGCTTTCCCCCTAAGGTCAGGAACAAGACAAGGATGTCCATCCCCCTAAGGTCAGGAAGAAGACAACGATGTCCACTGTCACCACTGTTATTCAACATAGTATTGGAAGTATTAGCCCCTGCAATCTGACATCACAAAGAAATAAAAGGCATCCAAATAGGCCAGGAGGAGGTCAAAGTTTCACTCTTCGCAGATGACATGATACTCTATATGGAAAACCCAAAAGATTCCACCAAAAAACTGCTAGAACTGATTCATGAATTCAGCAAAGTTGCAGGATATAAAATCAATGCACAGAAATCGGTTGCATTCCTATTGACCAAGAATGAAACAACAGAAAGAGAAATCAAGGAATCGATCCCATTTACAGTTGCACCAAAAATTGTAAAATACCTAGGAATAAATCTAACCAAAGAGGTGAAAAATCTATACACTGAAAACTATAGAAATCTCATGAAAGAAATTGAAGAAGACACAAAGAAATGGAAAAAGATTCCATGCCCCTGGATAGGAAGAACAAATATTGTGAAAATGTCGATACTACCCAAAGCAATCTACATATTCAATGGGATCCCTATCAAAGTAACACCAGCATTCTTCACCGAGCTAGAACAAACAATCCTAAAATTTGTATGGAACCAGAAAAGACCCTGAATAGCCAAAGCAATCTTGAAAAAGAAAACCAAAGCTGGAGGCATCACAATCCCAGACTTCAAGCTATGCTACAAAGCTATAATCATCAAGACAGTATGGTACTGGCACAAGAACAGACACTCAGATCAGTGGAACAGAATAGAGAACCCAGAAATGGACCCACAAACGTATGGCCAACTAATCTTTGGCAAAGCAGGAAAGAATATCCAATGGAATAAAGGCAGTCTCTTCAGCAAGTGGTGCTGGGAAAACTGGACAGCGACATGCAGAAAAATGAACCTGGACCACTCTCTTACAGCATACACAAAAATAAACTCACAGTGGATGAACGACCTCAATGTAAGACAGGAAGGCATCAAAATCCTCGAGGAGAAAGCAGGCAAAAACCTCTTTGATCTTGCCCGCAGCAATTTCTTACTCAACACGTCTCTGGAGGCAAGGGAAACAAAAGCAAAAATGAACTACTGGGACCTCATCAAAACAACAAGCTTCTGCACAGCGAAGGAAACAATCAGCAAACCTAAAAGGCAACCGACAGAATGGGAGAAGATATTTGCAAATGACATATCAGATGAACGGTTAGTATCCAAAATCTATGATGAACTTACCAAACTCAACACCCAAAAAACAAATAATCCAGTGAAGAAATGGGCAAAAGACGTGAATAGACACTTTTCCAAAGAAGACATCCAGATGGCTAAAGGACACATGAAAAGATATCTAACATCACTCATGATCAGGGCAATGCAAATCGAAACCATAAGGAGATACCACCTCACACCTGTCAGGATGGCTACCATGAACAACTCAGGCAACAACAGATGTTGGTGAGGTTGCGGAGAAAGAGGATCTCTTTTGCATTGTTGGTGGCAATGCAAGCTGGTGCAGCCACCCTGGAAAACAGTATGGAGGTTCCTCAAAGAATTAAAAATAGGTATTTATCCAAGAGATACAGGTGTGCTGTTTCAAAGGGACACATGCACACCAATGTTTATAGCAACAGTATTAACAACAGTCAAAGTATGGAAAGAGCCCAAATGTCTGTATATAGATGAATGTATAAAGAGGATGTGGTATATATATACATATGTGTATATATATATATATATATATATATATATATATACATATATATATATATACATATGTATATATATATATATACCCATATATATATGTATATATGTATATATATATATACCCACACGCAGGCACACACACACACACACACACACACACAAAATGGCACAATGGAGTATTATTTGGCAATCAAAAAGAATGAAATCTTGCTATTTGCAACTACGTGGATGGAACTGGAGGATATTATGCTAAGTGAAATTAGTCAGTCAGAGAAAGACAAAAATCATATTACTTCAGTCATATGAGGACTTTAAGAGACAAAACAGATGAACATAAGGGGAGGGAAACAAAAATAATATAAGAACAGGGAGTGGGACATAGCATAAGAGACTCCTAAATATGGAGAAGAAACAGAGGGTTACTGGAGGGGCTGTGGGAGGGGGTATGGGCTAAATGGGTAAGGGGCGTTAAGGAATCTACTCTTGAAATCATTTTTGCACTATATGCTAATTTGGATGTAAATTAAAAAATACTTTAAGAAAAATTAAAAAAAATTGAAACAATGGGGGAAAAAATAAAAAAATGCACTTAGCTCAGTGATGGGAGCATACTACTACCACTGCTAAACAATTTCTGATGGCAGATATCCATACTTATCAATTTCCCTATCACTACATTAACACATTCACTAACATCTGATGGTATTGTAAGTATTTAGATAATTTATGAGTAAGTATATTAATTAAGACATTTAACTTTTTTTGATCAATTTTAAATCAGAAATTCTTCAACAATAATAGGAAGGCAAAGCTACTACTTGAGATCCACAGGAATTTAATTAGTAGTATGTCTTGCATTTAGTCCTTCACTCACTCATTCAATAACAATTTAATATCTGCCATGGGCCAAATTTTGTGCCATACTTATGGATACATTATATTCACCTCCTGAAGGCCTTTGATTAGTTTATTCATGATTACAGTTAGGTCAAACCTACGAGTTGTTTTTTTTTTTTTCATGAGGACAAAGTGATTTGCAAGGCCAGTTTTTAAAATTTCTTCTGATTGTAGTCAACAATTTTACTAAAGCCATCCTCTATTGTGTGTACTAATGATGACCCACCATGAAAGGTATAAGCATGTCAAACAAATTATAGTATCTCAAAGACACAGAGCCATGTACAGGTTACATATGGCCATAGAGGAATTGTTTTCCATCAACAAGAGATGGATGCATAATAAATTGGGCAGGATTTCTATCACATACTTTCCTTAGTTGCAAGTTAACATTTAATCCAGAAAAGTTCAACCAAATCAAAGGAAAGAAACGTTTTGTATATTCACTCTATACAGCATATTCTTCTATGTACTGTGGTAGATATGCGTGTCATAGCCTGCACAGTCTTTACTGCCTGTTAATATCAGCATTTGATAAAAGCTATATGTAATTTTTGAGAATAAAACTATATGTCAGGGATTGTTCTAGGTGCTTGACATTTGTTTTCTTTGAAACCCCACAACAATACTGAAAAACCGGATGTTTTCATCCCTGATTCACAATGAATTAGCAGTGTGAATTAGCATTCACTCACTAAGACTCAAATTCAGACTGACTCCAATGTCTACCCTCCTAAGCATTATAGAGATATGGGCACTAAGGTCCTATATATAACATAGCATTTAAAATGCAAGTAATAGCAACAGAAAAAAAAGCCCACAAGAGAGCATAGGAAGAAGTAACAAAATGAGTAGTAATAATAGCTGTGGAAGGAATCAGTAAGGATGAGAATGGTCATAAGGCTTCAAGGAAATGTTAATGGACAAGTGGTTAGATTATAGATAAACGGTTGGAAAGTCAGTAAAATGTAAGCAGACATGATGATAAGCATGGATTGTTTGGGACATGATAGAGGCCAACTTTTTGAAAATTCAAAAGATGATGTAAATATATTTTGTTAACAACTTTGCATGACAGAGTGTAGAAGTCAGACTTATTCTTGTAGCTAAATGGAGTCAATGAAAGCTATTAAACAGACAACAGCATGAGGGGACTAATGAGATGTTGTTCTTTGAGTTTATGAAAACACGAGAGAGGCAGACCTGTTAGAAGACAATTGTAACACTCTAGGAATGTGGTCATGAGATCAGGCTGAGCACAAATGTGTAGAAGGCAGAGAAATGTATCTGTGGAAGGATCATTGGTAGTTAGCGCCATGAGGTGGGGTGGGAGGAGTGTGATTCAGAATCCTTTCATCCAATGTGGCCATGAGTCCCAAATCTTCCAAAAGGATACAAAATGTTTTTTCCCCCTTAAATGGTTATAACATCCTGCCAGCTACTTCCTTGCTAGGCAATCTGTCCAAATTCTCATCTCTGAGGGAATAGCCATCAATTTATCCCTACTGTTTGGGGAATGTGATAGTGGTAGAATAGGGGTTCAGAGAATGTAATGCAGGATACTCATACTTTATGGAATGGTCTTCTGTGTGTGTGTGTGTGTGTGTGTGTGTGTGTTTTAAACATTTATTTATTTTCAAGAGACACAGTGTGATTGGGGGAAGAGCAGAGAGAGAGAGAAACACAGAACTCGAGGCTGGCCCAGGCTCTGTCAGCACACAGCCCAATTCGGGGCTCGAACTCATGAACCATGAGATCATGACCTGAGCTGAAGTCAGCCACTTAACCACCTGAGCTGCCCAGGCGCCCCTCCTGTGGTTTTGATATGATAGGAAGGTTTCTTCTGACTGAAGATGGAGTAAAATAAGGGAGATGGGCTTCCCATTACATAGCTAAATGTAGGTGAAATGAAAGTGTATTAAAGTTTTTAAAATATTACCTAGAATCCATGTCCCTTTATAGATTCTGTTGTTCAGGGAATTGGGAGTAAAAATAAATGAGACTAGATTTCCTTTTCCTTTGCTATGATGATTATACAGATGTTCAGCGTGATTGATGTCTGAGTGAGAAAGACAAGCTAATGGGAACTGGATGCACTGCCTCTTTGGGTCGTACCTCAGAAAGCAATATATGTTCCTCTTTTTTTCCCCCCTAATCATGACATAATCTTGTATTCATCTGTGTCTGGCTTCAAATTCTCTCTCTCACTCTGTCTCCAAAAGTGTATGCACGTGCTCACACACACTCACTCCATGGAAGGTCTTAGTGTTATTATTGACTCTAATAAGGAGAAGGTGCATGTCCTACATAGTCCCATTCATTGTGCACACATTCCACTGGAATCAGGAAGTTGACAGTAATTATTACTCACGAGATGGGCTGAACCTGTGTTCGCCGAGTCCTGACTACAAGTTAGCCAGTTACCTTGAAATTGAGATTGGTTGTGAATATTGCAGAAAATTGAAAAAAAACATTAAAAAGTATGGCCCCCCCAAGTCATCTTCAATCTTACCTCTAGACGTGTCGTCCACTGACCAGCTGCTTTGAAAGTATCATAAGGGATCTTGCAGAAGTGCAGAATCTCTGACCCCTTTGTGAAACTATTGAATCAGAATCTGAATATGACAAGATCCCTGGTGATCTGTGGGCATATTAAAAACTGAGAAGCATGGCATTCCTTAAGTTAGTTTGATCATCACTTTTCAGCTTACATTTTCAACATATATACGAGTGCTATCCCTAATTTAGCTAAATTCTTAGTCACCCAAGACATCTCTTGAGGCATTGTAGACTCTTATGACAGATTTAACACTATTACTTGTGGTAACTCTATACTATCAAGAAAAATGCATTAATTGATTTTCTTCACACTCTGAAAGAAAGCTCAAATCACTATGAAGAGAAGGAGAGGGAGAACTAGGTACTTTTTTATTACATAAGATTTTCCAAAAGATTTTATTTACAAATTCAGATCTTTAGCACAGCACAGTCTCATGCTGATAAAAGTAGAAATTTATTTGACATAACTGCTCGTTTCAGTGAAGTTGGCCCGAGATATTTCTTCAGAAATGTGTCTCAAAAGTAAGGCATTTCATTTAAAAATATTCATGGAAATTCTATATTCTTGTGTTGCTAGATGAATATTGCTCGTGACTAAATTAAGTCTCTGTTAACTACTGGAGGAAAAATACTTAAACATTGCTTGTGACATCACATTAACAATGAATAATTCAGCTGGATTCAATGTAAGAAAGATGTTTAATTTGAAGCTTTGGTTACATGAAATAAAAATGTGTGTCAAGGAAGTCACTGTCAAGTAGCAAACATCAAAAACTATTTGTATCCCTCTATAAAAAAACTAGCAGAATTAAGAGGCAAAGAGATAAAACATTGAAATATATCGAATATTTAAGTATACATATCAATTACACATATTCTTTTTACATATATGTTAAGATATCAGGTTGCCTATAGAATCATTGTTTAAAGAAATATGTAGGTCACAGAGTGGCCAAATGCAGAGCAAGATTCCAAATCATAATACCCCACATTTTAAAACCGGCTGCTGGTAATTTGACCAGTTTATATTTCTTTGGCATCAGCAGCAGTTCTGCTAAGGCAAAGTAAATGTCATAAAATGTTTTGTTTTCCAGCAGCCATTGGCAAATAATTGGCATCTGTTTTCTGTTGTCTAGCTGCAGTTGTGTTTTCTGCAACAGAAGCTTCCATTCCTCATCTAATAACTTGTTGATTTAGGATCCTCTAGGGACCAAAAAAACCAAACCAAAACAAAACAAAACCACAAAACACAAAAAATCCAAACTTACTTGAGGGAAAAAAAAAAAGTCCTGAAAACATGTGGGCTTCATAAACATGGATTGGTTCATAGTACATTCCATCATAAGATTGTTTGGACTCATCTCTGTCTCCAAAAATAAACAAGAACAGGAAATAAGTAACTCTTCCTTTGTTAAACCTAAAACAATGGAGTTTCTATATTGCAAAGTTGAAATGATACAAAAGTTCCTTTTAAAAATAATTTTGTTTTCATTCACCTTCAACTTTTTAGACAAGAGCCAAATGTGCTAGTTATAAAGAAAAGGAAGGGGGCAAAACCTCCAGAGTGGAGAAGTTGGGTTTGCCTTGAATTTAAACATATTTAAAAGCTCAGTTAAGTGGGGGATGTGATTATTTGTAGAGCAGGAAAGGCACTTACAAATGCAACTGGAGGAGGCTCTCTGTTTTTAATATTTAAGAGCAGATAAAATGCCACTTTCACTGACTTCAGGCATTCTTCTGGCTGAGGACTAGGCCATTAATAGTCATTAACACTCTTTCAAATGTATTGCCAAAGTGGTAATGAAATCAACACCTTCTAATTTTTATACTGAAGCTCTGCCAAAGCGCATTTGGTCTTGTCACTACATAGGGAAGTGTGATGTGCTTGCTACTTAAGATATCAACATAAACACTGAATAAAAATATAAATCTTTTATGATGTTGGGACATGTTGCTATTTTATTGTAAATCAATATAGATCAATTATTCAAACTTAGGCCATCATTTACCGAATGAAGGGAAGACAAACCGGTGGTGATATAAACTGGGGTCTCTTTTTTTTATTTTGGGTTGACCATCAATTTAGGTTTTTCAAACAAATCATTAGCTGAAAAGCTATCCTTAGAAATTTGATTCCATGCCATGTTCCCACCATTTGTCATTTAGGGAAATGTTTCAAATAATTGGTTAAAACACACTGACCATCTTTTTTTCTATATAACAATACTTAACCTAATTCTTTTTTTAAATATAATTTATTGTCAAGTTGGCTAACATATAGTGTGTACAGTATGCTTTTGGTTTTGGGGGTAGATTCCCATGATTCATCGTTTACATAAAACACCCAGTGCTCATCCCAACATGTGCCCTCCTCTGTGCCCATCACCCATTTTCCCCTCTCCCCCACCCCCCATCCACCCTCAGTTTATTTTCTGTATTTAAGAGTCTCTTACGGTTTGCCCCCCTCCGTCTCTCTAACTATTTTTTTTTATACCTAACTTGATCTTAAGTGTTGATGGTATGAAGTTTATTTTAAAGTAAATGGACAGATTTAGCAGTTGACGTTCCACTGCACCTTTGTTTATAGTTATGTAATGTGAGTAGCTTACATTGAATTTTTAAATATAGAACATTCTTTATGATAGAAGAAAAAGATACGTTGACAGATGGATAGAAAGGAGGAAGAAAAGAAGGAAAGGAGGAAAAAAGGAAGTCTTCCTTTTTAACCAATTTCATTTAAATTTCATACTCTTTCCTTTTCTTCCTGAGTCTTCTTCATTATTGAAACATATTTGTAGGATGGAAGCACACCTTCCTTTCCCCAAGTCCTACCCTCAAGCTGTGACGAGTGGAGACAAGAAACAAGTTAGCAAGGCAAATAGAGACACCTGTGTCCCCCTCTCCCCAGCACAGATCACAGCTGCTTATGCAATAACCATCCTGTAGTATCCCTTGTCTAATTCTAGTTCTGTATCTTTCTGAACTCTTCTTCCCCCTAGCTTCACTAATGACACTGGTCCTTCTCCTAGCACCACATGCCTGGGAGACCTCTCCTAGCACCACATGCCTGTGTAGTCCTCAGAAGAGAAGATGTATCTTATTTCTAATTTCTGTGTCTTCAAAGACAAATCATGACCCAAATGGCATTATGCTTTTTCACAGAGGGCCTAACTGTAAAATAGAAAACAGTGAAGGGCTTAAAATAACCATTCTACCCTCATCTGTTGCCCTTTGTAGCTATCAGCAATGGACTGAAGAGAAATGTTTGCTCGTTTTATAAGCCAGTAAGACTGGGAAGCTGTATGTATGCATTCTGTCTTCCTTGCGCTAAAGAAGTATGTATTTATCCATGTATCCCTTCAACAGAACATGTAATTATTCAGGTGTTTCTGAGTTCCAAGTTGCATGATATCAGTGTTAAAAGGATATGGTCTCTGTCCTGAGAATACCACATTCTAGAGAAAAAGGAAGGTATGTCCATAAGCAATAGACTAGAATATTTTAAAATTAAGTAATATGATACACGGAATGAATAAAGTGCTTCAGGAGCAATAAAAGGTAAAGGCTTTGCTTGACCAAAAGGCATTTAACTATTCCTCTACTATTGCCACTCCTGTAGAGTGCTTATGTTGGCAGAGAGATGCAGACAGATATCAGTCACCATTAGAGTGGAAAGGAAACTGGTGAATTGAAGAGTCAGAGCCAATATTTTGAGTTAAGTCATTGAATAAAGTAAAGTCATGTATGCAGAGAACTTGGTAAAGACTCTGGATCACTTGCTATACTTTAATGTTTACAGAGACTTTGCTCCATGAAGTCAGCAGTTAAGCCAAGGAGGGGCTAGAACCCAGAATCCACAAAATACAACTTTACAAATTGCCACTTACTCTTCACTTCACTACAGACACACTCGATATGCATATTGAAACTCACTCCATACCCTTACTTTATGGAAAGCCTGCAGTCAGTACTACCTAATGAATGTCTTTAGGATTTATCAACATGGAAATAAAAACTGATTACATTTTAAAAGTCTTTTAGAGCCTATAATAAAATGAACTAATTCCTTTTCAGACTATTACATAAAAAAAAAAAAAAACCTTACATACAATTAATTGCTGCTATGTGGCTTGTCAACAATGTTGGAATATCTCCAAGAAAGGATTTTCCATTTGATAGTTTTCAAAGTCTTTGTCCTCCTTCCATAGGTAGTATTTTCAACCTCTTTTATAGCAGTCATTTTTATATGAACAGTTCCTATGTTGAGAAACTTTTAGCTTCAAATACTAAAATATCTTCCCCCTTTACTCTAAATCTTTTCAAATGAAGAGTCTCCCCACCCCCATTTTTACTTGTTCTATACTGAAGTCATACACCAAGTTTGTCTCAATTGTTAGAGAAGAAAGGGGTAATACTAAGAAAATGCCTAATAAAGGCACTTCAAGGCCTGCCTCGTCAGACATGAAGATCATAGAGGATATGCAGGTAATATTAATATATTTTATAATGTTATGGAATTTTATTGTCTCTATTAAATAAATAGATTTGACCTGATGAGCCCGCAGTGCAAACATTTCTCTTGATTCCTCTCACCTTTGATTTCAAGTATGTGCACTCCGCCTTTGAGTTCTTCCTTCCTTGAGTTTCCTAAGTGAACAAATTTCAAAGAAGAGAAGAGTCCTTCACGGTAATCCTAGAGGATATCTACTTAAGTATGAAAAAAGATAATACGGCAACTCTCATATATTTCCCGTAATTATAACAAATGACTGAAAACTCGAAGATTGGCATAAATACTCTTCCCCCAGTCAAAATATTCTTGCATGAATATTGGGTATAGTATATTGAAATGTATCTTAGGCAGCTGTCTCTGGCAAGGGAGCATGTATATAATCACCATGAGTTGTGCATATGTCTACTTTTCTAAAACATTGCTTTATGGGTATATTTTTTACTTTGTTTTCATCAAAAGGTATATTTTAATGTCATAAGCCTATTTGTCTTGGAGTGTAATCATGATCCAGGGGTGAGTTTCATTTATAATATTCATTTTCCAACTCTTACTATTCAAGGGAGTGGTCCATTTAGAAAACATGTTTGGATTTTTAATAATTCTCTGCAAGATATTAAGTGTTAAGAATTATCTAAACATGTACATTATTTTTCAGAAATTAATGACACATCCAGATATAAAAAATAGCTATTCTTTATATCTAAATAGCTATTTTTATAGCTAATATACTATTAGCTATAGCTAATAGTAGAATATAAAAAAATAGCTATTTTTCTATAAAATGTGACTGCCAAGACTATCCTCATATGTGTCTCCAGAGGATCTCTGCCTTCATTTTGTAGTTAACAATAGTAAGAACCAAGGAAGGCTATAGGACTCCCATGACCATATAGCTGGTTAATGGAGTGCCAGGAATGAAACATGGCTTAACTATATTCTTTGTCTCATTACTCTCCTTAAAGATGATGAAGTCTATCTAAAATTAGTCACTTCAAAATTTATTTGGTACATTAACATACTTAGGTTGTTTACAGTTTTTATGTGAAATTTTTGGTGTCATTAGTATTATATGCAAAATGTAAAATACAGGTTTAGGATAAACTACATTTATAATCTTTATCAAGATTATTATTTTTAACTTCTAAATAATTCTTTATTCTGTTATTTAATCAAATTGACATTTGTTAGCATATGTATTTCATTATAATTGACCCTCAAATAATGCAGGTTTAAACTACATGGTTCCACTTACATGTGAAATTTTTACATCATAGTGCTGTAAATGTATTCTCTTCCTTGTGATTTTTTTAAATTTGAGTATAGTTGAAACACAGTGTTATATTAATCTCAGATATTTATCAAGAAAATATATAAAGAAAGTGAAGCAGATCTATTATAATTTTAATACAAATTTGAACTTTATAGGTCATCTAACTTTGAAAATCCCAAATCTTAATTGATTACTTGAAGTTGGTTTTAGTTTTTTCTGCAATTCTGTTATTTTTTGTCATAAAATTCAAGGTGATTTGTTACTATATTAAGTCTACCTAAAATTCAGAGTATAATGATGATAATGAATGGCATACAAAAGTTGAAGATCTATGTCATATTTTGGTCCAAAAAACAATATAAAATTTGTTTTATAATCAGTCTCACTATTGGCTTAGAATATCTGATAATTCTACTTATAAAATATAGTCAGGTATTTTATGTTAAAAAAATTACTCTTCAATGGTCATATTTAAGAAAATTAAAAGGTAAGTTTATATTTAAGACTACTAATATTTGATACATATATTTGATAAATGACTCATCTAGAACATATAAATAACCACGGTACTGTTAATAATAATAACAAAAATAATAAACCACTCAGTAAAAGATGGGCAGAGGATTGGAAGAAATGATATAAAAATGGCCAATAAGCATATCAAAAATGCTCAACAATATCAGTCAACAATACCAGGGAAAAGTGAATTAAAACCACTATCTGATAACACTTCATTATGGAAAGAGCTAAGAAACAAACAAACGAAAAATGACATTATAAAGTGTTGATGAGGAAATAGAGAAACTAGAACTCTCATATATTTCTGCTGAGAGAGTAACATGGTATAATCCCTTTGCAACAAAGGGTTGGCACTTTCTTATGTAGTGAAATATACATTCTTATGTAGTAAAATATACACATACCATAAGACTCAACAATTCAACTCTGGTTTTTACCCAAGAGGAAGAGTGAGCATAGGTTCACACAAACATTTGTACACCAATTTTCACAGCAGTTTTATTCATAATAGTTACAACCGGGAACAACTGATATGTCCATAAATAGGTGTATGGATAAACAATGGAATGACAGCTAGCAATAGTAAGAAGTGAAGTTTTGACATATGCAATAGCATGAAAGGATGTCAAAATTATTGTGTGGCATTAAGAACATGTGCAAAGAGTGGTACAGAACATACATATTCTATAATCTAATTTATATGAACTTGTAGAACAAATTAAATTTTTTTTAACATTTATTTATTTTTGAGACAGAGAGAGACAGAGCATGAGCAGGGGAGGGTCAGAGAGAGAGGGAGACACAGAATCCTAAACAAGCTCCAGGCTCTGAGCTGTCAGCCCAGAGCCCGATGCAGGGCTCGAACTCACGGACCACGAGATCATGACCTGAGCCGAAGTCGGATGCCCAACCGACTGAGCCACCCAGGCGCCCCTAGAACAGACAAATTAAACTGTATTAGAGAAACCACAACTTTCTTTGCCAGAGGCTTCTATATTTTAATAATAAGGATATATCCATTTTTTTCTTTTCTTTCTTTCTTTCTTTCTTTCTTTCTTTCTTTCTTTCTTTCTTTCTTTTGTTTGTTTTTTTTTTAATTTATGAAATTTATTGTCAAATTGGTTTCCATACAACACCCAGTGCTCATCCCAACAGGTGCCCTCCTCAATACCCATCACCCACCCTTCCCTCCCTCCCACCCCCTCATCAACCCTCAGTTTTTTCTCAATTTTTAAGAGTCTCTTATGTTTTGGCTCTCTCCCACTCTAACCTCTTTTTTTTTTTTCCTTCCCCTTCCCCATGGGTTCCTGTTAAGTTTCTCAGGATCCACATAAGAGTGAAACCATATGGTATCTGTCTTTCTCTGTATTGCTTATTTCACTTAGCATAACATTCTCCATTTCCATCCGTGTTGCTACAAAGGGCCATATTTCATTCTTTCTCATTGCCACGTAGTACTCCATTGTTTATATAAACCACAATTTCTTTATCCATTCATCAGTTGATGGACATTTAGGCTCTTTCCATAATTTGGCTATTGTTGTGAGTGCTGCTATAAACATTGGGGTACAAGTGCCCCTATGCATCAGTACAAGGATATAACCATTTTTCAAAACTCACTGATTTATACACTTAAAATCTCTATATTTTATTACATGTAAATGAAACCTCAATTTAAAAAATACAATGTAATAAAAAGATAGACACAAGGTATAATTTTGGATTTTTTTTTCATTTTGTGTTTATTAGGTTTTCACAGTGGTCAATGTACACCCTCAAAATTACAACCTCTCTGTCTCATTTATTGATACTCAAATGTAAAGGAAATAATATTCTTGACACCTGAAAAAGTCATTCCAATCTTAATCAGAATTTTATAAATGTGCTATAATTGATATGGACCTGAGATAGTTTTTATATTCCACATTTATTTTTGTGCATCTTCTCATTCTGTTGAAGTTATTATAGGGAAGGAAAAATTTGACCTTCTTTCCTTCTAGGTTCTTTGTCTGAACTCTTTAAATTGACATCAGACAGATTAACAGAAGACAAATTTAATTTCTTAAAGTACAGAAGCCTTGTGAAAATATGAGACTCAAAGGCAGACAGGCAATGGAAACATACACCTTCCTTAGCTGATGAAAGTGCTAGTGGTCTGAGACTTCAAAGAGGAAGACAATTCACAGGAAGATGAGAACAGCAAATGTTTGCTAAACAAATGTTTGTCCTGTCCTGCAGATAGGTCTCTGGTAATAGCTGTCTTCCTGGGATAGGTTCTCTTTCTAAGTTCTTTTAGGCAGTTAAGGGAGAACTGAAAAATTTCTCCTTAGTCTGCTGAGTCTTGATCGTTTTCAAGTCAAAATAATCCACATGTCAAAGTGGCACATTTTGTGGTAGAATATTTTGCTCCCCTTCATCATGTAAAATAAAAACACTGAGGAAAAAAAATTGCAAATTTTCTTTCAAATCAGTTAATACAATGTAAGCTTATTATACCATAATAAGCACTAAGTATTTAATCATATTCTAGAATAAGATACATGCATTCTCTTCAACAGGGCTATGTAGCTAATGAGGCAAACAAGCAAACAGAAAATTATAATGGAGAAAGTGATGTGATTATACTAAATAAAAGATAGTCTAATGAGTGAAGGCTTTCGAGATGATGCTACATATTCTAGAGTCACCTACGATGCCATGCTGACTACTATGAAATGTCTTCTGAGGCTTTTGGCAAACTATTGATGGGTTCCAGCTAAAGACCAAGATGATTGGGTGTGTGTTTAGAAAGATTTCCACTGTCAACATGTGGAAATGAAAGGAATTCACTGACTGACAACCACAAGCTGACAGAGTGGGTATAAGTCCATGCAGGTCTCCAGGCATAGATAACAGTCACTTGCAACTATGGTAGCAAATAGAGTGGGGAGAAAAGCCAGGAGATTTGATAAGTATTTTTGATGTGACTTGTATATATCTTAAACACTTCATTTGAAAGAGAGGATACAGATACTATCAGAGTTTTTTGAGGTTGGGATGACCAAATATTACTTTATAGACTGAGTTTCTCAGAAGGTATGCAGAAATCTCAATTATGTTATATATATATTTTTTACATTTAAGTATTAATGTAAATTTACATACCAAAATGAAAGGATTAGGAATTTTGTATAGGAGCAATCCAGATCTTGAAAGGCAAACTTAAGATTTTTTAGATACAACCTTTCAATTTCATTTTAATTTCATATTTTTATTTAATACTAAATTCAAAGCCTTGCTGAACCCTTTATAAATCTTGGGGGGAAAATTGTGAATTGTTCAAAATACTGTGTTTGAGGAAGAGTAAATTAATACTGCTTGTCTATACAAGAAACTTTTTAATATGGTCTTAATATTTCAGGAATATATCTCTTTAAATGCAGTCTTAAGTCTACCTAGTTTTATGACCTATAAGATTTTTTCAGAAAGGTCCTATTACATTTTACATTTTTTTAAGATTTAAGTGTGGTGTTTTAGTTTTTATTTTACTTCAATATTGTCTTTTCTACATATTTTCAAAATTTATGAGCCTTTGGATTCATGATTTATTCTTGAATTGTAACTGATCAGGCTTTATACTTTTTCTAACATTAGAAATATTGTGAGCTAGATATAATGCCTTAATTTTTTCCCCTCAGGTAGGAAATTCAGTGTTTTGTTATAGTAATTTATTTACTACACTTAAAGAAAAAATGTTGAATATCAAGGGACACACTGATGATCTGTTTCTCAGTATGTACATTTTAGCCTGGACAATTTCTCTGTATCAGTACTTTAAAATTCAGATCAAATACTTACTGTTTTATAACATATTTCCCAAACCTATATCCTGAATAATTTATTTTCTCTTTGATTACACATAATTCATATGTGTCTCTGCTAAGATATATATCCACCTATCTAAATTCTATTTGTTAATTCAGCAAACTGCTTGAGCATCCACTATTTGTCAAGCACTAAAGTAGGCATGAGGTATATAATGCCCAGTAAGACACTGCCCCTGCTTTCAGGCAGCTTACCCTCTTACGATCACATTATTGGAATCTTGTATTGTTTTGAGGAATATTTAGCCAGTGCCTTCTATGCACCATGTTGTTGTAGGCACTTTGCATACATCAGCAAAGAGAACAGTTAAAGGTATTTGTCCTGATGGAGATTACATTCTAGAAGGAAGAGATAGTAAATGATAGTAAACATAATAAGTATATAAATTATAATTTAGATGAGCATAAGTGCTATAGAATAAAGAAAATATAAAAAAGGTTTAGAGGATTTGAATATACCTGGGAGGTGGGCAGGAAGTGAGGGCAGGATACAGAATTAAATAGGTGGGGGGGGGCAGGGGCAGGGGGGCGGTTGGCGCCTGGGTGGCTCAGTCGGTAAAGCGTCAGATTTCAGCTCAGGTCATGATCTCATGGTTCATGAGTTCTAGCCCTACGTCCGGCTCTGTGCTGACAGCTCAGAGCCTGGAGCTTGCTTCAGATTCTGTCTCTCTCTCTCTCTGTCAAAAATTAAGAAAAATCATTATTATTATTGTTTTAAATAGGGGGGTTGGGGGCAGCCCTGCTGTGACAAAATTTGAACAAATACTTGAAAGACATATGAGAGTTGGAAAATTAATATCTGAGAGAAGAACGTTTTAGGCAGAAGAATAGGTAGTATAAAGTCCCTACTACAGGAATATGTTGCATGTTAGAGGTATAGCTAGGAAAACCATTTGCCTAGAGGAGAGTAAACAAGGGAACAGTAGAAAAAGAGCCTACCAGCAATGTTTAAAGTTATAGTTCAATATGTATCTTTTGTCCCTCTAGAATCTTTCAAGATGTCTTGATATCTGTGATTTCTGTGTTTCATGCTGTGGTCAGCAAAGAGTCCATGACTTGTGTGTCTTCCTTTTTTTTTTTTCTTTTTTTTTTCCCTTATCCTCAATACAATGTGCCTAACTTTCCTCTCTAAAAATAGTATTCTTGAACTAATTTCCAAACTTTTCTCTGGTATGTAATGGACCCCAAGGACAAAGAGTCACATTCAAATAGTGCATACCTTCTGGGTAAATCAGAGAAAACCAGTGGGAAGGAGATTAAATCCACCTGATCCGTTTTTAGGGGCACTCTAAAGATGAAATAGGTATTGGGCCTTAAGCTGAGCCTGCTATTTTTGTTGTGTGTGTGTGTGTATGTATATGTATACATAATATATATATTGGAAACCTATATATCTGGAAACCTAAATAACTTTTGTTGTTGTTGTTGGACTTGAAAGGAATTTTTTAACCGATTATTTGTGAGAATAGAGTAATCATTGGAGGATTTGTATCCTATCAGAGAGCATCACTTTCCACATATCTACCAGAAGACCTACTAGCACTTATGCTCATGAACCAAACCTCTCCACTTATACCCCATCCCCTCTTATATTTAGCAAAGCAGAAAACACATTGGAGGAAATGAAACTGACCTTAATTCAGGCTCCAAGTCTGGTTCTGATTGCCATCAGTTTATGCCTAAGGGTTGACCCAGGTTTGTTTTTAACCCTGACTTCATGAGATCTACAACTCCCTAACTGCTCCTTCTTCCGTCACGGTATATACTGCTCTTCCTTCCCAAGTTCCTGATATTTCCACTGAGGGTCACTGTATTTATTCAGTGCCAATAACTGAGGAATAAATTCTTACATGTTGGGTAGGATCTTCACTATTGTTTTGCAAATTAGCCAACTGAAACAAAATAGTGATAATGTGTTATTATAGTTAAGGTTAATATGCTGCTGATTACCTCTAGAGGATACAATTGCAGACACATTATGTAAAAGGCCTATTTTGTTGAGCTAACTGATAAATGAGCAAAACATTTCTGTGTCTGGTTGTGTTAACATGAGTGTGGAGTTTCCAGCCACATAGAACTGCCTCAGTTTCTTTCTCACTCTCCTATCTGCTCCCTCCCAATGTCAGCTTCATCCTGAGTTCTGGTCCTTGTGTTGTTGCACACCATCTACCATTTATAGTCCACAGGGTAGCCAGCAAGTTGCTTTACCTCTTTTAACCTCAGTTAATTTACTTATGTGGTTTGATAGTGTCCACCTGTTCATTGTTACTAGCAGAGATTGCTATATGAGGATTTCTTCTCCATCTGGGATCATGGGTGATTATTTTCCCACATTATTGTATGCCATTTATAAAAAATAAATTTAATTCATTTTCCATAGAAACAGGGTTTATTAGTATTAACCAAAATGTTACTTTTATCATAACAGTACTATTAGGTATAGCCAAGACATTACTTGTGACCTGTCCTGTACTTCTTGGAATTTCTACTTTGTTGTATTGCACGGTTTCACTGATTTATTCTTTGCAAATGAAACACTATAATGGAAAGATACCTGACTGCCAATTGAAGAATACACTCTTCAATCCCCCCCCCCCAATAATAACTGGATATTTTATAAATCTCATGTTATAGCTACTGAAAAACTGGTTGGACATTTCCCCATTCAAAATTGCCAATGACTCTAAGTGGGTGTTTTGAATATGTGATGCCATTGCTGATACAATAATTAACAAGCAAAGAATTTACAATCTATGAATTTAAAGTGTTAAAGGTGAGCATACCTGGCAATGACCACCAAGCATGACAGACAAGAATGAATATATATATATATATATATATATATATACACACACATATACACACTATATGTACATATAGATATACATACACACACACATACATATTTTCCCCCAATGAGTTAGCATTAGATGTAACTGTCACTTTGGGCTTCCTGTTGTGTGGGAAAATTAGGTATCCTAGGGAAATGCTGGAAGAAAATTTCATGATAAACTCTTTGAGTATCCCTCTCTTTGATCCTTAGGGAAGACCATTTCTCTGGTATAATGCATGTTATGGATGCCTCCCTTTCTAGAATCTATTCTACACTTTCCCTTTTCCCAACAGCACCCAGGTTTCCCTCCAAGTTTTCAACTTTACCAAGCAGCCACTACATATCTGGAGGTGGGCTTGATGCTTGAACACAATCAGTACATCCACATTTCCCAAAACAGTTATTGTGTGACCTGATCCAATTGGGGGAATTCTAGAGACTCTTGATTGCTATTGTGAGGGAGAAAAACTACCTTTTTATCAGCAACAAAAGGAAAGACTATAAAGCACATATCACCCCTAGAAGAAAGCTTAAAGCAATATAGGGAACAAACTTTAGTAATAAAAAAAAATATGGGGAAGGGCAGAGAAGAGATTGAAACAGGAACCAAGTTCCTTATGCTTTCTTGAGCCTCTGGACCAGCCTATCTTGAAGTATAATAGAGCTCTGGAATTGCAGCTCAAAACCCCTTTAAATTGTCTTGATATGTTTGAGCACATTGTCTGGTACAAAAGACAAAGTCTTATGTATATATGGGCTTATGCATGGGTGTAGGAGATGTTGAGGAACTGGGCAGCTGTACAATTTGTGTACCAAAACAACATCTTTTATGCCTGTACCCCCATGATTTGGTAGGAATCGACTGGAAAAATTAAAGTGATTCATCAGGAGCTTAAATACTTCCCATATTGAGAATCAACATAGCATGTTTCTCCTATAAATTTCCACATAAAGAATAAAAATGAGCCCTCAGAATATCTTACAGAATTTTCCACATATTATTCTATTCACTCAATCATCATATAATTCTGATGAGCATATACAACATCAGTAATTATAGTCTTTATTGAAATTCTTCTTATAAAAATAAGCAATGGCTTTGTGGTCCACACTTTCAAGCTGATCTTTGCTCCGGATACAGCTGACATGTCTTCATTCATATGGTTTTAGTGTTTTATAACAACAGTGGCAACATCTGTTTTAAGGCTTGACCTGGCTCTGATACACTTTCTGTGGAAAGATATAGGAATAATAAGATCTAGACAGTAATTTTAGCATAATAATCACCAATTTTGGAAAGTCTCTGGTGACTTCTCAATAGGTCAATTTCCTCTAACATTTGTTATTATAGCACTATGTACCACTGTTTCTGAGCATATGTTTTATATAATTGTGGGAATAATTGACTAATGCCTACTTTATTAGCCAATTTCTTATCCTCAAGAGGTAGAGATCATTGTCTAGAAATACTCACTATTGTCTTCCCAAATCCTCGCACAGTGTATGTCATTTAGTAGTAGACATATATAGAATGGAGAGAGGGAAAACTTATTATAAAGTGGAAGATAGTCAGATGATCAATAATGCCAAAAAGCAAAAGTCAAGTGATATCCCCTTACAGAAAACCCTCAGTTCCTTTTGTTTAATGATAATTGTAACAACTAAGAATGTAAGGGAATGCATTTTAATTAGCAATCTAGGTACAATTTGGAGGCAGTGTACGGATTCTGTTAATCCATGAAATATTTTTAAGGCATAATTTCATGTGCATTCTCTTTTTCTGTTTCATGTGTAAATCACTTCAAATATTAGCTCCAGATGGTGCAGTCTCAAAGGTTCCATATTTACACACAGTTCAATATTCTCTTCCAGATAGAATGTGAAAGTAGCATTTCAAGCAAAAACCAGTCCTGAAACTGATCAAAGGTGTGACAGTCCTTAATCTTAAAGACTACCAGGCCCTTGCAGTGTTTTTATCAGGATGAAAAAGGCGCCCAATTCTATGTATGATTCATCCATCTTATGGAGGTGTTCTGGTATTCTCCCTCTCCCATTTTACCAATTTCTCTCTTTCTCCTTTTCTCCTTTCCTCCTAGTAAGAGTCAAAATGAGATAATGGGTTGTTTGAAAAAGTTTTCCCAGGCTTACCCTTTATGTATTGCACTCCACTGTCAGCCATACACACGTGGAGAGAAATGGGGGAGAGAGGAAAGAAGAATGTGAAGTTAGTTTTGGAATCTTACCATTATTTCTTCTCTCTGTCCTGCCATTTGCAGCAAAGTGGATGCAACTGGAGGGTACTATGTAAAGCGGAATAAGTTAATCAGAGAAAGGCAGATATCATATGTTTTCACTCATATGTGGAACTTGAGAAACTTACCAGGAGACCATGGGGGAAGGGAAGGGGGAAAAATAGTTACAAACAGAGAGCAAGGGAGGCAAACCATAAGAGACTCTTCTTAAATACAGAGAACAAACTGAGGGTTGATGGGGGGGTGGGAGGGAGGGGAAAATGGTGATGGGCATTGAGGAGGGCACTTGTTGGGGTGAGCACTGGGTGTTGTATATAAGTGATGAATCACAGGAATCTGCCCCAAAACCAAGAGCACACTGTATACGCTGTATATTAGCCAACTTGACAATAAATTATATTAAAGATAAATAAATAGATAAAAATAAATAAAAATAAAAATATTCTCATGACGAAGACTATCTGTGAGTGTGAGCGGTGCTCAGGAAAATTTTATTGCCACTCGGTGTACTGAACTATATTGGACACAAGAAGTCTGCTTTTTGATTTGGGGCAGTAGACACTGTTTTCTAGAAACTTCTCAAGTGCAGTGCTGCTTCTTAGGCACTTAGGAAGTCCACAGAGTTTACTTTAAGAAAAAAACAATGTGTTGCCTGGTCTTTACACCCTCATGCCAGATTCTCTTGCTGCTACTATCTGTCTCTCAATGCAGATTATGGCTGCACTGCATTATTGGAAGCTGAATTCTAAAATGGGCTCTTGGTCCACATTTCACCTTACCTAATAACATGACTCTTATGTGAAGGTTCTCAGCTAGGATTTTTTATTTTTGTTTGAAATGTTGCTTTTACATTTGATTCCAGTGGTTAACACATTTTTATTTATTGGTGTATTTCATAGGCTTTCTCTTTACTATGTTACATATTTTAATTTTGAATTTTATTCTTTGTTGCATCTTCTTTTTTTGTTGTTTTAATTTAAACTGGAATAAAGATAGACTTATTTTCTTCAAATAATGGAGGAAACTTATTAACATGAGATAAGACAATCTGATGTACCAAAGCATGAGAACTATAAGAGAGAGGGATCCTTCAGATGGTCATTTGCTTTCAAAGCAATTCTCAGATTCAGAATTTTGTGACTCTTCACTTCAGGGTTCCAACAACTATGGAATTAAGTGAAAAGGAATTTCCCCCTTACCTGTCATGTCTCTATAATAATCTCTTTATGTGCCATTGTTCCTATTTCTGCTTCTCTTCTCCTTGTCTAAATAATACTTTCCTTACTCCTGAAATAGTCATTCTTGTTTTTCTTTTCTTTTCTTTTTTTTTTTTTTTTTTTAGAGACAGAGAGAGATGGGGTGGGGGGGTGCCTCTCTCTTGCTTGTTTACTGTCTCTGTGTCTCTCTGTCTCTGTCTCATTCTCTCTCGAAAATGAATAAACATTATGATTTTTTTTTTAATTAGCAGAAGTCAAATCCATAGTAATCACCTATTATTGGTAGGGGTAATATGATGGTTATACTTCCATATGTGCTATTTGAAATTTTATATAGAAATTCAAATATCTATATCTTATTTCTAATCTAGTAGGGTTTATAGTTTAGAAAATCATATTCCACAGTATATTTGTCAATATTATGAATGATTCCATATTTATTGATTCCCTCTTACATAAAAGGAGATAGTGGTCTTTTATTTCCTCCCACCTTTCTTCCTTCTTTCCACCTTTTGTTGATATGGTACTCTGAATTAATATTATTATAATTTTTAAAAATTATATGTCTTCTCTTTTAAGATTTATTAAAAAGAGAAGAAAGACTCTGGAAATAAGGCAGCCTGTCCTGGATGTATCTTCCATACTCCCATATTTGATTGTTCACCACTCTTGAACTAGAGGAATCTTGTCAACTTGACATATTGATCACTGTAGAAACCTCTGGTGTGGGTATGGAGTTTATAGAGCTTTTGCCCTTTATGCAAAAGTCTAAAGATACAGAGGTCTATGAGAAGCTCCAATATTGGTTCCAAATATAGTACTAGAAGAGCTAGGTTCTCAAATACTTGAGGACCACCAAATCCAAACAGCCCTCTGCGTTTCTCATACACATGACCCACGCCTTGGATGTATATTGGCTCTGAATGGAAATGTGTAGGCTTCCGGTAACTTAAGAGATGGAGTTGGAACTAAATTTGTGTGCAGAAACTCCCTATTCTTGAGACGAGGATGGTAGAAGAAACATAGGGATTGGGCAGGTTTTCTCCAGATAGGATAGGAGAGGAGTCAAGGAAGACAGGCAGTTGCTGAAGGGCCAAGGATCCATCTCCTTCTATTATTTGAGAGATAACTGCATGAAAGATATTTCAGATCAGCAGAACATGACCTCAGAAGCTAACAATGACATTAAAAGCAACAACATTTAACAATATAACTAAGAAGCTAAGTAGCCTGAGAGGAAGATCAGCCAACATAGAGAGCTTACTGGAGGAGAGACAGAAGAAAACTTGGACAGACAGTAAGTGATCTTAACCACTAAGGAAAGAAAAAAAAAGAATAATCATCCTGGGTCTAAATACTATAATCATTGAAATAAAAAATAGTAAGCAATAAATGAACAAAAAAGGTCACTAAAGAGAGTAGAGTGAAATTAGTGGTGTGGAAAGGTGTGAATAGAAGAAATATCTCAGAGCCTATAAAGCATTGAGACCTTGGTCTCAATGGAAATAATTAATAAGAAAGTATTATACTAAAAGAGAAATCCAAAATAATGTGGTTCCTCTGTTTCTTTACCAATAAGATGAGGATCATAATACTATCTCACAGGACTATTATAAAGAATTAAAAGAGTCAATATTTGTAAAGTGCTTAAAACAATTCTTAGCATAGAGGAAATGCTATGTGTTTTCCAAGTAAATAAATAAAACAGAAATAATGATCAAATCCAAACACTGGTTATTTGAAAGGACCAATAAAATAGAAAAACACCCTTTTTTTAATGTATTTTTTAAATGTGTTATTTATTTTTGAGAGAGAGAGAGGGAAAGGGAAAAGGAGAAAGAGAGACAGAGTATAAGCAGGGGAAGGGCAGAGAGAGAGGAAGACAGAATCTGAAGTAGGCTTCAGACTCTGAACTGTCAGCACAGAGCCCGAGGCAAGGCTCAAACTCATGAACCACTAGATCATAACCTGAGCCAAGGTGGGCCACTTAACTGACTGAGCCACCCAGGCATCCTGAAAAACGCTTCATGACGATGGTTTTAAAGGAGAGAGAAGGAAGGCGAAAATTTTGGAATGTAAAAGCAAACATCTCTAATACAGAGTAACTCAAAGCAGTTATGCTTGAACATTGTGTGCAAGTCCGTGGCAATTCGAAAATCACGATAAATATATGATTTTCCATTTAAATGCAAATTGTCAATATTGATGTTAACAAGAAGTTAAAAACCTGAATGGATCTATTACCACAGTACAAATTGGTGAAGGGCCCCAGGATCAGATGGATTTCCAGTTAAATTCTATTTAACTTTAAAAGACAGATAATTTCAAAATTATTGTAGTTATTTCAAAACAAAACTGGAAAGCTTTCCATTTTTTTTATAAAGGCCATATAATTTAAAGATCAGGACCTGATTGTAAATAGAATAAAACAGAAAATAAAGACAATCTCACCTTTTTGTTTTTGGTTTTTATAACAGTTTTATAGAGCCCCAAAATCAAAATTTTATTTCAAAATGTAATCCACATCAGAATAATGGATAAGATGTGTTATGTATTTTCATTCTCTATGAGACTTGAAATACAGTGTCTTCTGCAGTTACAGGGCATCTCAATTCATAACTTCAATTTGATCGGATATATTTGATTTCTATCAAGGTATCATAAGATTGATATTTGTGAGAGAAGAATAGCATAGCCAAATTGACAAAACACACCTGAAAATACTCCAATAACCAAGTCAAGGATCAGACAATAAAATTTAATCTCTACTAGTTTGAAATGAATCACATTTAAAAAGAAAATCCCATCCTGTTTAATGTTGAACAGTATCCCATTATACAATTGCGTCACCATTTGTACATGCATTCATCCTTTGAAGGACATTGGTATTCAATCCAGCTTCTGATGATTATGTTTGTGAATACAGGTTCTGTAAGCAAATGCATTTGCCATTTTTGTGAATATCAGGTTTTATTTCTCTAGACTAAATTTTCTCGGAGGACAATATTCAAAATAATGGGTCACTGAGTTCTCTTCCATGATAGTCAGGCATAGTTCAAAATCAAGATACTAGAGTTATATAATATTAAGTAACTTGCCTAAGGTGCCTCAGCTAGTGAGGGGTGCAACAATTTGCACCCTTACTTTTTGACTCCTAGTGATAATGGTAATAATAGTAACTATGAAAATGAAATCACTAAAGAGCTAAGTTTTATGCAAACTGTTATAATTGCTGTATGTTTTACTTCTTAGAAAAAGTTGAAAGATTCTTATATATCATGTAACTTTACCTTTATATATTATAAGGTGAGAAGAAATAGGAATTACAGTGTGAGGGGTGAAGCCATTTTTGAGATTAGATAAGAAAGGAAATGTTTGCTTTTGTTAGAGATGAGTAAGTGAGAAGCAGAAGAACAAAGAGAGACAGACTTCTTAGATTTGGGCTTGAACAAAACTAGGTAGGATACTCACGATCTACTCTCAGTGAAAGTGATAGAGGAAGAAAATACACAAGAAAAGGTTTCCCAAAAAGTCAAGGGCTAGACTAAAGAGAAGCAGAAGTGGCAGTATTATCACTGTGAAAGATGAATGTAGTGGCACTTCTAATTTATTTAGTATTCAGGATTTCAACCTTAATTAGGATTCCTTTGTCACATCATTCATCAAATATACTTGAAGAAATGGAAATTAACCTCAAAGTTTCTGTCGCCTCAGGCATGCTTTTAATACTTTTACTCATTTCAGTGTATTGTGAAGTACAGTGAGTTGACTTGGAAATGTTTTAGTCGAAATAAGTAACATCCAAATGAAGAAATCGCACGTTATAAGCAATTCTGGCAAAGATATAAAAAAGCAGCTATTAAATGGTTTACTGACTTGCATTTCTTTCATCCAGGGCTAAGAACAGCAAGTTTTGTTCCAAAAATTCTGTTCTTGCCACCCTTATGATTTGATTTGCAAAGGTCCTTTGAAAAAATTACTTTAAAAAGGATTTTTTGCTTATGATATTCCACAACATTTGTTTGGCTAACAACGTGACTATATTTTTAAAGGAATTTGTACATCTATGATTGTACTTTACCAAGATGGGTATAGAAGTGGGATTATTAATTCTGCAGGCATATTTAGTATGTACTGAACTATTTCAGTTACTAAAATAATCCTTTTTCAAATTTTTGCTCTAGCAAAGTTTCACCCATCCCTCAAATGTGATGCCCTTATTTATTCTTACCTACATGCGTTGCCTTCTTTGATAACACCAACCAAATAGAATGGATTACTCTCTCCACTGAATACCTGTTGCCTTTGGCACACACATCTTGTATGAATCATCCATGTGCATAAATGTATGATACATACATACCATGTACATCTCCATACAGAATATAAACATTAAAAAGGCAGAAACAGTGTTATATATATTTGAATCTCTCAAAACAAAACTTTACAGGCACTTAATGTATTAGTCATCAATTGATTCCACAAATAAATGAGTGAATAAATGAATATTATTAAATTCTCAGTCACAGTCTAATTGTTATTCGATACAGTAACACTGTACTTGTTTTTTTGGGTGATTGTAAAATCAAGTGATTTTTGAAAGACTTTTTTCAAGTGATATAGAATGGGGCATTTGTTATTGGTCTCAGTGTGGTTCCACTTAAATTTATATTCTATTAGTAAATAATGCAATGGCCATATTGCCATTAAGCACCAGGCTTAGAAACTAGTTTGAGCCCCTCTTTGACTATTCATCAGCTATAGCGTGACCCTGGTCACTTTCTTAAACTTGTCGAATTTTGTTTTCCTCATCAAAGAAGAGTGAATAATAATGTGATGTATTTCATTGGGCTATTTGTTTACATTAAATGAAGTAAATAAGTAACATGCTTAAATGAATGTTAGACGCAGAGCAAGTCTTCAGCAATTATTAGTTGTAACTATTATTGACATTATTTGACATATTTATAAAGACAGCCAATTCTGTTGGGAAGATTGCTCCCTTTTCACCTATATCTTAAAATAGGAGACTGGATTCCTAATGCTTGAATTATAAAGGCTTTTTTTAGGAACAATTATGGACTGGCTTTCCCTAGTGAATTCTTGCATTGTATCCCAAATTATGAATGTAATTGCAAAGGTAAAGAATTACATTATTTTTTTAAGGAGTTCTATGAGTCTATCTGGTAGTTCCCAAAATAAAGTAAAAGCTCCCTGTATATGAATATTTGGTTGGAAAAGCTTGGCGGTGCTCTTAAACCAATGTTAAGTGTTGGCTTAAGAAACCCTGAGAATATTCTCACTCCTTGGAGAATATTCTCTGCGTCTTATACTTCAGAGCTGTCAGTCAGTATTTTTGATCATTAGCCATCTGTGATTATTTTAATTTTTGTCAGCAGGAGAAGGAACTCTTTTCCACCCAGGAGCTCTGTTATTACAATATAATTTATATGTAAAGAGCTCATTTCATCAGTGAGAAAAACTTTTACACAGCTCTTTTTTTTTTTTTTTTTTTAGGTTTAAAAGAAACTCATGGATATCTTGTTTTTCTTTTCTTTCCTCAACTGTTTGCCACTGTTTCTCTATCATATTTCTTGTGTTGTGTCTCCATACAGAAGGTCTCTAAGTACCTAGTTAACAATTTTAAGAAGAGGAAAAAGTTGAACTGATTTCCATATGTTTTAAATATAGAACATCATATTTATTGTAACTGATACTTTAAAACTTAATACTCATACAGAAAAAT
This sequence comes from Lynx canadensis, assembly GCF_007474595.2. Classification (NCBI taxonomy): domain Eukaryota; kingdom Metazoa; phylum Chordata; class Mammalia; order Carnivora; family Felidae; genus Lynx; species Lynx canadensis. The sequence continues at coordinate 105,877,397 of NC_044304.2, forward strand.
ATTTTACTTTGCAATGATGTTTAATATTGAAGAGGAAGCTCCTAGCTGAGATTTCCTTATTATCAGTTTATTAAAAAGGCATGATGACATTTTAGCTATAATTATATAATAAGTGCAAGTTTTGAGGGAGGCAAAAAAAAATTAAAGTAAAAAAAGTTGGCCTTTTCTATGTATGACCGTGAGTTAGGATTTGGAGTCATGGAATCACATTCATACCTCATCCCACTTCTGCTTCTGATATCAGTTTGACCTTCAACAAGTCAAAAACTCCCCTCAATCACTTTACCTATAATGTGGGATAATAATGTTTAACTGAATATGGTTATTGCAGAGATTAATGAGTTATTGCTCATAAAATGTGCTCCATGTATTAAAAATCTCTGCATGAAGAGTAGACTGAATCCCCGGGTCATTATTTCAGAGTGGTATTGTGAAGCGAAGTGAATTATTGATCAACTACACAAAATTTTAGGTCTTGAACTTTATGAAGCAAGTTTCAAATCTCGGGATAGATGCCACTAGAAATGAGTGCCTTCAAGGTCCCATGCCATTTTTTGCAGAACCAAAAAATATCTTGTTTTGTTTCCTGGCAAAAGGGTACATTATATGTTGAGCAGGGTTGACTTCTGAGGAAATTACTGATGATCTGAGGCCACTCCTATATATATATATATATATATATATATATATATATATATATACACACACACATATTTATATATGTATATATATATATACACATTTTTTTTTACTTTTCCATTTAATTTCTCCTTTCCCCTTTCATAACCCTCACTATATTTCTTTAGTTGTCTGTTTCTGCTTTCTTTAAAAACAAGAACTTATGGGGCGCCTGGGTGGCTCAGTCGGTTAAGCGTCCGACTTCGGATCAGGTCATGATCTCACGGTCCGTGAGTTCGAGCCCCGTGTCGGGCTCTGTGCTGACAGCTCAGAGCCTGGAGCCTGCTTGGGATTCTGTGTCTCCCTCTCTCTGACCCTCCCCTGTTCATGCTCTGTCTCTCTCTGTCTCAAAAATAAATAAAACATTTAAAAATAAATAAATAAATAAAAACAAGAACTTGGAGGGCTTACTCATGTAACTTAAGTGGAGGAAGCAAACGATCTGTGTTTGCCAGGATGAAAACTGCAGCCACAAAGACAACTCTGTATTTCCTCTGTCTGGGCACTTGGATGCCTAGTTTGAAAAAAATAACTGAAATGTGACATCGTGGGTTCATTCATACACTTTTTTAGTAAGAGGTTTTGAAACAGTGTCAGAAATAAAAATAAAGATTTCCTTGACACTCATTTGTTTTTATCTAGGAGTGTGAACACACACACACACACACACACACACACACACACACACACACTGGAGGTATAGGGAAGGTTATTTTCTGAAATAACTATTCACCTTGGTGAGGAAATAGCAACTCCTTCTGAGAAATAGCAGGGATGGTAGCTAAGTGCCCAAATAACCCGGTGTCACTAGGTCTGGTCCCATTGAAAACTAACTTAATCTGTATCCAATTGAACATCTGAACTTAATTCCTTTGGCTCTAATCAACCCAGAGCATCTTTGCCATAGAAGCCTTGACATTAGTCATGTTCTCTAGAAATGTCAAGAGTAATGACAAATAATTACCCCATATACCTTCATGAACCTTGCCTTTTAGATGTAGTTTCTTAATTTAAAAAGCTTCAAAGCATAGAGCTTTCTGGTGCTGACAGAGTGTTTCTGTATACCAGTCAACTTTTGAAAAAAAGGTGGCATGGGTTCAGCATTCTTGTAGAGATAATTTCCCCATTAGCAAAACTAAGAGAATTAACGTTTAGATTCTCTTTCTTCTGTTTTTTTCTTTCTTTTTCTTCTTCTTTTTTTTTTTTTCCAAAAACAAATAAGCTGTAGTTTCCACACTGTAGCTTTTGAAAGATTGAGAGTTTTGCTTACTCTAACATGAGGTTTCATGGCCCTGTCTAGGGCTGCTAAAATTATGTGACTCTCATACATTGTCTAGCCATAGAGACCAGGAAACACTGGGATTCATCATTGTCCCATTGCAACCTGGGCTCATGGCCTCAAAAACATTTCCACCCACAAGTAGTCAGAATCATAACAACTCAGTTAAATCTGCCCTCCTAGTGGAGGTAAGAGACAATCAGGTCAAATATCAAATAAACTATAATTAAGCTTTGGGAAATTTAAAACACAAATGAGTTAATGATTTTATTTCTATGCAAATAACAAATCTTTGCAACAGATCACAGGCATTTCTTACTTCCATATTGCCAAACTTTGATTTGATTGGTTCTATATTTATCCCCATGTGGCAGCTGGAGCACTCACTTTAGAGGGAAACTTTCCTAATTCCAGTCTATCAAGGAAAATCTGCAAGTTAAAAACTCACTTTTATCAGCAGGCATTCAGAGAATGGCAGGTGGCAAATAAAGCTCTTAGTGGATTATTCTAATTGCATTTTCTTTTACCTTCATAACTGAAAAAGTTGTAGGAAAATAGGACAATTTTCTATGGTTTTGACAGTTGTGTTTACTCCATTCTCTAACAAATACTGTTCGAAGTTTTCACAGACTCTAAGAAGGAACCTAGTCTGAAGCCCCAGTGTCAACTTGCACAATGAGTATAGAACAAAGAACTAGGAATGATTGCATGCATCAGATATATAAAAGTATTGACTAATGTTATTATAAATTATTTTTATGCCTTTCCCTAGTTTTATTTGTTTTCACAATTTTCTTCACTGATTCATTACTTCATATTGAAGACAGAAGAGTCAAACACAAAATAATAAAGCATAAAATTTAAATAAAAGAATGAAAAATTAAGATGAGGCAAGCTTAGGTCTAATGCAATCAGTAATTGGATTAGCTTGCATCTTCTTTTTAAAACAAAATCTATTCCATTATAAATCAAACCCCACTAAATCTCAATTTTAAACTTTATTCTGGGTTCTGTATTATATGTCTGAAAGGAATTAATTATCACATATTAATTGGTTAAAAGACTATCTGAGTATTTCTGAGAAATAAATTTTAATGTAAGACAATGGACAGTTGTCTAACAATTTCTTCCTTTTTAAACAATTGGAGAGAAGAAACTTGAAGTCTTATCTTGGTGACAAACTTTATAAATGACTACCTATCCAGTAAGTATACTTCCTATTAACTTTTTTAAAGCAAATAAGTGTATATTGTGTAGTCAGAAATACATAAACCTATATTTTTTTCCATTAGCTGGAAGAATCAGAAAAATAAGATCATATGATTTGGGTCAAGGCAAGAAGCAGAAACCCAATGAGAACATATGTTTCTCATTTGACTGGTCCACCTACCTCTCATTATATTATGGATTTATGTTTTTAACCTAGTCTCACAACAGAATATTTTAAATTTGTTTACACTTAAGGCATTCATTTTTTAATTTTATTTTAAATTTTTATTTTTTTTAATTTTTTAATTTAAAAAATTTTATTTTAATTTAATTTTTTATTTTTTTTAAATTTACATCCAAATTAGTTAGCATATAGTGCAACAATGATTTCAGGAGTAGATTCCTTAGTGCCCCTTACCCATTTAGCCCATCCCCCCCTCCCACAATCCCTCCAGTAACCCTCATCAGTAATCAAATGCCTATGTTTGCAGATTTCCAAAATGTATCCCATCCTAGTTCTCATAGAAATTACTCCAAAATAATATCACTTTTCTCAACCAGTTTTAAAGCAAAATTGTCTCAGTGATGATAAATGTGGAATGTATTGAGATATAAGAAAAAAGCTTCCACATCTAGCTGAATGAGTTTAAGTTAAGCTTCAAGGAGGTTACATTTTTACTGACTTGGCAGTATATTTGAAGGTTGACAGAATCGTGAGGAAAATGTATAGAAATATAAGTGAAAATGATGTGTTCTGAGAACTATAACAAGTTCTTTAATTTTAGATTTAGTTTAAGTTATTCTTTTTGTATTTATTAAGTATCTTGAAACCTTCCAAAAATGTGTAAGAAAGTTTGTGGGCAAAGGTAAATCTAAACAGGTCAGGTAACAGGAACTAAATTTTAAAAAGGTCTTGTGTAAATTGTGAAGGAATTTAGGTTTACCTATTGTCCTTTCAAACTCTTCCCTCCATCAGGCCCTTCATGTTTAAAAACCAGCAATGATTTTGTATCAGTCAGGTCTCATTCAAGTGATTTAAAATCAGTCTCTTTCAACAAAAGTAACCTTGTTAAATAAATATGCAAATGATTGTCCTACTGTATCTGGTTTATTTAACTTAGCATAATGTCTTCCAGGTTCATCCATATTGTGGCAAATGGCAGGGGATCCTTTTTTAAAAAGAATAATATCCCATTGTATAGATATACAACACAATTTCTTTATCCATTTGTCTGTTTATGGACATTTAGGTTTCTTCCATATTTGGGTATAGTGAATAATGCTGCAATGAACATGGGACTGCAGATATTTCTTTAAGACCTAGACATCAATTCCTTTGCATATATACCCAAAGTGGGATTGCTAGGTTGAATAGTAGTTCTGGTTTTAATTTTTTTGCAGAAACTTCTACTGTTTTCCATAATGGCTGTACCAGTTTATATTCCTATAACAATATGCAAAGTTTCCTTTCATCAAATCCTTACCAAAGTTTGTTATCTTTTTTTAATTGTTATTTTCTTTTATAGTAGCTATCCTAACAGATATGCTGTGGTATTGCATTGTGGTTTTGATTTGCATTGCCCTCATGATTAGTGATACTGAACACCCTTTTCATATGCCTGTTGGCCATATATATATTGTATTTGGAAAAAATATCTATTCAAGTGTTCTGTCCAGTTTTTAATCAGGTTATTTTTATTTTTATTTTTATTTTTTGATGTTGAGTTGAAGGAGTTCCTTATATTTTTTGGATTTTAACCCCCTCTCAGATATATGGTTTATAAATATTTTCTTCCTTCCAGAGGTTTTCCTTTCATTCTGTTGTTTCCTGGGTTCTGCAGAAGCTTGTGAGTTTGATGCACTCCCACTTGTTTATGTTTGCTTTTGTTGCCTATGATATTGGTGTCAAGGAATTTTCTCCCATTTTCTTCTATGAGTTTTATGGTACCTGGCTTTAAATTTAGGTCTTTAATACATTTTGAGTTAATTTTGTCTATGGTGAAAAATAAGTGTTCATCTTCATACTTTTACATGTCTTCATACTTTTACATGTGGATGTCAAGTTCTCCTACAATATCATTTATTAAAGAGTCTCTCCTTTTCCCATTGTGTATTCTTGGTACCCTTGTCAATGGTTACTTGACCATGTATGTGTAGGTTTGTTTCTGGGCTTTGTTTTCTGTTTCATTGCTCTTTGCGTCTGTTTTTGTGCCAGTACCATACTGTTTTGTTTAATATAGCTTCATAATGCTATTTGAAATCAGGAGGTATGACGTCTGCAGCTTTATTTTTCCCTCAAAATTGCTTTGGCTATTTGGGGTAATTTATGTTTATAAGTTTTAGCACTATTTTTTTTATATTCCTGTGACAATGCCATTGGAAGTTTAATAGAGACTGCATTGAATCTGTAGATTGCTTTGAGTACAGAGATAATTTTACTTTACTTTTACAATACCTTTTTATTTGCTTTTCTCGCTAATTTCTCTGGCTAGGACTTACAATACTATGTGAAATAGCAGTAGGAAGAGTGGCATCCTCATCTTCTTTCAACTGTTAGAAAGAAAACTTGTCAGTTTTTAACCGTTGAATGTGATGTTAGCTGTGAGCTTGTCATATATGACCTTTATTGTGTTGAGGTATTTTCCTTCTGTACCCAATTTGTTAACAGGTTTTATTATGAAAGCGTGTTGTATTTTGTTAAATAATTAATTTTGTTAACTAAAACTACTCTGCAGTTATTGGGATAACCAGGTGATTTTTATCCATCATTCTGTTACTGTGGTATTTAACATTGATTTGCATATATTGAACCATTCTTGAATCCCTAAGATAAATCCCCCTTGGTCATGATGTATGATCCTTTTCATATGCTGTTGAATTAGGTTTGCTAATATTTTGTTTATATAATTATAGATTTAACATATTGTTTAATAATGTAACTAATGACTAATCATACATAAACCTCATGTAAAATATACCTGAATTCCCAAAAGTTTGCAAGATCAGAATGGGGAAAGAGTAGAGCATACCATGATCACTGTCGTTGATCATGCAGTGACTCAAAAGACACCGTAATGACAGACAAAATACACAGAGAAAAAATCAGAACAACATTTCTAGGATCAGCATGTTCCAGTAGTGGAGAAACCATGAGCAAAACCAAGGACACTGATGAAAGATTTCTAAGGTTGTGAGCAGTTGTCAGTTCCCATGTGTGGAAAATGGGACTCAATATACTGCTCTGGAGGAGAGAGGTCAGAGCCAGCCTCAGTTTTTGAGCCAAAGCAAAGAGATGGGTAACTTCTTCATGAAGTTAGGACTAATAAAGATAAGACTAATGTTCTCTTAGAGTTACAGCCCAGAATAGTAAAATGATGCAATCTCACTCCTTGTAGAAGGCTTTACTGTGTAGCATGGAAGTCTCATGCTGTGGAAGGCTATATTCTTAGGGGTAGGGAAAAACTGAAAATGGACCATTCTTGACTGGGTCTTGAAATTTATTCACAATTATTTCCCTGACAAAATAATATTAAATCTCTGTGGAGTAATATAACATCATTCAATGCCTCTGTATGTATTTTGACAAACAGTGCCTAGCAATAAATAAATTATTAGGCATGCCAGGATCTAGGTCAAAATGTCAAAATATCATGAAGACAAAAAAGATAATAGAAACAGATCCAAGAACATTTTATATGTTGGAGTCATCAATCACCAACTTCAAATGAACTATGATATCAGTATTCAAAAATAGATGAAATTGTGATAAAACACAGTACAATTTAATCAAATTCACCAGAGTTACATCAAAGAAGAGGAATGTATTAAAATGTTCAAATAGAAACTTTGAAAAATTACAACAGTAACCAAGTAAAATAACAGGCAATACAGAAAAGAGAATTAGTGATCTGGACGATACAGCAGTATAAAATAATTATTGAAACAAGAAAAAAAAAGGTAGAAAAGATATGAGAACATGATAGAAATGCAAGTGACACATATGGCAGGCATTGAAACCAGTAACACACCTAAACACAATTGGAATAACAATTTGAAGAAAGGGAGATAGAGAAAGAGAGAGAAGAGAGGGAGAGAGAGAGAAGTGGAAAAAGAGGAAGAAGTATTATTTGAAGAGATAATATCTGAGAAAGTTTTTACTCATAAAGGACATTGAGGAAAATATTCAAAATCTCTATAAACCTCAAGCCCATACACACACAAAAATCAAAGAAAACTCCATAAAAACACATCATAGATAAGCTAATAAAATTGTAGACAAATAGAAAACTAAGAATAACCAGATTTAAAACAAACAAACATCATCTTCGAATGAACAATTATAACACTGATTTACCAAAAGAAATGAAAGTCTGTAGACAATGGAATGATACAATTAAAATGCTTAATGAAAATAAGAGTCAAATTACTTTTCCATACCCAGTGAAAGTATCCTGCAAACATGAAGATAAAATAAAGATGTTTTAGGCAAACAGAAATGAGAACATTCGTTGCCAATGGACTCACTTCAAAAAAGTTCTAGAGGAAACTTTATAGACAGAAGAAACATGTCTCAAGATGAAAGTGAAGTAATGCATTACACCCAAGAAAAATCCATAATTATGTGTTTAAATGTAAACAAATATTGACTGGTAAATAAAATAATAGCATTGTCTGTGTCCATGAAGAGACATGTAAAATAATGCTATGGCTACGTTATTATAACTCATACTATAGAGTTTAGTACTGCAAAACAAAAAGAAAACTGGCATATCTTTTATAATTTCAGACAGAGTACAATTTTTGGATAAAAATATCAGGATGATAACTGACTGCAAATAACAATAGAATGATTTTCTACCTATGATGTTTAAAAATCACAAGCATTCTGGGGCGCCTGGGTGGCGCAGTCGGTTAAGCGTCCGACTTCAGCCAGGTCACGATCTCGCGGTCTGTGAGTTCGAGCCCCGCGTCAGGCTCTGGGCTGATGGCTCAGAGCCTGGAGCCTGTTTCCGATTCTGTGTCTCCCTCTCTCTCTGCCCCTCCCCCGTTCATGCTCTGTCTCTCTCTGTCTCAAAAATAAATAAACGTTGAAAAAAAAAAAATCACAAGCATTCTGAAATTACCACATCTAAAGTTATATATTTATACTTATTTATGAAACATTTAAAAGAAAATAAGTAGAAAATTAATAGATAATGAAATATAACTCAAATTCAATATATCAACTAAATAAGCAATTTGCACATAAAAATCTTATCAATACAAATATGAAGCTTTATATAATAGATGCACATTAAAACTTGCATTCCAATAAAAGTAGACATATTTTAATTAATACATGGACAATATACAAAAATTGATCACCTAAAAAGTTACAAAAGAAGTATCAAAATAATTAAAATATTTTACACAAAATAAAATTAATATTAATAAGAAATTCAACACAATTAAATTCAAGCATAACATTCAAAAGCTAGTAAAATACAATAAAACAAAATAAAAGTAAAATTTTTTGAAAACTTGAAAATGAAGTCACAAGTTATTCATTTGTGAATAAGTTAATCCTAAGGGTTGTTACAGATTTTAGAAACACAAAGAAGTACCACATATAAGCCTTATAGAATGACCCCAAATTGGTCCTCAGAAGCAAATACATAACCTTGGAGACATGGAAAAAATACAAAGCTAGATAGCATTTTTCAGCTCAAAAATTAAGGGAGTTGGAAGTTTACAAGATAAAGAATAACTTGAACAATTTTAAAGAATGGAATTAAGATGGAGAAACTTACACTGTAAGATAAATACATTGTAAGGCAGAATGATTAAGACATTATGGTAGGGACATAAGAGAATTAGAGCAGAAACTATTTATTCAGTATACACTAAGAGAATGAATGAGTAAAGAAAAATCATCCAAATAAATTCCAAAATCAATCATCCATTCAACAAAAATCGGTAGACGTTTATGAATTAAAAAATGACAAAAGAAACATGAGAAAAACTGTGGAAACAAAATGGAAGGGAATTTCCTTCACGTAATAACAAACATGCGTATAAAGTACTGATGAAAAGTTATATACACTAGCTCCAATGGGAAGTAGATTAGAAACTGTTTGTGTGGCTTGTCGGCCTGGATCCAGCTAAGGGACAGAAGTCACGTACAGAAATGCCTAAGGGATCACCATTACATTGTTAAAGTAACAAGAGGAGAAAGCACCTGGCTTTGTTAGGATCATAGAAAGAATGGAATACAATTTTTTTGTTTTAATGTGGAAATTTGAGGAACAGTAGAGCAGGGCTGGGTTTCAAACTTCTGAGAAAGGGGTGCTGCTCAGCCCCTACCTTTTTGTATTTTTGTTTTTTCAGAACCCAGAGAAGGGACTCTGTGTGAGTTGGACAGAGTCTTCTGAAAAGGCATTTGAAATTGTTGGAAAACGAAATTGGGATCAACCGCTGCCATTGGTAAGGATAACCGCTGCCATTGGTAAGGATAGCCGCTGCCGGGTGATGAAGCTCTGATCCAGAAATAAACAAAAATTAAAATTAAAAAAAGCAAAATAAGAATGGCAAACAAACACAAAGGAGCATTTCTTTTTCCAGTGCTAGTTTCCAGTCTCTTCCAGGTTTGGCCAAGTGGAGAGTCAGGTGCCAAAGGCCTTAGCATCCCAGCGGAGTGTAGATGGGTAGATTGGAAGCTGGCATTTAATAGTGTTATAACTGGAATATTTGCCAATATATAACTGTCTACATACAAATTCCAAGAATATTAACATTTGTTTAAAACTACTATAGTCAGAATGATGTAAGTATAATGTACAAAAATCAAAAGCACTTCATGATAAGAGATATCTAACTAGGATATCTAAAATAATGAATCAGATTGTTTAATAAATGAGTCTGAACCTAATCTTAACAGCAATATACATAATATATAATAATTGCATATAGTAGGTAACAATAATATTGTATAACAACTATATATACATCAATAGAGATAATATCTTTGTATTAAATGCTCTAATAATAGTTAAGAACTATATATAATTCATCATAAAACACCATTAAAGGATATTAAGAAGGTCTAATAAAAAGTATTAACATGGTTGGGAAGTCTCAGAATTATAAAACTGTCAATTTTCTGTAAATTGATCTAAAATTGTCATGTTATTACAGCTAAATTCTCAATAGATTGTTTTACAAGAAGCTTTAAAAAGCAGGCTAAAAATTTTATGAGATAAAGAAAAAAATTACGATTTAAAAAAATGAAAACAAGATGGGAAAACTTGCTTTACCAAATATCAAAACACGTTTTAAAGCAGAGTGATTTAGGTGCACCTGGGTGGTTCAGTCGGTTAAGCGTCTGACTTCAGCTCAGGCCATGATCTCATGGTTCGTGGGGTCGAGACCCGCATCAGGTTCTATGCTGACAGCTCTGAGCCTGGAGCCTGCCACGGATTCTGTGTCTCCCTCCCTCCCTCCCTCCCTCCCTCTCTGCTCCCCTACTTGCACTCTCTCTCTCTCAAATAAATAAAGACTAAAATAAAAAAGTAAATAAATAAAATAAACAAATAAACAAAGCAGAGTGATTTATATATTATGTTGGCATATGTGTAGACAAATAGCAAATAGAACAGAATGGAAAATCTAAAATCACATCTATGTAGGGTGCCTGGGTGGCTCAGTCGGTTGAGTGTCCGGCTTCAGCTCAGGTCAAGATCTCACAGCTCATGAATTCGAGCCCTCTGTCAGGCTCTGTGCTGGTGGCTTGCTTCCTTGAGCCTGCTTCAGTTTCTCCCTCTCTCGCTGTCCCTAACCGACTCACATTCTTTCTGTCTCTCTCAAAAATAAACATAAAGAATGAACAAAAATGAAATCATATCCATGCATATTTAGGAACTTGATATATGTCAGAGGCGATATTACAAATGAGGAAGGAAGAGACTTATTTTATTTTTTTTTAATTTGTTTTAACATTTATTTATTTTTGAGACAGAGAGAGAGAGAGCATGAACGGGAGAAGGTCAGAGAGAGAGGGAGACACAGAATCCGAAACAGGCTCCAGGTTCTGAGCTGTCAGCACAGAGCCGGACGCGGGGCTTGAACTCACGGACCGTGAGATCGTGACCTGGCTGAAGTCGGACGCTTAACCGACTGAGCCACCCAGGCGCCCCGGAAGAGACTTATTTTGAATACTGTTAGGGTAACGGGCTGTTCATATAGGGAAAACTGAAATTGGATCACTGTTTTAGAGCATACACAATACCTAATTGTGGGAAGAAATAACAAATTTTTAAACTTTTAGAAAAAAAAATCAAATAATATTATTTTTTTTTAATTTTTTTAATGTTTATTTTTGACAGAGACAGAGAGACAGAGAGAGAGCGAGCGAGCATGAGCGGGGGAGGGGCAGAGAGAGAGGGAGACACAGAATCCGAACCAGGCTCCAGGCTGTGAGCTGTCAGCACAGATCCCAACACGGGGCTGGAACTCACAGACCACAAGATCATGACCTAAGCTGAAGTTGGACACTCAACTGACTGAGCCACCCAGGAGCCCCTCAAATAATATTTTCAATGGTATCAGATCAAATAAAAACACAATGACACATTTGATTATATTAAAATGGCAATTTATTACCACAAATTATCGTTTAAAAGAAGGTTAAAAGACAATCCACTGAAGTTTAGAGAATATGCACACAAGTAAAAAATGGCCAAACGATTAGTGTCTTGAACATAAAAGACCCACAAGTGAAAATAATAATAATCTAAGAGATACATAAATTAAATAGATTAATAATAAATACACACAGTAGGAAATACAAATGTCTAATAAACATGTAAAAAGATATTCAGGGGCGCCTGGATGGCGCAGTCGGTTGAGCGTCCGACTTCAGCCAGGTCACGATCTCGCGGTCCGTGAGTTCGAGCCCCGCGTCAGGCTCTGGGCTGATGGCTCGGAGCCTGGAGCCTGTTTCCGATTCTGTGTCTCCCTCTCTCTCTGCCCCTCCCCCGTTCATGCTCTGTCTCTCTCTGTCCCAAAAATGAATAAAAAACGTTGAAAAAAAAATTAAAAAAAAAAAAGATATTCAGTAATTCCATGCCCATGAAATCTACTTTTCTTTGAAAAAATTACAATATTATATTTTGTTGAGAATGCAGAGTAATGAAGACTTATAGCCTTCTGGTGAAACAGTAAATTGCTACATCAGTCTTTGAAATTAATTTGCCAATATCAAATAAAATTCAAGATACACATACGCCCAGAATTTCCATTTTTAGGTTTATAAACTAGATAAAATCTTGCAAATGTGAACAAGGTAACATGTAAAAAAACACTCCTTACCATACTGTTTCTTAGCAAAAATATATAAATAACCTAAATAAACAACATGTCAATAGGAAAATGGATAAATATATTTTAACTGTAAAATGAAAAAAAAGTGAGTCTAGATATATCAGCATTATTAAAATATATTTTCATATATTTTTTCTTATCAGTCATCTATTAAATATTTTAGGGACCACTAATTGTGTCCTTTGACCAGAGAGAGGTGAGAAACATGAAATACTAAGTATGTGTTGATTTAGACTCCTCGGAGATGTGCTTAATTGGTTAGCAAGTCTGATATTAAAGCAGTTACAATGAACAAAATTTTTCTTTCTGTCACTAATTTGCTGCAGAATGTTGTACAATTCACTTTTTCCCATTTTCAAGAAATTTGGTTCATATACATAATTCCTAATTTTCCTTTCTATCCGAAAGGATCTAATATTCATCTAATATTCGTCATTCTTAAACATGATGCTTGTGTTAAAAGGGGCAGGTAGGAATGCAAATTTCTATTAAAAATAACTGTATTTCGCTTTAAACAAGTATCTCATCAAAGAGAATTTATTGACCGTGGCTCTATACTCAGTGTGGCTTCTGTTGCCTCTATAAAGCACAAAATTTGATTTAATATTTTTCAGTTACCTACAGTAATACGGTAGGAGACCTCCTATATTCTGGGTTTCCATATGATCAAGACTGCTTTTCTGCCAATTCAGGGAGGAAAGTGATGTGAATATTGAAATCTGATAAAAAAAAAATAAGAGCATTATCAGAAGACTTTCAGAAGTAAAACAGAAAGAAAAAATATGCTATTTTCCATGTGATTCACTTGTTTCCACTCTACACTGTTTTGTAAAATACAGATTTCCAAGGGGCTCTAGGTTCACTGTTTTTAAGCAACCCTTACAAAACCATGAATGTTTTTTGGAAGCTGGCAAAGTAAAGTATGGCACTCGACTGGAAGTATCAACTAAGCCAGTGGGAGAGCAGATGAACACTAAATGTTAATGAATGACTGATACATGTGTCCAGGCTCTTCTGTTTACATTAATTGATAAAGTTAATTCAAAGTAGATATAATATGATAATGAATTTCAAAAAGAACACTGCGCAGATTTCTATCTTGGAAATACTACTTTTATTTATTGCTTTAAAATAAATACTATTTTCAATAGACAGTTAAGCATCTTTGAGAAAAGACAGAGACAGTTGCTTCATACAAACCTAAAGGGAGTTTGGAATAATTTTCTTGCTCTGTAGGAAGATGTTCCTCAGGGAAAGCACATTTAATAGAGGAAATGTGTTGATTTCAGTAATCACAGATGTTTATTCCAGTCTATTTATATTTGACTCTACATTTTTTACAACGTATAAATAAATTTCATAAAAATTTGGTGCTAATGAGAGTATGTGATGCTGATAATCCTGACTACAGTTAAGGAAATTGCATGTGGCTCTCCTCCAGGTTTGTTCACACATCTCTACCCACATGCACTCCATATCAAATCTATAACACCCCTGCTATTCAATTACTTGGCATCTATTGTGCAAGGACTGCCAACCTTACTAAATTATATAGTACTTTGGGAAGGAAGACAAATTTCTATCAAGGAATAGCTTGAGATCCCTGTACTCATAACCTATTACTGAGTTGTTTTGTTTCTTTTAAAGGTAAAATGTGTCAGTGGCCAGCCATGGTTACAGTCTAAAGTCGATTTTGCATCAGATTTCATTTCCTGGAACCTAAAAGAAATTAGTTAGAATTGTATACATCCATTTGAAACCTAAAAATTTCATAAGTAGCCAGCATACATTAAAAAAAAAATTAAATGAAAACTCTGATGTAAATAAGTGTGTATATTGTCATATGTAATCATGGCAAATACACGCAAACACATACAGTCTCTTAAAGGCTTACTGGCATAGAAGAACATAAAGAAAAATTATTATTTATTGAGGACACATTTAGCAAGACTCTAGGCTATCATTATTCTAAGCTCTCTCTAACGATAAGAATTACCTAAGACATAAGTTTAAGCCCAAAATTGTGATCCTTACCTAAGACCTATTGAATCAGACTCTAGGAGTAGATACTTAGAGATCTTTAATTTAGCATTTGGTAGCTTGTTATAGTTGTTTAGAAGAGGCTGAACCTGGGAGGTGATATAAATCTGTGTCATTTATAATTGGAAATTGAAAAGCCAACATTTTCCTACTCTCACAGAATTTGTTTAAAAAAAGTTCCATCGATATACAACTTACATACCATAAAATTTGTGCTTTTAAAATCTGCATTTGGTTTTATTACACTCACAGAGTTGTTCAACCATCACTACTATTTGACTTTGTGTGTGTGTGTGCGTGTGTGTGTGTGTAGTAAGAACACTTAACATAAAATCTTTTTTAACATAATTTAAAATTTGAAGTTTCTTTTATATATACATTTTTTTTCTTAAGGTTTATTTCTTTGAGAGACAAAGAGACAGCATTAAAAAGAAGCAAAGAGAGAGAGGGAAAGAAAATCCCAAGTAGGGTCCACACTGCCAGTACAGAGCCCAATGCAGGCCTTGAACTCACAAAACCCTGAGATCATGACCCCAGCCAAAACCAAGAGTCAGACACTTAACTGACTGAGCCATCCAGGATCCCCTAGATTTGCAATTTCTTAATGAATGATGGCTCTCAGAATTACTTGTGCTTACTGCCTATTTATATATCTATTTTAGAGATTTAAATCCTTTGCCCATTTTTTCTTTTGCCATTTTTTTTAAATTTTATTTTTTATTTTTAAAAATTTACATCCAAATTAGTTAGCTTATAGTGCAACAATGATTTCAGGAGTAGATTCCTTAGTTCCGCTTACCCATTCAGCCCATCCCCACTCTCACAACCCCTCCCTTAACCCTCAGTTTGTTCTCCATATTTATGAGTCTCTTCTGTTTTGTCCCCCTCCCTGTTTTTAATTGAGTTATTTATATTCTTATCATTAAGTGGTAAGTGTTCTATATATATTCTGTATATAAGTCTTCTATCTATAAGATAAAGAACTGGCAAATATTTTCTTTAGTTCTTTAGAATGTCTTTTCTAATTTTTTTTAATCTTTATTTATTTTTGAGAGAGTGAGAGAGAGACAGAGTGAGAGCAGGGGAGGAAGACACAGAATCCAAAGCAGGCTCCAGGCTCTGAGCTGTCAGCACAGAGCCCAACACGGGTCTTGAACCCATGAACTGTGCGATTGTGACCTGAGCTGAAGTCAGACACTTAACCAACTGAGCCACCCAGGCGTTCCAGAATGTCTTTTCACTTTATGGATGATATCCTTTGAAGCGCAGTAATTTTTTATTTTGATAACGATCAAATTACTACTCTTCTGACTCTACTTTTATTGTCTTTTCTAAGAAAACATTGCCTAATCTAAGTTGATAATGATTTACTCCAATATTTTCTTCTAAGAGTTTTGTAGTTTTAAATACTCTAATGTTACATCCCTGATTTATGTTGAGTTAAATTTTTTTTATGGTGTGCAGTAGGGTCCAACTATATTCTGATGTATGAGATTACCCAGTTGTTCGAATACTATTTGTTCACAAGACTATTCTTTCCTCCATTGAATTATCTTGGAATCACGGTCAAAAATCATTTAACCATACACGGAAATGTTTATTTCTAGGCTTTCACCTCTTCTCCGCTGATCTCTATGTCTATTCTTATGCTTATGCCACCATTCTGGTTACAAGGCTATAGTCAGTTTTGAAATAGGAAAGTAGGAGTCCTCCAATTTTGTTCTTCTTGTTCAGTATTGTTTGGTTATCCCAGGTGCCTTGCATTGTTATATGAATTTTATAATCAGTTTGTTTATTTTATAATATAAGCATCTAGAATTTTGATAGGGATTACATTGCATGTATACATTAATTTGAATAGTATTGCCACTGTAGCAATATTCAGTGACTCAGTCAGTGAATCTGACTGACTCTCTAGCCCCCATTTCATTTACCTCTTTTGACCATTAAGTGATATTTCTGTCTTTCCATCTCACCCAAGATTATCTTTTTTTTTTTTTAAGCGTTTCTTTACAGGCTCTTCATGAAAGATGTGAAACACCATTTGGACAAAGTGCCTTAGTGTACAATATACATAATCCATATAAGGGAGAGCAAAACTAATTGTTTTTGTGCCATTCTTTAGCTACTGACTAGTAAATCATTTTATATCTTTTATTTTCAATTTTTATATATGTGATATGAGACTAATAGTACTTCACAAGCTAATGAGATATATATTCTAGAAATGGAGAATTGGTTTAACATCAAAATTAAGTATAATTACCTACATTAACTGAATAAAGGAGAATATTATCTAGAGCATCTTAACATCTTAGTAGGTTCAGAATAAAGTATTTATCAAAACCAATTTTCTACATACAAAGCCTCTTATTAAAGGTGGACTATATGAGAACTTTGATTTAAAAAGAGGATTTTTAAAGGCCATATGATTAATATAATTGATGGTGAATAATTAAATTCTTTCCTTTGAGACCAAGCAAAAGGCAACAATATCTGCTATTATCACTTACATGTAGAATTATACTGGGGATGCTACCCCTGTGAAATAAGGCAGGAAAACAGATATAAATGGTAAAATAGTTGGAAAAATAAATATAATTTGCATCTTTGCATATGACATATTTACATAAAGTCTAAAAATGTTAACAGGCAAAGTGTTTATATTGGGCGTATTTATCTTAATTGCTGGCTACAAATTTAGTTTAAAAAAGATCAGTTGTATGTCTATCTACTAGCCACAAAGTGTTACATTTAAAAAATAACATTTGAAATAATATTTGAGAATATGATACATATGGAAAATTAATAAATTGTGCATAAAATGTATGGATAAACATAAAGACTGAGTAAATTAAAAAAGACCCACATAAGTGACATAATATACTGTTTTTATAGATTTAAAAATGCAATATTCAAACATTTTTGAACTTGAATGAATTTAAAATCTGTGTGAAATTAAAGTTACCAAGAACACCAAGCTGCTTTTGAAGAAAACCAAAGTTTAAGGTACTGTTCTAGTTGATACCTTGACTTTCATCAGTATAAAATTACATTAAGTGTTAGGGCTGATATTGTCATTTTAAGGAAACATGCATCTTCTTGGATAAACTGATGATATGTAGTCACCTAAAATAAAATGAATATTGATGATTTCTTCTCACTTGAATTGTAGTAATGATTCTACAAATCACAGAGAAAAATTCGACAAAGTGGACTTTTAAAAATTACAATCGGTTTTCAACAGTGATAATGAATCAACTCTTCTAATTATATTTTTGGGGTAAAAGATTTTGTGGACTTTTTATCATGATGGAATGAATATCTGGAAACACATGAATATTTTTTCCAGAGTTCTGTCAGTTACTGTTCAGTATATCAAGCTAAGAATACCCTACCTTGTTATTCATAAATGCTCAGGAATAGGTCAGCAGCCTTTGGTGTCAGATCAGCCTCAGAATCTAATTTTGATATTTTTACTTTAATGAGACGTAGAGTTAAATCTCTACTCACCATTTAAAAAAATATACTCTTTTCCAATTTTTTTTGAGTATTTTTTTTTCTTAGCCCACTGTGTGTTCTCTAATTACTCAAGAAAATGTAATTTGGTAAGTCCCCAAGGGAAAGTAAAATCAAATTTATTTTAGAAGAGGAAAAAAAAATTGCCTTAAAGGACATTTCTTAAGGACCTGTCTTCAAATCATTTTTCATCATGTGCCATAACAGAAATTGTTCATTTTATAGTATAAACTATTCACTCCCAAATTTCCCTTTATCTTGTATTCTCAGCAAGACAATAAGTTAACAATATTTGTATTTTTTCTGTATTTGTTTGTTTTGTTTCTCTTAATAGAGTCCTCCCTTAGCCGACTGGACAAAGGGCATCTCCAGTGGCCTTTTCCAATATACCATATACTAATTTCCATCTACATCTTGCTGATTGCTTCCTATTGGCTGATCAGGATAATGTGTTCGGTGTTAAGTGTAGATTTCAGCAGTTACAGAAGGAAAAAATTATAAAAAGATGCTGTTATACCATATTTACATAAAGGAGATTATATAAAAACAGTCCTGATATAAATGTATATCTAAAGTGTACATGAGATCTTTACAGTTTCAGAGCCCTCATAAATAATTGCTACAATCTAGAAAATCAACTGTATCTGACAAATTAAAATTCACTGAATTTGCCTGATTTAGTGGTATTGCATTTTGCACTTTCTTTACCAAGGAACCTAGAATGCTGTTTATTATGGTGAAAACACTGTTGAAACCTCACTTGCTTTGAAATATAATCCCTAAAACTGACCTGACTTAAATGATAAAGGTAATCACTGAGTTGATAAGCTTTTGAAAATACCTGAGAAAGAAACACAGTGATTCTAGGCTTTAAAGCAGTAAACAGCATAACATTATTTAGTTGGATTTCATGCAATTACTTGTGTATCATCAGAATCTCAGTATGGAAGACAAACTCTGTCTTCCTCTTTCCTCCTTCTTTCTTTTTCTCTTCTTTCTTTCTCTAACTTTCCCTCCATCCCTTCTTTTCTTTCCCTAATCCTCACTCCAAAGAAGTAAAGAATTGTTGTGATGTGACAAGAATAGACATGAAGGCTTGATTCCAGCTTAGAAAATGTTTTCCATTTGCAGCCCATGAAAGACTACCTAAACAACACTGTCTAAAGAGAACTTTGGTGATTTCATGTGATTCCAGTTTGACTTTAATTTTAATAATCAATTTTATTTATTATATGAAAAAATACTAAAACCAACATGTTTTAAGAAATCATTTTTCAAAAGTCATTGTCATCAGAATGTCCCCAAACAGGTATTTGTTTATTAGTAAATTAGTAAATAAGTTAAAGAGAATTTCTAGTTCCTATATAGAGTAATTGATATTTGGGATGGAATAGGAAGGCTAAAATATCATTCATTTGAATCCACTGACAGTCATTGTGAGCTTCAAGATAGTGAGGGTTCCCTTTTATATACATACTAAATTTCCTGCTTAACTTTCAGTGTATTTTACTCTATGTGAGGACGTAGATATAACACTTTTTACTAGTGGGGTTCTTACACTGAAAAATTCATTTCTTACACTGAAAAATTTATTTTGCGGTAAAATTAAATTTTGTCTATGCAGTGTTCAACAGTAACACAATTGTGTTGTTTTGTAATGGTCTTTATTTGGCAATAGTTTAAGTCAAATATCAAGTAACCTCATTCCCTTCCATTCTTCTGTACAGTAACTTTCCTAATTATTTAGAAAACACAGCACAAGCCCATGATAATTAATATATTTTTAAGAAACAAACTCTTATTTTCTAGCACTATTTATATATGTCTAATAATTTGATAAAAACATAATTCATCCATTTTTAAAACTAAAAAAACGTTGCCTAGTCTTTCTCTAGTTTGAAGGTAGCAAACTTTATGTATATTCACATAATGTTTTTACAGATCAGTTTGGGTCTGTATATTCTTTCCATTTGATGCTTGCTTACTGTTGATTTTATTGTGATTTGCTTACAGATATTCACATACAATACACTTCACTATTCTCAATTATCTGTACACCTCTAGTGACCTAATCTTACCACTTTATTCTGAAATTAAAGAAACTAAAAGCAGAAAGGTTAAATGAACTGTCCACGGCTGCACATATATTGACAACGGCAGAAAACTACTAGTGTCTTCCTTCCCCACCAATGTATACAATGTATATCAGAGGAGTGGAGAGAGCTGCACAGGTGAGGAGATGAGGGGGAGGGGACAGGAGGACCTTCTCCGAATGTTGCTGTATCACCATAGTCTTCCCATTGCCCTTGGCTGATTTACTTCCATTGGTTCCATCTCTTTTTACTCTCCTCCAAAAGAATAAACCAAGCCAAAATTTATGCTAGGACAATATTAGTTACACTATTTATACTTTGGGAAAAAGAGGAACCCAAACTTGAAGTGGCATTTATAAGAACTCTTGACTAATAGAATAATGTTTTTAAGATTCTTGCCACTGTTTAAGTAACCTATTTGAGGAAAAGAAAATGAAAAGAGGGTTTGTAGTTAGTATAAAAGGAAAAGCAGATAATTAAATATAGAGTTGTTTTATCCAACAGCAAGAGCCCATCAGAGAGTCTTCATTGTGTCATTCACGTGTTAGCCACTAGCCTAGAAGATACCACACTGGACAGAGGTGAAATGGTGGAACAGTCTAAGGCAGAATGCAAACCTAAGAAAGGAAGAGCATATTTGTTTCTGTTTAGCTCTGTTCATCCAGGCTCTGAAAAGCTTTTTGATTCCTTTGTCTTCACTATGAGGGACAGGAAAAAAGCTACTGTTGGAAAAGCCTTGTTCAATTAGCCATACTCTTCTTTTGTGTTTTGTGATACATACAGCTTCTCCTATGTATTTTAATAGCCAGTGTTCACTTTTGATAATAAGTAACATGTAAACACAGTGTTCTTTTTCATTTTTATCTTCTTAATAATCAGTTGAGAATTTGTAATTTAAAAATATTGACATTTGTTGGGGCCCCAGGGTGGCTCAGTTGGTTGTGTCCAGCTCTTGATTTTTGGCTCAGGTCATGATCTCCCCGTTTGTGAGCCCCACATCAAACTCTGAGCTGTAAGCGCGGAGCCTGCTTGGGATTTTGTCTCTACTGCCTCTCTCTACCACTGCCCTGTTTGCACATGCTCTCTCTCTCTCTCTCTCTCTCTCTCTCTCAAAATAAGTA
The DNA here is from genome assembly GCF_007474595.2 of Lynx canadensis. NCBI lineage: Eukaryota > Metazoa > Chordata > Mammalia > Carnivora > Felidae > Lynx > Lynx canadensis. The sequence continues at coordinate 105,898,693 of NC_044304.2, forward strand.
AATAAACTCATAAAAATTTTGTTTTAAATTTAAAATATTGACACTTGTTTTACTGAGATGTGCCTTTGTTTTGGTTGAATTTTTGTCTTTTGGCTTGGCCAACATGAATTAATTACAACATTCTCTCTTTGGTGTGTTCATTTCTCAATTTCAAAATATCTGAAATACAAGCTTTATTTTATAAAGCGTCTTTAAATCATTCGGGATTGAGAAAATTCACCGTCCTTCTAATCTCTCATATCCTTCTTCCATTTAATTGATGACATTGTACCTTGTTTTGAAGATGTGAGAGGAAATCCATTCCATGAAGGAAAAAAATGCAATCTTATTTATTCTCACAATAGTGTAAAATGGTGGGCAGAACTGGACTAAATTATTAGAATGTTTTCTGTCTCAAAGCATATCTATTCTTGTTCTTCCTTTAGTATTAAAAATGTTGTAAAGTAACCAGTGTCAGCCTTCCTGTAGAAATAAAGTACACTGAAACACATCTTCATTAACAAATTTCATGGGGTGCCTGCGTGGCTCAGTTGGTTGAGCGTCTGACTTCAGCTCAGGTCAGGATCTCACAGTTTGTGAGTTTGAGCCCTGCATTGGGCTCTGTGCTGACAGCTCAGAGCCTGGAGTCTGTTTCAGATTCTGTGTCTCCCTCTCTCTGCCCCTTCCCCCCTCATGCTCTGTCTCCTTCTGTCTCTCAAAAATGAATAAATGTCAAAAAAAATTAAAAAAAACACAAAAATTTCATTACAGCTATAACATAATATAAATTATATATAAACATGTTTATATATAAACTTGTAAACATATATATATATATATGTTAAGTATATAAAGTTGCAGTTCCAAAAGCTCTTGACCTATAATACCTGGCAGCTAACAGCACCATATTCTAGCTAAATTCTTCTGACATTCATATTCTCAACTTCAATATATTCTTTTCATATTTTAATGAAAATTATAGTTACATTATCTATAACACAAGACCCTAAGCCATTTTAAATTTTAGCGATTATTCTTCAATTGTTCTTTCTCATCTATTTCAGATTATTTAGAAGAAAAACAATGGAGTCATTTTGGAACACAGTTAGTGAAAAAGAGTAAGAGACAATGTATACCCCTTTCTCAGGTAGCTTTAAAATGTCTGCAAAGTGAATAGATATATGTCTTTACTACCTTACAAGGGTTTTGTAAGAATCAACTGGAATAATTCCAGTAAAATAACCGTGAGGACTATACAGATATAAAATATTGGAAATATTGACAGAATTTTTTTATGAAGCAAACCGCTCCTTCTATGTTGGGTTAAACATAATATTAAGGGAGTACCAAAAATATAAAACATATGATCTTCACCCTTAAATTTAAGAACAACAATTGAATGTGACTTGATCTGCATCAAGTCTCTAAGTCTGTTAAGAGCTGTGATATGGCCCTGAAATCGTAAACCTATGTTTCCTTTTATATAAAATCAATTGGACTTGTAGTTTCAACCTAGAGATGACAGATACAAGTTCAATATCATTAGCTGTAATTGATTTTGTTTTTAGTTGACTGGCTTATAGAAAAAAAAGGCATTCCTACTCCCTTATTGACTAAAGTGTATACATTAGTAAAGCAAAAAACCTGCCAAATCCCAATTAAAAGTTGGCTTTTTTTCTGGGGATAAATATGAATCAAAGATGAAATTTCCAAGTTCTTGATGTTCCAAGTGGCCCTTAATATCTCTTTCACTGTACCTCATTTTCTGTTTTTCAAAAATACATGTAAATGACTCACACGATCTTTACCTCGAAATGTGAAAGAAATTTAAAAACTATAAATATATTACCCTATCTTTATGTTCTTGTATACTAAAATCAATTAGAATTGATAACACACTTTTGGCCTAATAATTATTGACTTTTATATAATGAACAACTAAAAATTATTTTATTATAAATAAAAAGTACTCTTCAGATTTTAAAATAATGCTATGTGGATTTCAAATAATTAAAACTTTTATGTGTGAGTCATGGTTACATAAAATCATTGTCCAACTTTGTACATAACTAGGAAAAAAAAAAGGATCATGTATTTCTTGCTTGGAAAAGGACAGACCCTAAACTGTTTATTAATTCTAGCCCATAAGATCTGGACATCCAAAGGAGACCTACAGAAAAGTTTAGGTCTCAGGTTAGGAAACCTGGATTCCTTGGACGCAAGATATCCCACAGGTAGTTGGTTGGAAACAGATAAGAAACTTGCTCTAAGATCCTAACTGAAGATACTAGCAAGCAAAAGAGTAGGGCAAAAAATATATTGAAAGCCTACAGAGCCATTATTGCCCTTCAAGGTAAGGCTATTTAAAGCTAGATTTAACTATTGGCTACAAGTGCTAATGTAACACTGCTGAACCCTCCCCTATTTCCAAACTGCCTTGAATCACTATGAAAGATTAGGATGGGAAAACCGTTTTTTAATACAGCACCTAAAAATATAAACACACGGATGGTAATAAAAAGCCTCTCTGAGCTTTGATGCACCTCAGGAGGTGTGTGAAATCTGGGGATACAATGTTTAAGTTTGTTAACAAATTTTAAGTTAGCTTTAGACATCAAGGTTGGCTACATTTTAGCCTGCCGTGATCCATTTAGCTGTACAGTTTGTCATGCTTATGCGATGCGGCCACAGATATTTTTGTTTTTTGTAGTAGTATGAATCACTTCTTCCTATACAATGCACATACACATCGCCACAAAATTACTAAATTGTTATAAAAGAAAGAGAAGATTCTTATTTTAAAGCAGCAGTTTGCAAACTTTGTAAAGAGGCAGATGGTAAATGTTTTAACCTTTTTGGGCCTCATTTGGTGCTTTGGTCTCTATTCCTTCTCCTATTCATCCTCCTCCTCCTCCCCTTCTTCCTCTTCTTTTCTTTTCCCCTCCTCTTCTTTTTGTTTGTTTGTTTGTTTATTTATTACTTGAAGGAGGTAAAAACCATTCACTGCCAACCTCTGCTTTAAAGCTTAGGTAAAATCTCAGACTTTCTGCCTGATTGTCTTCTGTTGACCGTTGTTTCTAACACCCTATATCCAATGGTAAAATGTACTCATTCGTATAGCCCCTAGGCAGACTCTCACTTGTGAGCATTTCACTTGTATTTACATCATGCATACGCAGCAAGGATAAATATTAGTCTACACATGCAGCTGTATCATAAATAAGGCACTTTAGCAATGTGCCTAGTGAGTATTATCTGGGACATGAAAATTGTTTAGAACAACTTGTACAATGACACAGGACATGAGCAAAGGCTTTGGCTCTGTCAAAGAGAAGGAAAACTTGTAAGGTCAAGTTCAGAAACATAGAAGACCCATTAGAAGTGCAGGCTTTTATAGGGAGCCAGTGAGTCCTAGACTGAGCATGGATTCAGTTCCATGTGGAGCCCTGTACTGTTTATTCTTTGTTTTTATAATGTATACATGAAAACAACCTTATCAATGCAAGGGTCATCAGGTTGTTTACTGCCAGGCCTCTGGTGCCAGCCATTTATAGGAGTTATGTGATAAAGCTAATTACTTTGCATTTTGAGGAATTTGGGAACATTGGAGCTTATGGTATAGTTCGCCTTCCAATAGATGAAAGTCTTTGATTCCATGGGAATTTAAGCTGGGGTGCTATCCCTCCACATGGGTGAAAGGGAACCCCATTCTCTAGAAGCCCTCTCAGTCTTTGTACAGAAGACATGGACTGAGTGTCTGGGAATTTCATTGCCCGAAAATTCTGCTCTTTTCACGATAAGAAATTTTGTTTTTAAGTTTTGAAGTTGGACTTCAAGCATTCTTAGATACTGGCAAAAATATCATCCAGTTCTTGCTGAGGGTTTTTTTCTTATTTTGTTTGTTTGTTTGTTTGTTTTTGTTTTTGTTTTTGTTTTTAGTGTTATCCTAAAAACACTGCACCTATTCTGCAGTGTTGAAAATCAGGCATGCTTGGGGCCCCTGGGTAGCTCAGTCAGTTAATAATACAAGTCTTGATTTCGGCTTAGGTCATGATCTCATGGTTCGTGAGATCGAGCCCTGAATCAGGCTTGGTGCCATCAGCACAGAGCCTTCTTGCAATTCTTTATTCCCTTCTCTCTCTGCCCCTCTCCTGCTCTCTTGCTCTCTCGCTCTCTCTCTCAAAGGAAATTAAAAAGAAACATTAAAAAAAAGTCAATCATGCTTTCTGTGGTCAGTTGTCACTATTTGGTGCTGGACTGTTTATTGCCACAGTCTACCATTTTGGCAGCAGTGTGGCCTGTCTGATTTGTGGTCTCCTAACTTAGGGTTCACCCTCTTTGGTTTGTCCCTCCATTTAAGGTCTTGCCAACTGCCTGCCATCTAAGACAAAGTGGGATGTGATCTCCTCCAACCATGGATTCCAGTCTCTGAAAACATTCTCTTGGCTCCTTCTCCAAACCATATTTTCTCATTACACTCCCTCTGGATCCCCATACTCATGCTAAGTATGATCTTTTCAGGCAGTTTATGCTTTTACAGAGTTATAATGTATCTCCTTGTGAAACAGGCTCTGCAAAAATTCCACAAGGCAAAGAAATATGAAGGACAGAGCTATCCAGAGAGAACTCATCAAAAATTTCAGTGAGATACCATTCATGGAGGCAAGTACCAGGAAAGTCTGACTTGAGAGCTTCACCCACCCACAAGCGACTTACCTTTCTTCTCTAAAGAAAATACAGCAATAAGGAAATATGTTATGTAATAAAGGTGTAAAGGTAGAGATAGGAATTAGGTAATAAACATGGTTATGGATAGCTATAGTCTGTTTTGTTCCCCGGGCATTTTTAGCTTGAATTAGTTTTACAGCTTGGCCTGGGAATGTAGATGTAGAGAAACATGAGGTTTTAGTTTCTCAAAGTTGCCTTATAAGCAGATGACCAACATGTACCTAGTTTGTGACATCCATTAGAACAGCCATTCTACATATGGGTGGGTAAACAACACAGACACAAAAGCACACATAGTCTTTTATTTACTTTTTTTACTCACAAAGCTGTTTCAGCTAAGAAATGTATTGTTCAAAAAGACATAATTTTTGTGGAGAGTGATACCAAGTTAAGTACTAGATTATGAAGAAGTATGTATAAAAACTCAGAGCAAGGAAAGAGGGAGGAAATGAGAAAAAGGAAGGAAGGGGAAATTAAGAAAATATCTGAGACACAAACAGCTATACTAATAGACTTACTCAATTGTTTTTGTAAATATGAGGGATAATTTTACATAATTTCTTTAAAAAAGTAAAAACTTTAAATGGAGGGCAATACACCTAAGAAAATAACTTGTGTTTCCAAAACGCAGATAATCAAGGAAGCAAAACATAAAAATGAATTACAATATTCATCTTTCCACTCAATTTAAAACAGATTAGATATTGTAATAAAAGAGATATACTATATGATTTCAGGATAGGGAGACCATTGAGCAGAAACATCACTAAAACAAAAAGGAACTGATCATAAGTTAAAATAAGAATCATTTGCATGTTTTTGCCATTTCTTCCTTTTCAGTATCAATACTTTTTAATAGCTAAAAATAATAAAAATGAACCCACCCACAAATATAAAAAATCTAAAACTTCCTTGTTGTTTTATTTTTTATGAGCTCAATTCCGTTCTTGGATGAGTTTTAGATATTCCCTCTAAAGTCAGTAGGGGTGATGAATGCCCAGCCAAAGACTTACTTGGCCTCCTGATTCTAGGGGGAAGCAGATGTCCATGTTAGTCTTCAAGAAAAATGATTACATTTTAGAAAATATTGCAAAACTTCCATAAATATTATGGCCAAACTACTGGGGACAAAGTAGGCATATAAATTATGTATAGTGTGTCCACTATAGAAGCAGACTATATCCATTTACCAAAAATGAGGAAAAATATAATAGAAAAGAAAAAAAACCTGAGTCATAAGTTAGTGGCATATGTGTACAGCCTTATTAGAAGCCAAGAAAATGAAATCAGTTAATATTAAAATAGTAACAGAAAATATTTTTGTACAATTGAAAATTATTTTGGTTCATTTTAAAACTACTCTTTCTAAACATGCATTATTCTATACCACAGTTCCCACTAGAATAAAAATTCTACAGTTTAGTGGTTGGAGACAAAAAAAATGAGATATTTGAAAGAGCTATCATAATCTTTTTCATAAATTAATTTTTTTTCCAAAATCTATTTACCATATAATGAAACATATCCTTCATCTGCCCATTTCTCCTTGTGCTGTCTGGTCAGAAATAGAGAAAACTGATGACTACATACTGATTCGCCTTTAATTAAGTAAGGTTTATGTACAAATGCCTAATTTTAAGTAAAAATACTTCAACTTAGTACTTAAGTTTTCATGTCTTTTTTTTTACATGCTAAAATATATTTTAATAGTAAAATGATTAATACACAATAGGGCAGATTCATTTAACTTTAAATTTTCTAGGTATAGAAATTTATAGAGCAGAAAATGTATTGAGGATTTGTCTGTTATGATGCCAAATTAAGAAAATTATTAAATTTACAAAAGATGTAAACGGAACAATAGCAAAAAAGAAAATAGAGAACAAATACACAGGAAGGTCTTCAATCTTAGTACGGATCAAATGTAAAGGAAAAGGTTACCCTTTTATGCCTGTCATATGTGTCATAATCCTTCCCTTTGTATCAGTCTCAACTGGTTTGTATGCAATGAGAAAAAACACTCCCATAATTTGTTAATAGAAAGTATAATCTCTTCTTTGAATTCAGTTTAATATTATTTATCAAGAGACAAAAAGTGTTTATTACTATTCATCCAGTAACTCTTTTTCTATTACTTACTCTAAAGGAACTATCCTAGGGTGCCTGGGTGGCTCAATTCCTGATCTCACAGTGTGTGTTTGAGCCCCGGGGCAGGCCCTGAAGCCGGCTTTGGGTTATGTGTCTCCCTCTCTATCTCTGACCCTCCCTTGCTTGTGTGCTCGCTCTCTCTCTCTCTCTCTCAAAAATAAATAAATAAACATTAAAAAAAAAAATAAAGGAACTACCATGAACAAACAAACACTACGACACCACAAAGCAAAATACTCTGCAAAATAACAAGTTTCTTCTCCTGGCATGTGACATCCAGCCAGCTACACACATGTCCTACAATGCAATGGGTAATAGGGAACCTATATCTGCTAATGTTCCTTTTTCCATGAATTCCCTTCAGTAAGTGCTATTTCAGAAAATCTGGTTAATGTGTTCTCAAACCATTTGCATCTTGACAGTTGATACAGCAAGCAGAGCATCTAGATGATTGCTAAACAGGGTCTTTTTAGAATGAACAAAAGACACAATTTCTAGAATCGTGGAAAAAGGAATTCAGCAAATCCTCTCTCCAAAAGGTAACAATAAAATAACATATCACAAACAACTATTTCAAGACTCTGGATATTTATCTAAAGTATAGAACAGATTGAGAAGCGCTTATTTAAGAACATCTACTGAACTTATAGTAACAGTAGGATTCTGTGCATGTTAACCTGGGGCTCTTCCCATTCCCCTCCCCATTCATCCTTGCTAGCTCTGTCAGGTACACTAATGTGCCTCTTACCAGAGCAGGGCACATCTAGCAATGAGAATCATTGCTAGAAGGAGTTGAAAAGAATTTGAGCATAACACAAAGAAACACTATATACCCAGATATTGTCAAGAATAGTAGTGATCTCAGGGGCAAATGAACAAAGAAGTCCAATATCATAGCTAGATGACATTGAAAATCTGAGTGAAGCAAACAGCAAATTGGTAGGCTAGACAGAAATGCAGCAAGATTGTCTGGGAAATGAGAGCAACAAAGTGGGACTTGATAACCTCCAAAATATCTCTGATGATCTTAAAGGCTCTATGGTACACCCAACAGAGAAAGGAGAAGATTCTAGCTCCCCATACATCCCTAGCTGTATGTGAGGCCCTCTTTATATGAAACGGGAGAGCCCAGTGTAAAGTGAAAGTTGGGGAAGGTTTGTAAATTGCTTGAATTATGACTGTGTTCCTCAATTTACATACAGAACCATGAAGAAAAGAGTGGATGCCTTAATAGCTGCAGTATTTGAACATAATGGCTGGCCAAGTATCGTTTATATATTCATCACTAAGCTATGAAAACAGAGGGAAAACCCCTTGGAGTCCAGGATTCAAAATGAAAGTGAGAATAACACAATATATCAGAGACTTTAGATTCTGTCTACCATGACCTTAGATGCTGCACTCCACAAGAGATACTGACTCCACAGTGTTAGTCCAGGCAATTTGCTATAAAATAAACAAACAAAAAAAAGCAATATGCAACCTTTATGAATAATCAGAATTCCAAGTTTTTACAAGATATTACATAAGTGTCTAATTTTCAACAGCATATTATAAAACCTATTACTCATACTAAGGGGAAAAAAGCAAATACAGAAACAAACTCTGAGTTGGCCCAGATGTTGGAATTGGCAGACAAAGGCTTCAACATCATTTTTATAAATAGTCCAAGTGCTAAAGGAAATAATTTTTAAAGAATGAAATCAAAGCATGACAATATATCATCAATTAGGAAATATCAATAAAGAAATAGAAATTATAAAATAGAGATAAATGGAAAATCTGGAGTTGAAAAGGTAACAGAAACATAATTCACTAGAGGGACTTAAATATATTTAAAATAGCAGGAATAATTGTCAATTTTGAAGATATTTCAGTAGAGGTTATCTAATGAAGAGAAAAAAAAAAACGGACCCACAGAAACCTGTGAGGCACCATTATCATACTACCATATTAAAAATCAGAGTTCCAGAAAGAAAGGAAAAGAAAAGGGGGCATAAAAGTATTTGAAGGTATAATGGCTGAAAATTTGCCAAATTTTATGGAAAACATTAATCTGTACATTCAAGAAGCTCAGTAAATTTTAAGTAGGAGAAACAGGAAAATATCCACACCTAAATATATCAAAGTCAAATTATGGAAAGAAAAGACAGAAAAAAACTTGGAAAGCAGTATAAAAAGCTGGATGAACTTGCCTTCTGCTTGGATGCAAGCCCCAACACAACGGTAGCATGAAAGTTCCCATTAGTTCACAACCATTTCTTATGAGTTGTGTGTAGTACAATTGCAGTGCTGGGACACAGACTCTTCCATTTCATGCCTCTTTTTTCTTTCCTCTATCCCAACCCTCTTTGGAAGTCTGGAAGTCCAGAATGCATTCTGTTAAATGTGGGGATACAAGCCTGGAGGCACTGCTCACTCTCCTGGCTACTATTGGGCTAGCCAACCACTGAAGTGACTTTATTCAGCACCAGTGACAATGCACTTCTGGATTTAAATGAGATAATAGTTGGAATAATGTTGTTCATTCTAAATTTGGGAAGGATATCAAATACACTCCAAATGCCAGGCTTTGGGGTGGGGTGGAGGGTGCTGGGGGAGAGTGTAACAGGGATGGAACAACTCTAGGGTCTTTGCCAAGGAGATAGTTCAGAGTATAGGCCAGATGTTACGGATGTTTTAAAAAAAAATAAAGGCTTCTTCCTTTATAGGAAGGGAAAGCCTAACACTACTTGAGGTGGGATTGTTGTACGATACTGAATTGACATTAGAGTCCTTCAGAAAGAACATCATCCAGGATTCTGTAAATTCTTCAGTGGGTTTTCCACAGGTGTTCGGCTCTTTGGGTAATTTTCATGTTGCTGGTGCTGCCATTCATTGTTAACCAACCCAGTGTGTCCTGTAATATCACCCTGCTCATGGTGCCTCTGGGTCTCCAGATGTACTCTATTGAGTAACCCTACCAAGTATCTATTAATGAAAATAACAGATTATGAGACTCTAGGACTTGTGGTTAAATAATCACACAGGACTTCCTCTTTCTAGGCTTTCTGAATCTCTAGAGTCTCTAGTCATTGGGAGAGATTTGAGAATAATGCTGTAGATCCTGATTAGTATTTTCTTGATACCTGCCCTCGAGTTGTGCTGCCAGCCATGATTGACCCCATACAGTCTTACGCTCTCCAGCGGGGAGAACAGCCATCAGACAAACATCCCTCCCAGGCTGCTTTTCCTACAAGGACAAACCACCTTCCCCTGTCTGCCTTAGACGAACAGAGGCACACCCTGGAGGTGGTCCCTGACCACTTCTTACTTTCTGGTGTGTCCTGTTTCACTGTTAGGGATTAACCTCATAACGCTTTTGGCCTGGGTTCCTTTCCTAAGACAGAGGCATAGGAGACATAGAAGTCGACCCTTGATCAGTATCATCAACTACTAGGTAACAATAAATTTGACTGAACCCCAGTAATCTGACCTCCCAGAGAAGAAGCTGGCCTCCTGTAAAACTCCAAAATAACCAGTTTCAGCCTAGTGTTTAAGGCAGTTGATTCTGGTAGAAGTCTGAGGTGACAGGACAATCTACAGGTCTCTCATGTCACATAAGTTATAACTTCAAGGCTTGGATGCCTGTCCTCTGGTATTCCCAAAGTGAAGAATGATGTGGTGGTAGAAAAGACTGGGGTCCAAACTTGTGCCATGTAACGTTGGCTTGGCATGGAGCCTGCTTAAATTTCTCTCTCTCCACCTGCGTCTCCACTCTCCTGCATGCGCGTATTTTCTCTCTCTCTCAAAAAACGAACAAGCTCAAAAACACTAAATAGCAATTATTTTTAATACCATAGAGTAAGGGAATCAGGAAAGTTTTAAATTTTTCTGCACCCTCTGAATCCCTACTAAGAATAGTTAATATTTGAGCCCTGTATGATTGAAAGAATATAATTCAATAATAAAATGTCCCTTTGGATGGCCAGAATATAACTATGCAAAAATATTACAAGAAAAAACTGCATAGAAAATATTTAATGGATTTAATGTATAAAATTGTTAACAGTAATCACCTTTGGGTGGTCACAACATGGGATTTTTTCCTTCATTGCATTTTTCTAAATTTTGTCAAGTAAGCATACCATATTATTAATAAATGGTTTTGGACCTGAAAAATTATATTTTCCATTTTTTTTTATTATGACCACATCCACATATACTATTCTCTGTAATCATAATCAATATACAAAGTTTGACGAGTAATAAAAGCTATGGAGTCACCTCACAAATTTTTATCTATGTATATTATTTTAATGCCTTTGTAGCCATTTTAATGGGGTATATAGAGAATTTGTTGTTTGGGCTATTTATTTACTTTGTGCTTGCTTTTGGCAGAAATCTCACATCATAGTATGTTTGGATTACAGTTTCATTTAACAACCTGTATTTACCCTGTATTTAAGTCTCTTGTGTTTAGGGTTCTCTGGAAGGCATAGTTCTACTGTGAGGGGGAAAAACAAAAACAAAAAACCCAACAATTTTATACAGAGAGATAGGAGAAGAGAAAGAGAGAGGGAGGGAGAGAAGGAGGGAGGAAGGGAGGGAGGGAGAGAGAGAGAGACAGAGTGAAAATGTGTACAGTTACGAAACAAAACAAAGCCCAAATATCTGCAGCTCTATTGGGCGGATTTGTGTTCTGATGGCTGGGGAATTACCAGAGTTCATCAGAAGCAATGTTACGAACATGGCACTGGCACTCACTACTAGGTTAAGTGGTAGGATCATTTTATCCTTATTTTTCTGAATAGTTACGTTTTACTTTTAAGCCACAAGCAAATATTTAGTGTGTGCTTTGGATTTAGCATGTACATGGAACCCAGTATAGCCCCTTTCATAATAGGGTTCAGTGAGTACTTAAGACAGTTGGTAAACACACCATTTTATAGTAAATACTCTGAAGAGATACATATCAGCCATGCTGTGATAAAGGTATACATGAAATACTACAGAAATATAATTAATACATTCAGATCATACTGGGATATATACTTCCCAGATAAGGTTCTACCCAAACCACACCTGAAGGATAAGGCAGAGTTTGCCTGGGAAGGAAGGGGAGGAAGAAGACCCAACACAAGGAAATAGCATGCAAAAAGGACCGCTGCTTTAATGCCCAGAACTCCTATTCTCATATCTGCTTCCAAGAGCCAACTTTCATGTTTACCAAATTCCATATCTTCAGGACCACTGACTGCTACCAGATGACTGTTAAGTTAGACATAAAAATGTCACCTATATTTCTTCACCATCCCGTTATCCAAATCCAGTGAGGTAAAAAAAATTAACTGAATGATGAAACTAAAATTAGAACAGATAAGTCATAAGGTACTTATTTTATAAAAGCCACCTGTTGAAATTGTCTCAAGACCTTAAAGGTATATTCTTAAAATATTGATACTATTTACTGATACTCATTTTCAAAATTAATTAAAAAAATATTTATAATCATTTGCAAAGTATATCTCTTATATTCCATTTCATGCGTTTAGAATCACATGAAGAAAATACTCTTGAATTAGAAAAATTACTAAATTTAAAGATTATAGCAAAGGGGAACATACAATAGTGAGAGAGAAATGAGAATTTCAAAATAAATATATGTATCCTCAAACAAATTTGGAAAAATAGTCAACATGCTATAAATACATAAGGTACTGTTGCACAAAAGTACATTATCATGTTAATGACGTAGTGCTGAAACCACATGCACATATGAGCTTCAGATATTTTAATATCTATGTATGTACATATACACACACATACATATATATGTGGTAATTTCCCTGCAAGTTTATAATTATATAAAAATAAAATATAAATTTATGTAGATAGATATATATCTATATATATATATATATATATAGTGTGTGTGTGTGTGTGTGTGTGTGTGAGTGTGTGTGTGTGTATAGGAGAGAGAAAATTGTGACTTCTATGTGTTAATTCTGCTTCAAGAAAAAAAAATCTAGTTTTTGTTTTTCCAATTTATCATTGTCATATATTTAACACCAATATATAAAAATTGATTTTTGTAAAAATGTTCCTGTTGTCTTATGGTACCTGAAAGGAACTTTAATTATTTAATTTATTTATTATGATTTAAGCACATAACAAGAAAGTTAATTCAAATGACTTATTGCCCCATTTCCCTTTACAATTATGCAAAACCATTAGTGAACTTTTTAATATGAGGGCTGCGAAGTAGTATAGAAGAGTCACCCCTTGTCTCCTAGAAATTTTTAAACATATTCTAAACTTTGCTTGGAGAAACTTATACGGTGGAGGGGAGCCCAAGAGCCGCCCTAAAGTATTGGGGAAGTGGATTAATGTGCCACAGAGATGGTTGCCAAATGTGTTTGATATTATGTCCTCTATGTTAAACCTGATGTGGATTTTGGCATTTTCTGCAGCACACTTTGGGGAAAGATGCTGTGAGAAGGATCAGGCTATTCTATTTTAACATATATCATCTCAAAAAAACATTATTAGAATCAATATATCAAATTAACTCATTTTAATTCCTCCTCCTCAAACTTCCCCTTGAGCAGTGATAAATGGGCCCAGTTTTCTCAGGACATTCGTATTGTCCCAATATAATTATTAATAGCACCCTTTTCACTCTTCAATCTGCCACAGTATGAATGGTCTCCCTGCTTATAGCCTACTGAGGAAGAAGAATCAGGGAAAGGCTCTAGAACTATAATGGCAAAAAGTTTCCTGTTTCATCATTATCATAGTCATCTAAACACCAGGGGCTGGTCACTCCAAAGGGATAGGCAGAGATGTGCAGATATGTCTTCTAATGGTACCAGTGGAGGTCACACCAGTCTCAGATGCCAGCTTATGTCCAGTTTCTCCTGTCTTAGAGATGCTTATAGATTTAGATCATGTTCACCAATTTTCTAAGGAGAAAAATAAAAAAAAAATTGCACAGAACCCAATTTTATTCTGAATTTGCATAGGGCTGTCTCAGACATGAAGAGAACTTTGGTTTTATTACCTGTACATTATGCATAAGTTAAAAACAGTATGTGGATTTATTTACCTAGTGCCCAATCACAGGGATAAGAATTTGACTTTCGATGGTAGTAATTCACTAATCCACTGCAGACATTATATCTGTGCTAATTATAATTTGAAATAGTATTTGAAAGCAATTAACAATTAACTTACCAATAAATTTAATTTTCTTTTTTATCTTTTTTAAATAAGTTTATGTATTTTGAGAGAGAGGGAGAAGGGCAGAAAGAGAGAGAAAGAAGAATCCCAAGCAGGATCCACACGGTCACTGCAGAGCACACTGCAGGGCTTGATCTCACAAACTGTGAGATCATGACCAGAGCCGAAATCAAGAGTTGGAGCCACCCAGGAGCCCCAATATTTTTTTTCTGATGCTATAAGGGTACATCCCACATTTACACTTTGGATCTCTATATGCTTCATTACCATATTACATATCCCTGGGGATACATGTATTCCAGGTTTGCAAGACTTATTTTTTAAATGTCTAAACATTGATATATATGACTATAGTTATATTTTAATCCTGGTTCTCAGGTCAGGTTTTTCCTCTTAATCAAAATGCATCTTACTTAGTTTTCTCCTGGGAGGAAATAAGGCTTCTCTCCAGAAGCGTCACTGCTACTTTAGTAGAAGCCAAGACATTAACATGAAACTTTTTCCCCCCAGGATATGAAAATAGCTAGGAAATGAAGGTAAACAGATGCACATCTGGTCACCTTATGCTTTTTTAACAGTTGAACCAGTTTGTTCAAGATCTGTTCCATTTTCATGGTCAAATTGAAGGACATTTCCCATATGGTTTGACCCTTGATTCTTACTACCTGCATGTAAAAAATAGAGGGGCTTATAGCATGTTGATTCTTTTTTCTTTTCTTTCAACTGCCTTCTGTTGTACCTGCTCAGGCATAGGTGGGAGAACTTTGGGGCATTGTTTAAGGAAATTGCCAAGACCATTAGGTAGTTTGTAGGGAATTCGGTGTCAGCCAAGTCTCTGAAAAACATAAAGAAATTATAAAAGAGAGCCAATTTTTGTGTTTTCTCTTGGCATAATATAGCTTGCTTGGGTGGGAATCAGCAACAGAAATAAGACTAGGAGGAGGTGCTTCACTGAGTAAACGCGGATGGAATTAGCCCAGAAAAGATGTGGTAACACATGAAGCATTAAACAATATGTAAATTGCCTTTGTGAATTAATTTCCCTAAATTTAAAGCCTAGAACATGGGAAAGTTTTAGTTGGGTTGGTGGGAAGAAAAAGAGTTTTGGGCACATTTAGTTCAGGGCCTTTCTTTACTTCCTTTTTGTTGTTGTTTGATTTTCATAACTGATGTTCTCAAAAGAGTCCTTGCTTGTTATAAGAAATAGGTTCCCTAATGCTGGTTATGCCTAACATGACTTCACATATTCTCCACGTCATAGACACTAACAACGAGAAAAGAATTGAAGCTTTTTTCTCATTTAAAAAAAAAAGTGAGCATGGTAAGAAAATCTTAAGCAAGAAATACATATTAAAATATTAAAAGCCTTGGAATCTATACAGTAAACTTCTAGGAATATGATTGGCTACATACAGAGAACTTTAAAGAAACATGAAATAAAGAGATCTACATTAGACTGACATATACTCTGAATATTATTCTTAGTGCATACATTTTAGATAGTCCTATTTAAGGATTAAAAAAATAAGCATATATTTTACCTTAATATTAAAAATTATCAGTATATTTACTGAGTCATAATTAAATCCTGCACTTATAAATAATAATATTTTTAAACTTCTGTATTATGTTTCCTAATAGACACCAGGATATGTATTTTACAGAAATGCCCTATCAAAAAATAGGCAGGAAAAAGTTCATTGTTGAATTAAGGAAAGAGTTTTGCTCTCAAATGGTTAATAATTTGTTAATTATTTTATTAAGTAATTAAATAATTTTTAATTTTAATTTTAATTTTTAATTACCATTTTTAAATTATGAGTAATTGTACTGTGAAGAATTAAAAATAAGTCATAATGTGTTTTAGGAAAAAGAAGAAACATAGCTGTTTAAATACAGAGTTTCATTTTCTTTGGATTCTGTCATTCTTGAATTTGACAAATAGGAATTAACAATTAACTTATCATTTGACAAATAGGAAAAGCCTTCATTTCTTTGAGGATACAAATAGTAACCTAGGCTATCTTAAGAAACTTAAACCCCATCAGGTTTTAGGATCAAATTCGTTCAAAGCAAAAAGAACTTCATCTTCCTTATTCTACCCATGAGTAGTTTTTGAACAAATGTTATATGACAGCTAGTGGTTTAAAGACAGAAAGAAAAACAGAGGGACAGATAGACGAAAGAAAGAAAGAAAGAAAGAAAGAAAGAAAGAAAGAAAGAAAGAATAACAGAAAAAGGAAAGGAAGGATAGGGTAATTGCTTTCTAAAGAGAAATAGAATGTAAAAACATTTTGAAAAATTGAAAGTTCCTATACACATATGAGTTGTTCCTTTTAATAATAAATCCTCTAATTTGCGGAGTCTGTAAAATCTATTAGAGGAAGTAAATGTGCACAAATAAACACCTTACCAGCTAGTACATAAAAAGTGCTACTAGATTTACAAAATGTTAGTAGAAATTAAAGAAGAGAAATGCAAAGGGAAAATATTGGTGAAGAGAAAGAAAATTGTAAGAACAGAAACATTTGAGAACATTTCCTATAAACTAGAAAAAAATAGAGTATATGCAAGAGACAGAAAAGTCTGAGATATAAGTGAGGAAACGATAATATAACAGATTAATTTGAGAGGAGTGTTCAATGAAAATAGGAAAGTAACCATGTCAGAGGAACTTGGGAGGAAATTGGCTCCAGCTTCGTCTGCTGTGGTGTTTGGGAATTAGAAGGGTACTGGGACTCTAAGAAGAGTAAATTCACTCGTTGGTTAGGATGTGAAAGTGGAAAGCATCGATAGAAGCAATAGAGAGTAACTAAGTAACCTCAGGATGGTAGCTGTGTTTTCAAAGAAATTTATAAATTAAAAAATTAAAAAAAATTAGTCTTGATGGAAAGATACCCAGTTAGTAGATGTGCAAATCAAATGTGTCAGTTCTGCTCATTTCCACGTTAATTCGACAATCCTGAATATGTCTAATGAATTTCATATTACCAGCAGCAATGACATTGAATTCAACATATGTTAAAAATGGAAAAGACCACAAGTCACCCCATTCATATTACTGGAATCATTTTAAGATGTGATTTTGAAAAAGATTTTTATTTTAACACATGTATATTAAGTCATACTAGTTTGCATTAATTTGCATCATATTTGCAATTGGCAACTGATAATACTTCTTTCATTTCATAAATATTTGATAATAAAGGTATTATTTCTTAGAAAATTCTGCAGATTGTTAGGAAATGATGAAATATAGTACACTTCTATTGTATCTCAAACAAGACATGTTAGATACTGTAAATTTAACCTTGCGTAATGTACCAGTTTTTCTTTCATGCAGCCCCAGAAACAACACCTCACGAGTCATGCCTAGCACTCATTTAAATACGACCTCAGAGTCCCGCTGCATGTTACAAATATCTGGGAGCTGTGTGATTAGTTAACATCTTGTGCATAACCCTTAAAATTATAGCACGTTCTCAGGAGATAATTAGCTTACTCTGTTTCCATAATAAAATGAACTATGTTTTAGCAATGACTCTCAGGAATAGTCGCAGGAGAATGCCTTTAAATCAGATAAACTCAAGAATCACAAAAGATAAAAATGGAAAACCTTAATTTAATAGAGTATTTTCTTTCCTGATACACAATGGGCTCTAAGGCAATAGAGAAGCAAGTTATGGGATATAAAACCACTCACTGTCACCAATCTGTACTTGACTTCACTAAAATATATTTTACTCCAGGATGAGAAAGCTAAGATGCACATGAGAGCTTAAATTCTTTCTGTAGAGCTCAGCAACTGTGAGGCTTCTGATTCAAATCAGAATGAAGTGTGATTTCCAGAGAAAACATGCTTCAGAATGCACTCCATTGCTACATCTTGAGAGCAAGATAGAGATAGTATTGTGATAAGAATTGGAACAATACTTGAAAGGGTACAGAAGATCATTGACTGTTCACCTGCCATTCTTCTTACCAACATCTTAGGTTGTTAAAAAAAAAAAAGACAAAAAAACAAACTCATGATCCAGAAGATGTGCACAAGAGTAATAATAACACAAAACAAAAGCAAAAAGTAGGGATCTCTAGGTCATATACAAGTAGATTAGAAGTGTATGAGGCTGAGATAAAATATTTGGGCATATCTGTTTGAGTCTTGTGAATCAAGAAAAATTTATGACTTTTTTCCTAATCCCAGGGTAAATCCTCTAAAGAAAGAGAGAGGTTGGTATAAAATTTATGGATTAAAGGCTCAGAACCTTAGTTCCTAGTTCATTTTCTCATTTTTAAGTAAGTAACAAGAATTCATCATAGTGTCTTTTAGCATTAGAAGAGTGAATAAAATTTACGCTTAATGGCATAACACACTTAATAGTGTGAAATTTATCCACAACAAACAAGCCAGTAGTTAACCCCAACCTAAGAGCTCAAGTTACATCCAAAATCAAATTTCCACACAGTCTAGCTGCAAAAGCCTCACTCAGGGGACAAAATTCTCAGGATACTGAGCACTTAATTGTCAATGAAAAAAACCCTCTTTATTTATTGGCCTGCTTCATCCTTCCAAAATGGATTTTGATGTATTTTATTATTAAAGTATATCTAATATCTAATTTTAAAAAGAAAATAACTATTAGTGGTAAACAACTTGAGGAGGAAGAAAATAGAACAGTGTCCCCAAACTCAGACCAAGGAAGGTTGTCAACTTGCAGTAGTACAAAATAATTTTAAGCTTTATAAAAATGAAAGGAAAAAAAAATTAAAAAAAAAGAAAGGAAAAACTGTTATTTTCCATCTAAGAAAAAAATATACTCCATTTAATTATTGTCTAACCCTGAGAGAAGTGTGTCATGGCAGAATTTTGAAAATGTTAAGTGCGATAGTAGAAAATGCACTTAATAGTGATTTTAAAATATACAAGATCCTCTACGAATTGATAAAAGACAAAAATAAATAATTAAAGATATGATAATTCTAAAACTAGCCAGACTAGTACATTTATAAGCATTGATCTCTGGTGATGAGGTTTCTTAGGAAAGAAAGTATTTGAGAATTTTAAGCAGTGACTATCATCTCTTTTGTTGTGATAATATTTTTAATCATCTATATCATCTGAGAAAAATAAGGACAGTTGAGTACTTTCTCATTGATGCAGTTTATTTAAGATGATATTTTACTTTGGGACTATTACCTAAATTATGCACATTAAAATGTCTTTTTGTTGTTAAGCTATAGTGATGGTATATCGAACCTTTGATTTTGATTTATTTGCTTATAAGTGTGCTTTCTCGGAAAAATTTTAAAGAATAATTGACTATCTCATGTTGGTTGGCTCAATTTTGTTTTTGGATTGTCATCATTGTAGAAATCCCATTTTTTGGGAAAAACTATGTTAGCATGTTCCTCTTGACCCTCAATGTATCACCCAGATTTAAGTAAACAGAGATGACTCAAATAACACATATTTTATTTGATTTATTGAAAGGCATTTTGTATACTCTGAATTTCAGAATCTGAGACAGAAATAATACATATTTTTTAGACCAAGCAACTTGATTGGTATTCTTTTTTTTTTTTTTTAATTAGCAGACTACCACTTTTCCAAAAAGCAGAATCTTGCATGACCTTTTTTCTCAAAAAGTCACTTTAATTCTATTTAAGTTCGGTTGTAATTAGTTCTCTGCTAAAATTTCTGAATTCAGTTTTATATGGTATAAAAACCATCTCTTTTATAATAATAATAAGGGCTTAAAAGAATGACTGAAAATTGATATTAACATGGTTGCTATAAAAATCAATTTTGGACATAAGTAAATAATAATTCTCTTAGCGACAAAGTTCAATGTCATGTAGCCAAATATGAGAACTGTAGAGGCCAATTATGGGCAATCAGCTTGAACAATGGAACCCTGAGTAAGGTAGGAGGGCCCACAATGAACCCCAATTCCCTGGATGAATACTAACAAACCCATTAGGTGACCCCCCTCAAAATATCCTAAACCTGAGCTGATCGATGGGTGACTTACACCCAGAAACAGGTCCCAAAGGAGGTAAATTCCATATGTTTCTAAACCTCCTCACCTTCCTCTTTAACTGCAGCCTCCCACCATTGCCTCCTGGCAGACAGTGTCTCCCTTGTTGTCCTGCCCACCTCTCCCTTGCGGTGTGTTCAATAAACTTCTATCTCCTTTGTGTGCCTTGAATGAATTCTTTCACCACCTATGCTGCTAGCCTCCACCAGGTTGGATAGCCCATATTTAGTGCCCCCCCAATTTGATCAGTAGACCCCCACAAGAAATTGTTGAATAAGTTTGTTGAGTATATTTAATCTGTACACTAGAATTTGTTTTTCCCTACAAGTGATATTTGTAGCTTTAATTAAAGTGTTGTTTATCTTTTCTTTATATAAAAGTTCTCCAATATGTTCATTGACTTCCTAAGGCTCATTCTGGAATATGATTAGAGCCGGATGCAAAGATATTTGCTTCCTGGGTGCTATGGATATGCATGTAAATAATTTCATAAGTATTGTTTAACCAGTATAGGGAAGGGACTACGGTACTTGCTCTATCAGAAGATAATTCCTGACCATGATAATTCTTAGGACAGTAATGTATAGCAATTCTAAATGAATGTACAAAGATGCAGATTAATACTGAGGTTCTACAACTGGGCTCTCATGTATTTCCTAAGGCCATGTCAAGATCAGTTGAATAAATATGGCCTATTGTCAATTTCTTGAAAACCCATCTTATTGTGTGACACAGGCAACAATAGAGAATGATGGTTGAAAGTAAAATTGTATTCTTCATGTAGGAAACTTGATTGAAATTCTAAGAAATTTAGATCAAGTTGGCACTGAGTTTTGAAAGATTAAAAATTGTTGTTTTTGTATGTTAAAATTACTGACAACTACTGTTTTGACACATGGGCTAAGTCTTTGGTTTCCATGTTATGGACCTCTAAGGAACATGAAAGTAATAAAGTGATTTTGAGAACATTATATTTCAACTTAGTGAATGCTGAGATTACTGTCGCCCATAATGACTGATGTCAAAATTTCTTTTTCATCAAAATACTCTCCTTTTTGTTGATGATTAGCCTCACTTTTGAACAGTATAAAAATTGTTTCCTAGAATTTAGGAGAAATGGAAAATGTTAAATACTCCAGAATCATTATCAGTAACAAATTGTATATTCTGTTCAAGAGGAACTTTTAAACTCCTTATCT
Source organism: Lynx canadensis (assembly GCF_007474595.2). Classification (NCBI taxonomy): domain Eukaryota; kingdom Metazoa; phylum Chordata; class Mammalia; order Carnivora; family Felidae; genus Lynx; species Lynx canadensis. Next base: position 105,920,006 of record NC_044304.2, read on the forward strand.
GTTCATGATCTATACAGGAAAGTAAGGCAGATACAATCTTATAACTAGGGCACTAAATAATTTCTAGTTCAAAACAAACACTTTTCTTTTAGTATGAAAGGAGTCATACCAAATAGTTTCACATGGATAACAGACAAAAAAACAGGACTTTGCCAGGCAAACCATAAAAATGGGCCATTATACTTGCACTCATTTTTAGATTAGTGAGATGTAGTCCAGCACAGAATGGCTAATTATAAAATAATTATCCATTATTAATTATTCAGAAAAATCCATTATCAGTATATTAACATTAATTAAATGAAGTTGATGATTTTCTATGACTATGCATATTTTCCAGATTATTCTAAAAGGCTTCCTTGATAAACCTCTCTCTAAAGAAAATCCTATGTAGTGTTTTGACATGATCATGTCAAATCCTAGCATTTCTGACACCTGGACTATAAGTATCATTCAGAAGGTGTGCGGAATAATGTATAATAGCTTATAAACTGTGAAAACAAATAACGGCAATTTCTTTTGGTATGAAGACTGAAATGATCAATAGGATGGGGATGTCCAACTTGCTTGATTTTTTTTCCTCAACGTGAAATAGGTAATAACTATGGATGAGGTACAGCAGAATTTCAAAACAATAATTTTTTTTTTTTTACCATGTATTACTCCTTATGCTTTCTCCACTTAAGAAGTTAGAGAATGAGACATGCATGGTGCCAAAGTGTTTCAGAATGTCAATAGTCTAAACCTCCAGAAGGTATTCGCAACAATGAGTAGTGACTTAGAGACCAGCCTAGATCAAAACTAGTCAAAGTGGATGGAGAAGATGAAGTCATACAGAAAAGGTAGGAAGGGAGGGAGGGAGGGAGGGAGGGAGGAAGGAAGGAAGGAAGGAAAGAAGGAAGGGAGGAAGGAAAGGAGGGAGGGAGGAAGGAAGGAATCTGTGAATGAATGTGGACTTGGATTTTATTCATGATGAGGTAGGGATATAATACATAAAAGTGAAAATAGAAATAGACATTATTTGCACTCCACTTTCCTAAGGAAAAGCCCAGAAAATTACTAAGACACCAGAGCAGCAAAGTTGTCTGGTACGTACAGGCAGATAGCCCTGAACAGCCTCATGTAATTTGCCCACACCCCAGACATTGGCATGAGAGCAGTCAAGTCATGTCTATGCCTTGGAGAATATCACACGAGCCTTCATGATGTAGGATCAAGAGTCTTGATGTAGCCTCACGCAGGAACTTGTTTTACTCAGAGGATAAGATGTAGGTGCAAACCCTGAGTTAGACCTAAAACAGTAAAACGGTTGATGTCATTAGGACCTATGTGTAAAGCCCTAACTGGAACTAAGAATTTGATCAGGGCCAGCAGTCATAGATTATAGACCCAAGCCAGATATTCCACCCTAGTAGTTTGACATTGTTACTTTCTACCTATTTCAGAATAATCCTTTGAGAGATGTGGAGGCCTTCTAAGTTTATTGAAGTTGAATTTTGGGTATATGGCAAAATGAAGAGTTGTACTGAAAATTAGCATCAGTTATAGAAAAAACATTGTCATATTTTTATCATATAAGGTTCATCTCTACTAAGAAATGAAAACTAAAAGAGCCCATAAAAAGAGAATGATGGTGACGTGCAGCTCATCTATCAGTCATATTTTACAATCAAGTTGGGTAGAAGAAAACAACCTACTGGTACAGAAAACCCAAACCTTACATACTGCCTTAAATATGGGCAACAGCAGGGGCGCCTGGGTGGCTTAGGTGGTTAAGCGTCTGACTTTGGCTCAGGTCATGATCTCACAGTTTGTGAGTTCGAGCCCCGCATTGGGCTCTGTGCTGACAGCTCAGAGCCTGGAGCCTGCTTTGGATTCTGTGTCTCCTTCTCTCTCTGCCCATTCCCCACCTGTGATCTGTTTCTCTCTGCCTCTTAAAAATAAATAAACATTAAAAAATATTTAAAAAATTAAATATGGGCAACAGCAGTGCCCACTATCACCTGAGTATATAAAAATTAAAAATTTGGAATTTTTTATTTTTTGACCTTAATACTGAAAAAGACTAAAAATCAACTATTCAAAATCCCAAATTTACGGGTAAGGAACATGAAGCTGAGAAATAAGGAAAATGATGACTTTCATTAAAGTAAACTTCAACAGTATTTGTTACGTAAAGTGACTGACTCACTTTCTAGGTTGTTTCTTATAGCTTCTAAAAATCTCAGTCACTAATGAAGCTGTATTCAGCAACATTTATACCCATTGTTTGAAGTGAAAAGAGATTGTCTCTAGTGAGTCTTTAATAAGTAAGAAATAGCACTAATTACACCCATACTAGTTGACAGAGGACTCGGATTTAATCTGGCTCCTGCCATTTACTATCTGCCTGCCTCAGAATCTTAACTCTTGTTAAAACGGTGTAGCTCAAGAATAGTTTGTGCATATCTAATTACTTTCGTTCTGAGAAGACTAGTAAAAGAATTCCCTAACTTTTTTATTATATGTGTATAGACATTCAACATACCTAATATAGGACTTTATAATATTGCTTTAAAACTTACTTGATACTCAACAGTTTTTATTGATCAGTTAAATTTATTGATCATTACCTTCCTTCAAGCCTGATCCATGGTTTGATGTGTCAGGCCTATGTACTGCCATTCCATGTTAAGATATAAGTATGTTGAAATATGTATGGAATGCTCTAAAAAATAGAAACAGCAATACATGAAAGAAAAAAAAATGGAAGCAATCTTAATAGTTGGCCTCTTCCCTAGCTTTAGGAATTTTTAAGTTCAAGTTTGGTATATAGATCTATTAAAATGTTTCGCTCATAAGGTTTACAGTGTACTTCTATATTGTTACCTCATAAATGATTTAAAAAAAATAAAAAATCATATTCATCAACAGACATATTCTCATGACAGTAATTTTTTGGCAATATAATCCATGTGTTTGATCTGTACCTTTGCTAAAAAATGAATGCTTGCTAATTTTCTCCTTGTTACGGCTAATCAGATTGTTTTTTCTAAGCAAGATACAAAAAGTTCAGGTACTTGAGAACTCATTCTCAGAACTCATGCTTTTGAGAATATGGTCTTAATTTCCTATTTTTAAGATAATTTTAAAATGACATGACCAATATTTATGTTTGTATTTTATTTATTTGCTTGAATTCTATTCCATAGAATGCTATATAGGAAATACTAGTGAACTTCAAATAGATAAATATCCTTAGATAACAGTGAAAATTGCATGGACTTAGTTTACCCACAAAAACAGACAAAACATCTGTAAAGACATACTCTTGTTTTGATATTGTCCTCCTTTCATCAAAGAAACTTGAGTTCACAATTAGAAAAAAGACGCAAGTCTATCATTTCAAGTGAAGGCCCAGTGTTTACTCAGTTTAGTGAAATTGAGGAGTCTTCCTTTCCCACCTCCATTAGCAAAATAAGTTTGGATTTCAGTCCTTCAGTCTAAGGCACTCCAATAGTTAACAATGGGTCAGTGCATGGGCTAGTTTATCATTTTCTCTGTAGACTTAGGAAAGATTTTTGGCAGAGTTTACTTGTCTGCAAAAGATTTCTGCTTAGTGTTTGGGTACTTTTTGTTTATTTTTTTAATAAATTAATTATAACTAAAATGTAATATGCAGGGAAAAACCAATATGGCTTCCATGTTTATTTTACTCTTGATTTCAAATTAATTCCCTCTACAGAAAAACTTTCAATTATGACATGTATAATAGTCCCTGATAAAAGAGGCAAGGGTTTTGCTAACTGCCAGAATAAGGACCATATCTGGAAAGGAGGGAGTAAGAGTTAAAAGGACAGGGCCCCTGGGCAGGAGAGGGAGAGTGATGGCAAGATGGTGGCATTCTTCCCAGCTCCAAGTTTGACTGAAGAAGCCTCAATTCCTTGTATTGTTCATGGACTAACAAGCACTATGCTGCTACATGACACCCTTCTTTCCTGTCATCCATGCTGCATGATTTGTATTTTATCATAGGAATTTCAAGTATATCTTTCCCTGGAGTTGCAAGTTCTTACATAATTTCTATCCCACAGGGCAGAGAGAGCATCCCATTCTGGATATCTCTGCTTATTTCAAGAATCTGTGCTGAAATATTTTCATGTTTCGTTTCATAGTGAAGGGATTACTAGTGTGGTTCACCCATCAGAACATGAAACATAAGGAAGATTACTGTTTTCAAAAGGGGAATCACAGATCTTCCCTGAGGTCCAGGAAATGTGTCAGGTTTCCAGGAAATATAAATAAATTATTCACTTTTCTCCCCATAAACCTCCAACTTTCCCAATCAAAAATTTTTTTGCAAGTAAGTTATCAAACTTCAAAACAGTGTTTACTTCCTAAACCAGCTATTACACATTATTTGGAAGCATTTCCATATGCTTTGCATCATTAAGCCATTTTCACAACCCCCAAGATAAATGTATCATTTTTCCATCTCTAAGTGGCCATAAGAAGAAAAATAGATTGACAAAGTCTATTATAACCCGGAACAGTACCAGACAGAAGTAGAAAGAGAGACACTGCCTCTTCTTGTTAAAAAAATAAATCAAATTTATTAAGATAATATGGGAAAAGTACATACTCATAAGTAATATATTCATATGCAAACATAATGCAAATGATTTACCAGTAAACATTGTCTAGTTCTATCACTCATTGTTTCATATTTCTTTCCTGTGATTCTTGTCTGGGAAATGAATTTCAAGACATTATGTCTTTGAATGTATTATTCTACCTTTTAATCATCTTCAATGAAGAAAGGAGAAGGAGAATTTGCCCTTTAGTCAGTTTTTGTCTTGAATATGTGTCACATCTTTACTAAGAGACTTCTGCTGGAGAAAGGACTAGGTGGCCCTTTGTGATCAGAGTCCCTTGGTACATGCCTGAATCAAAGCAGAGCTGATATGGAGGAAATCTCCATATATGATATTCTTAGGTAGGGATGAAAATGCATCAGCTTGTTTTCAATTACATCCTGATATATTTGTGGTTAAGCCCATTTGGAGAAGCACCACTGACCTTTATTTTCTAGATCTATAAAGTCAGTCTAATGGCTTTTCATCACTCAATCTTTAGCCTGCATTGAGGAAGTTGCTTAACTTTTGTCTTTTGTTTTTTAACATGCATTAGAGAGTCATCTTCCACCTTTTTTACTCTTAGCACTTGGAAATAATGTTCTTGTCTTCCTGACTAGGTCTTTTTTTTTTTTTTTTTAACTTCAGTTTCTTAAAAAAAAAAAAAGTAGACTTTTGGAAGGAGTGGGACACTTAACAAAGTCTGTCCACATAATTCTAAACATTCAGATGCATATTATAGTCATATCTTGGGGTCGACTATGTATAGCAAAGATATCTGGGAAATTAACTTTAAAATTTTCATTGGAGAATGGGTTGTTCAATTATTTAGATTAATATAAAAAATCACGTATGTCATTTTTTTGCCTTTCCCCATGTCCACATAATCAACTAAATTTACACAAATTATTTTTTGCTTTCCTCAAAGCATTGAACAAAACAGCTCCAAATATTTTATTCAGCATGTAACAATAACAACAATAGTGAAAACTTGGCATTTACAGAGCATTTTCCATGTTCTGGACTGTGTTTTCCTAAACTAACCCTTTCATTTCATTTTATCAGTGGCTAAATGAATTAGTTTCTATTCTTTTCCCATTTATCCAAAGAGTAAACAGTTTACAGCTATAAAATAATTTGTTTGAGATCACATTGGTATAGTGACAGTAGTGATTTAAAGATTTTTAAAAAATGAACCGGAATACAATTTCTGATCAGTTAATTTTGTAGAATAAAGTGGAAACAATTTAATATATATTCCTATCAAAATATTACAGAGAAAGAAACCAAACATTATGCAAACAGAGACATCCATTGACAACAATAGAAGTGCATGGGTGTTTGGTACAAATACTTTAGGAAACATGTATCATTATTTTTTAAAGTTAAACATTCACTAAATATGATTCAGCAAATCCACTAATAAATGTACTTTAGAGAAATTCTTGCTTTTGTGCATGAGTATATGTAAAATGTTCATAGCAGTACTAGTCATAACCAAGAAATCGTAAAAATCTCTCAAATTTCCACCCAAAAGAAGAAAAAAATAACCTGATGCGCATTCCCATAGAGACATGTTACAAAGCAGTAGAAATGAATAAACTATATCTGCATGCACTTACAAAGCTGAACCTTACATACATGATGTTGATGGAAAATAATAAGTCCAAGAAGGCTAATGAATTATGTTATCATTTTAAATATCCCCCAAAGAGTTATGTGTCAGTTAAATAAATGACACGCTACATAAATGAAAAATATAAATACGAACTTCAAAATAATGCTTACCTCTTAACTGGAAGCAGGGTGATGGGATATGAAAAAACAGCATAGGGAGATGCATTCCTATTTCTAACTCTATAGCTCTTAAAACAAATTTTAAATTATATTTTTGATTCATAATATTGTATCTATCCTTTCTATCAATCAAATATGATGTCAGTGGTGAGGTAAGTATGGACCAGGATGCAAAAATTCTACAATTTATATGGGGAAAATGTCAAAAAACTTTGGGAGTGAAAAAGAGAAAGACTAAAGAATGAGGGACTTGTCCTTCTGTGTATTAAAATCTATCATAATGTTTCTGAAATAAAATTTTAAAATATGCGTAAAGAAATACCAAATGGATGAGAGAACAGGAACAGGATAGACTAGAAAGATGGATGTACACATGGGAATTTAATATATGACAAGGTTTACAGATAAATCTAGTAATTTATGCATGTAAATGATGATGAAAAATTGTCCATCCATAAAAAATGTTATGTAAAATGATGACACCTCTAATATTTTTGAAAAATTCTGAATTAAACCTATAAATATTAAAATGAAAACTGTATAGTATTAGAATAAAATAAAACAAAGTAATATTTTCATAACCTTCATGTGGGGAAGGTCTAAGAAAGGCAGACATTGAGTAGCTATTAAAGAAAATAAAAGTTTTAATTACATAAACATTTTTAATTAATTAATTAATGATTGATTGATTGATTGATTGATTAATTAAGTGTGAAGGGGACAGGAGCAGAGAGAGAGAGGGTGAGAGAGAGCCCAACATGGGGCTTGAGATAATGACCTGAACCAAAATCAAGAGTCAGTGGTTCAACTAAGTTACCCAGGCACCCCTTACATAAACCTTTTAAAAAAATACTTCCCTTAAAAGAGAAGCAGACATGCAGTAGAGTTAAACAAATAATTTTGCTTTAGACATTAACAAAAGTGAATCTTCCCACTAAAACATTTAAAAATCATGGCTATTCAAACTTAGAAATTTTATTTCAGTTAAGTCAAGGATATTGATCTCATTAATTAAGAGGAATTTTAATCCATAAATTTGAGCACTTTTAATATTGAGAGGGAGCATTTCAGACTGTGAGAATGTGCCATTTTTATTGATTAGAATAAAGTTAGCTGAATTGCCATAGATTTAATTAAATGAAGTCTTCGAGTAGATTTAAAAAGTCATAATGTACAAAACGTCCCGAACTGGGCACCAACCAGTTGTTTTAAATGACACCCATTATGGAGAATGGCCGCTGAAGAGTGGGTCAGTCATAAAAGTGACCATTTTGTAGCAAATGATCATCAGCAAAATTAAGGCTGAGTATGAGAAAATAGGAAGGCCATCTCAGATCAGATCTACAATAATGAAAGTTTTCTACTAAAAATTACTGCATGATTTTGGAGGGGCAGCATAAGAATAAATAAAGTCGGCAATGACACCATCAGTTCAAGCTGTGCTCTTACAAGGAACACCCAAATTTCTAACACCTTCATTTTCACAAGTCAGCTGTTTAAGAATTAGGATCGAAGACTTTTACTTACAATGATTTTGCTGCTGTAAATTAATGATCAAAGTGATTTACTATTCAGTTGTTCAACTGCTGCTTTATTTCTGTTGATCTTTGTTTTTCTGCTTAATTTCTATAAATTACTGTACAGTTTCCCATAAGGTATAATTAAGCAGAATTGCTTAAGTTTTAATTATTGTGTATTATAGATGTTGAAAGCAACATTAGCACTTGGCTTTTCAAAATGTGATCGTATATTTATAAGCGAGCATTTATAAACACATTTACATATAGTTAAGATGAAAAAGGTATTTGAATTGTAGTCATTAGCATTTCTTCAAACATATGGCAGAGCAGCGGAGGCCATGGGCCATGCCTTCATTAACTGAACACTGTTTCATCAGTGTCTCAGCTTCCTGCTGTGCCACCCTGTGGCGTCCCCTTCTGTCCCCGAGGTTTCAGTGACAAGGGACAATATGTCCCCAAGGTGAAAATCTGGAAAATATAGCAGATTAGCCCTTAGAGAAGTTCTTATGATTATTTAATCATACTTAGAGAAGAAACACACAGTACCATTAAACCAGTTTCAACATTTTCCTGTCAGTCTCCATTTCTCAGCTGCAGTGGTTGGGGTGATCACAATGAACAGCGAAAAAAGGTAAAATGCAGCACATTTTTGCTGCCACTATAAGGCTGACCTGTTTCACATTTGCTGGTATAATGGTCAAAGCTGATACAGGTATTTATGGGTATCATGGGTTAATTATAATTTGTTGTATACGATGTTTTCAGATGATAGATCAAGACAAAGCCTTCCTTAATGATGTGACAAACAACAATTCCACATTGTTCCCTATAAAATACTAGCAAATTAATAAAACCCTTGTCTTACGAATGTCATGGCCACAGCCATGTTTTATTTGTACATTTCTCTGGTACATAAAAAGTACTAAATCTGACATACAAAGGCATCTGTCTAAAGGTATTAGCCCCCGTTATGTTAAATCCGCTAAATAGTTCCCATTATACAACATTAGTACCAACAATATCTCTGATTATACGTTATATATACACACATATACATAACGTGCTTATTAGTGTTTAATTTGTGGGTGATAATTTAATAAACTCCTAACACCTGAAAAAGATATATCTTAAACATAAATATCATCAGTCATATTTTTATATTATTAAGCAATTGTCACTAGTTTTCAATAGTTGAGAACATGAAATGTTGTAAAATTATCCTATTTCTCCTTTAATGGATGACTGTGGATATTCTACTTGGGAAATTCTTGGGGAAATTGAAATAATGACAATGCATGAAATAATTCAGAAGTATCTCAATGAGTGGAACAATGAAAGATGAAGAAAGAAAGAAAAGAAACATTGATCTTGTGATTAATAGGTCTTGAAGAAAGGAATTACCAGTCACAATTTAATCTTAAATTCAGGAAACTTTCCAAGATTATTTTAATTAACAGTCCCATCAAAAATACTGCTAATGTCATTAATCGATTCCAATTGAATGGAAGATATGTGCAGATCTTCAGGAGAGTAGCAGTTCCTTACAAGAAATGGTCACATTATAAAAGGAATTAATTGTCTTGCTATTTTCACCTTTCACTTTCTCCTAAACTTGTCCATATATTACCAAATATGGCTTTTAAAATTTTCCTTCACATCTAGGGGCGCCTGGATGGCTCAGTCGGTTGAGCGTCCGATTTCGGCTCAGGTCATGATCTCGAGGTTGTGGGTTCTAGCCCTGCGTCGGACTCTGTGCTGACAGCTCAGAGCCTGGAGCCCGCTTTGCATTCTGTCTCTCTCCCTCCCTCTCTCTCTCTGTCTCTCAGCCTCTCCCCTCCTCACACTCTGTCTCTGTCTCTCCTCAAAAATAAATAAACATTGAAAAAAATTTAAAACAATAAAATTTTCCTTCAGATCTGGAGAATTTCTTTCCCTATAACCATTATGGTCACTGTATTCATTGTTTAAGGTAGCATACTATACTGCGGAGAAAAGACATATAAAGACGATAAAATACAATCCGTTTCTTCAAGATGATACTGTTCTATAAACACTAACCCAAATTTGCAAGTCTGTCGATAGAATTCAGATCATAACTTTAGCGTCTAGTGCCATGGTTAAAGTACAGACGCTGAAGCCAAACTACCTCAACTTGAAACTCACCTCCACCACAAACCAGGTCTGAGACTTTGATCAAGTTATTTAAGGGTTCTGTAGCTCAGTTTCCTCACAGAAACATAATTAGTTCCTAGGTCACTGCTTTATTCAGAGCATTAAATTAATTAATTTACATAGAGTACCCATAAGAATACCCAGAACATAGAAATTACTTTCATATTATTTTATAGCTCATTCTCCCATTAGTAACAACAGCAAAACGTCCCTATATCCTTCCTCCCTCTAGCCTCCTCTCTATGCACCCTGCCTTGTCCCAATGTCTTCTTTCTTTTTAAAACCAAAGGTGTGACAGAAGCCACTTAGTGGCTGCAGGCAGCATGAGGGAGAGGGGATGCAGACTAAAAAGTATAATACTGGATGCAGAACATAGAACAAATTCGAGAACATGGGGCCAGGTAAAATCAGTGTTGATTAATCAGATGAGAACTTTACACAAGTCAAGCTTTGAGTTCTCTTTTGTTGCCATAATAGGCGGTGCCCTGTGTGAGAGCACACGTTGCTAAGGTTGTTCCATTTGCATTTGCTGAACAAAGGTGAAGACGAAGGAAATATAAACAACCGATGGGCTTATGCTATTGTTAACTTCCTGTGTCCAAAGAATATGTCCAGTTGCACTCTTAATGTTTCCCAGAATATGTTTAACTAAAACATTAATTAAATGGAATATGTATCTCTTTATGATGAATCAGTAAGGTATGGTATTAAATCATGTAAACACATTTGCTTTGGGGAATTCCCTTTTGGACCCTTTTATTTTTCATCATCTCATAGCATATCACAAGTCCCCAGAAATATGCCATGCTAATATTGCCAACTGAGTTCTTCCAAGCAGAGATGACATCAGCCATCTGTCACACAGTACTAATGCTGGGAAGCAAAGCCAACTATAGAGAAAATAAATACCTTTCCTATCGATTAGCTAAATATTTATGTTGAGCACGAAATGATTAAAATCTCACTATTCAAGCTAATTGCATGAAGTGAATATTTGGCACCAAGGGAATGACATACCAACAATGTGCGTGCCTTATTACTTTCCTAAAACCAAATTTCATCTTGAACATGTGTAGTGCAAGAGGGGCTTGCGCTAGACGTTGCAAGGTGTTGCAATACACTACTCGAGCGATCTTTCAGCCCGCAGGTGTGTCTCCTGCTGCCTGGGTAGATTCAATCTATATACCCTGTGCTGCTCTAGTTTCCAGATGGCTGATCTCTTGTTCTATTTTAAGTTACTCGGTCTCTTTAAGTCTGGTACTTTGGAGCTGGTCATTGCAGGGTCAAATAATTTGTGTTCGCTAACACTGACCTCATGCTGCAACATTTATTTTTCTAGAAGTGCTTATTTAAAGATGGGCTAAATAGCTACCTGGCTTGATTACAATAGATGATTCCATTATTTTCTAAATCGGGTATTTCTATTCAAAGACATAAGAAGTTTTTCCAAATTCAGCCCCTGCTATTGTGGTTGCACTGAGTCATTCAGTGTCAACAGAGCTTTTCTAGAATACATAAAAGAATTATATACAATGTTTATATATATATATATATATATATATATATATATATATAATATATGTCAGGGGACGGTATTTGTTCTATATTACATCTCAGTCTATGCAGAAATTAGCTATTTCATAATAGTGTTGCTGTATATTTTCCTTCTGTGAAAGAAGTGTAATTCCAAGTTTTATAATTTGATCAAGCAGTAAAAGGTGCTTTGAGCCCTCATCCAGGTGACTTAAAGGTCACAGTATAGAATGCTTCTGTAAACTCAAGTGTTTCCATTTAGTTTGGCTTGAAATAGCATCCTTTTCTAAAATAAATGAAACATGATGATACAAAAATATTTTGGGAAAGTCTGAAGCTTTATATAGTAACCAAAGTCAAAGGGTTATGTGACTAATCTAAAAGATCAATTACACTTGAGTTGCTCTGGATTGCTATTCTGTGTGGTTTCCAGGGGAGTCCAAAATACAATTGAATTGAATAAACACTTATTTCATCTTCCGTTTCTTTCTAAATATTAAATTATTCAGATGTATAAATAATGTGAGCAAATGGATCACCTTCTTAGGTATTTGTCCTGGCCACTAGAAATTTCAGAGAGAATTAATAAAGACCTACCTAGAGGTATTTGAAAAATAAATTTAACAAAACATGCCATTTTGCCTAGCAGGACACTACTAATTTTCATAATAAGGGCATTATCTTATCAGAGACCGTATTTGCAGACTATTTGATTTTGATTTTATTATATTATTCTACAGTGTGTTATAATGAAATAATGTATATTTTAATATTTATTTATATTTCTTCATTTTTAAAGTATATACCTTATAATTTGAAATACCTATGCATTGTGAAAATTCCTACCAGCAAATTAATTCCCACATTCATCACCTTACATGTTTACCTTTTTTGTGTGTTAACGAGAGCAGCTAAGTTCTACTCTCTTAGCCCACTTCGATTATACGGTACAGTATTATAAACAATAGTCACCTGTTATACATTATATCTTCAGACCTTATTCATCTTATAACTCAAAACTTGTATTCTCTTTTACCAACCTTACCCTATTTTCCCCACCCCTTAAGCCCCGGCAGCCACCATTCAACACTCTGTCTCTATGAGTTTGACTTATTTTTTTTTCAATTCATTGGGAAATTCAACCCTTTTACCGCTTATGCAAATCTGTGAAGGTCTTTTTTTTTAAGTCTTTATTTTAATTCCAGTTAGCATATAGTGTTATACTAGTTTCAGGTGTACAATATAGTGATTTGACACTTCCATACATCCAACACGGTGCTCCTTAATCCCCATAACCTATTCCACACATCCCTCGATTAACCATCAGTTCTCTAAAATTAAGAGTCTGTTGGGGCGCCTGGGTGGCGCAGTCGGTTAAGCGTCCGACTTCAGCCAGGTCACGATCTCGCGGTCCGTGAGTTCGAGCCCCGCGTCAGGCTCTGGGCTGATGGCTCAGAGCCTGGAGCCTGTTTCCGATTCTGTGTCTCCCTCTCTCTCTGCCCCTCCCCCGTTCATGCTCTGTCTCTCTCTGTTCCAAAAAAAATAAATAAACGTTGAAAAAAAATTTTTTTTAAAAATTAAGAGTCTGTTTCTTGGTTTGTCTCTCTTTTTTCCCTTTGCTCCTTGTTTTGTTCCTTAAATTGTACATATGAATGAAATCATACGATAGTTGTCTTTGACTGACTTACTTCCCTTAGCATAATATACTCCAGCTCCATCCATGCTGTTGCAAATGGCAGGATTTGCAACCACTTCTTTATCCATTCATCAGTTGATTGACATTTGAACTGCCTCTATAATTTGGTTTTTGTAAATAACGTTGCTATAAACATAAGATGCATATATCCCTTTGAATAGTGTTTTTGTATTCTTTGGTTAAATAGACAGTAGTCCGATTGCTGGATCATAGCGTAGTTCTATTTTTAACTTTAAAACATTTTTAAAATATAGTTATTAATTTTTGAAATACAGAGAGAAACAGAGCACAAACAGGGGTGGGGTGGTGAGAGAGGGGGACACAGAATCTGAAGCAGTCTCCAGGCTCTGAGCTGTCAGCACAGAGCCCCATGCGGGGCTCAAACTCACCAACCGTGAGATCATGACCTGAGCAGAAGCCAGACGCTCAACCGAATGAGCCACCCAGAGGCCCCTATTTTTAACTTTTTAAGGAACCCCCATACTGTCTTCCACTGTCACTCCACCAGTTTGCATTCCCACCAACAGTGCAAGATAGTTCCCCTTTTTCTGCATCCTCACCAACATTTGTTGTTTTTTGCGTTGTTGTTTTGAACCATTCCAACAGGTGTGAGGTGATATCTCATTGTAGTTTTGATTTGCATTTCCCTGATGAAAAGATGCTCAACATCACTCATCATGTGTGTTTTGGCCCTCTGGATGTCTTCTCTAGAGAAATGTCTGTTCATATCTCCTGCCCATTTCTAAATTGAATTATTCACTTTTTGGGTGTTGAGTTGTGTAAGTTTGTTATATATATTAAAGTTTATTTATTTATTTGAGAGAGAAAAAGCTAAGGGAAAGAGAGAATCTTAAGCGGGCTCCACCCTCAGCACAGAGCCTGATATGGGGTTTGATCCCACGACCCTGAGATCATGACCTGAGCCAAAATCAAGAGTCAGATGTACAACCTACTGAGCCACCCAGATGCTCCAAGTTCTTTATAGATTTTGGGTACTAGCCCTTTATCAGATATGTCATTTGCAAATATGTTCTCCATTCCATAGTTTGCCTTTTAGTTTGGTTGATTGTTTCCTTCACTGTCTTTTTTATTTTGATGAAGTCCCAATAGTTTACTTTTGCTTTTGTTTCCCTTGCTTCAGGACATGTGTCTAGAAAAAAAAAATGCTACAGCTGATGTCAAAGAGGTTACTGCCTGTGTTTTCTTCTACCATTTTTATGGTTTCAGGTCTCACATTTATGTCTTTAATCCATTTTTGTGTATGGTATAAGAAAGTGATCCAGTTTCTTTCTTTTACATGTTGCTGTCCAGTTTTCCCAAAACTATTTGTTGAAGAGAGTGTCCTTTTCCTATTAGATATTCTTTTCTGCTTTGCCAAAGATTAGTTGACCTTAGAGTTGTGGGTCCATTTTTCAGTTTTCTATTCTGTTCCTTTGATCTATCTGTATCTGTTTTTGTGCTAATACCATACTGCTATGATGACTACACCTTTGTAAAATAATTTGAAGTCTGGAATTGTGGTGCCTCCAACTTTGCTTTTCTTTTTTCGAGATTGCTTTGACTCTTTGGGGTCATTTGTGGTTGTATATAAATTTTAGAATTGTTCCAGTTATCAAAAATGCTGTTGGTAATTTGATAGGGATTGTATTAAATGTGTAGATTGCTTTGAGTAGTATACACATTTTAACAATATTTGTTCTTCCAATCCATGAGCATAGAATGTCTTTCCATTTTTTCATGTCGTCTTGAATTTCCTTCATCAGTGTTTTATAGTTTTCAGAATTCAGGTATTTCACCTCTTTGGTTAGGTTTTTTCCTAGGTATCTTATTGGTTTTGATGCAAATTTAAGTGGTATTGTTTTCTTAATTTATCCTTCTGCTGTTTCATTATTGGTATACAGAAATGCAACATATTTCTGTGAGTTGATTTTGTATCCTGCAACTTTACCAATTTCGCTTATCATTTCTAGCAGGTTTTTGGTGGAGTCTTCTACATTTTCTATATAAAGTATCATGTCACCTGAAAGTAGTGAAAATTTTACTTCTTCCTTACTGATTTGGATTCCTTTTATTTCTTTTTGTTGTCTGATTACTGTGGTTGGGACTTCCAGTACTATATTGAATAAATGTAGTGAGAGTGGATACCTTGTCTTGTTTCTAATTTTAGGGGAAAATCTTTCAGTTTTGCCCATTGAGGATGAGGTTAGCAGTGGGTTTTTCATGTATGGCCTTTATAATGTTGAAGTATGTTCCCTCAAAACCTACTTTGTTGAGGGTTTTTTATCATGAAAGGATGTTGCATTTTGCCAAATGCTTTTTCTGCATCTATTGAAATGATCATATGATTCTTATCATTTCTGTTTATTGATGTGAAGTATCATGTTGATTGATTTGTGAATATTGAACCACTCTTGCATCCTGGGAATAAATATGACTTGACTGTGGTGAATAGGTCTTTTAATGTAGTGTTGAAGTCCATTTGCTAGTATTATGTTGAGGATTTTTGCATTTGTATTCATCAGAGATATTGGCCTGTACTTCTCTTTTTTAATGGTGTCTTTGTTTTAGTATCAAGATAATGCAGGCCTCATAGAATGAACGTGGAGTTTTCCTTCCATTTCTATTTTTGTGGAATAGTTTGAGAAGAATAGGTATTAACTCTTCTTTAAATGTTGATAGAATTCCCTTGTGAAGCCATCTGTTCCTGGACATTTCTTTTTGAGAGATATTTGATTACTGATTTAATGTCTTTGTTGGTTATTGGTCTGTTCAAATTTTCTTTTTCTTCCTGTTTCAGTTTTGGTAATTTCCATGTTTCTGTGAATTTATCCATTTCTTCTAGGTTGTCTAATTTGTTGGCCTATAATATTTTCATAATATTCTCTTAAAATTATTTGTTTTTCTGTGGTGTTGATTGTTACTCCTCCTCTCACACTTGTGATTTTATTTATTTGGGTCCTCTCTTTTTTTCTTGATAAGTCTGGCTAAAAGTTTATCAGTTTTATTGATTCTTTTCAAAGAACCAGCTCCTGGTTTCATTGATCTGTTTTATTGTTTTTGTTTGTTTGTTTCTTTCTTTCTATATCATTTATTTCTGCTCTCATTTGTACTTTATTTTATTTTATTTTAATTTTTTTAATTTACATACAAGTTAGTTAGCAATATAGTGCAACAATGATTTCAGGGACAGATTCCTTAATGCCCCTTACCCATTTATCCCATCATCCCTGCCACAACCCCTCCAGTAACCGTCTGTTTGTTCCCCATATTTAAGAGTCTCTTATGTTTTTCCCCCTCCCTGTTTTTATATTATTTTTGCTTCCCTTCCCTGTGTTAATCTGTTATGTGTTATAAATCCTCATACGAGTGAAGTCATATGTTATTTGTCTTTCTCTGACTGACTAATTTCACTTAGCATGATACCCTCTAGTTTCATACAAGTAGTTAAAAATAGCAAGATTTCATTTTTTTTGATTGCTGAGTAATACTTCATTGTATGTATATACCACATCTTCTTTATCCATTCATCCATCAGTAGACATTTGGTCTCTTTCCATACTTTGGCTATTGTTGATAATGCTGCTATAAACATGGGGGTGCATGTGTCCCTTCGAAACAGCATACCTGTATCCTTTGAATAAATACCTAGTAGTGAAATTGCTGGCTCATAGGGTAGTTCTATTTTTAATTGTTTGAGGAACCTCCATACTGTTTTCCAGAGTGGCTGCACCAGTTTGCATTCCCACCAACAGTGCAAAAGAGATCCTCTTTCTCTGCATCCTCGCCAACTTCTGTTGTTGCCTGAGTTGTTAATGTTAGCCATTCTGACAGGTGTGAGGTGGTATCTCCTTGTGGTTTTGATTTGTATTTCCCTGATGATGAGTGATGTTGAGCATTTTTTCATGTGTCACTTGGCCATCTGGATGTCTTCTTTGGAGAAGTGTCTATTCATGTCTTTTGCCCATTTCTTCACTGGATTATTTGTTTTTCGGGTGTTAAGTTTGATAAGTTCTTTATACATTGTGGATACTAACTCTTTACCTGATATGTTGTTTGCAAATATCTTCTCCCATTCCATTGGTTGCCTTTTAGTATTGCTGATTGTTTCCTTCACTGTGCAGAAGTTTTCTTTTGATGAGGTCCCAATAGGTCCATTTTTGCTTTTGTTTCCCTTGCCTCCAGAGACGTGTTGAGTAAGAAGTTGCTGCGGCCAAGGTCAAAGAGGTTTTGCCTACTTTCTCCTCAAGGATTTTGGGACTTTCTGCCTTACATTGAGGTCTTTCATCCATTTTGAGTTTATTTTTGGGTGTGGTGTAACACAGTGTCCAGGTTCATTTTTCTGCATGTCGCTGTCCAGTTTTCCCAGCACCACTTGCTGAAGAGACTGTCTTTATTCCATT
This sequence comes from Lynx canadensis, assembly GCF_007474595.2. Taxonomy (NCBI): domain Eukaryota; kingdom Metazoa; phylum Chordata; class Mammalia; order Carnivora; family Felidae; genus Lynx; species Lynx canadensis. The sequence continues at coordinate 105,937,737 of NC_044304.2, forward strand.
GGATATTCTTTCCTGCTTTGTCAAAGATTAGTTGGCCATACATTTATGGGTCCATTTCTGGGTTCTCTATTCTGTCACATTGATCTGACTGTCTGTTTTTGTGTCAGTACCATACTGTCTTGATGATTATAGCTTTGTAATACAGCTTGAAGCCTGGTATTGTGATGCCTCCAGCTTTGGTTTTCTTTTTCAAGATTGCTTTGGCTATTCGGGGTCTTTTCTGGTTCCATACAAATTTTAGGATTGTTTGTTCTAGCTCTGTGAAGAATGCTGGTGTTATTTTGATAGGGACTGCTTTAAATATGTAGATTGCTTTGGGTAGTATTGACATTTTAACAATATTTGTTCTTCCTATTCAGGAGCATGGAATATTTTTCCTTTTTTGTGCGTGTCTTCTTCAATTTATTTCTACAGTTTTCGGTGTATGGATTTTTCACCTCTTTGTTCAGATTTATTCCTAGGTATTTTATGGTTTTTGGTGCAATTGCAAATGGGATAGATACCTTGATTTCCCCTTCTGTTGCTTCATTGTTCGTGTGTAGGAATGCCACCAATTTTTTTTTTTTTGCATTGATTTTGTCCTGCAACTTTGCTGAATTTCTAAATCAGTTCTAGCAGATTTTTGGTGGAATCTTTTGAGTTTTCTGTATAGAATATCATGTCATCTGCAAAGATTGAAAGTTTGACCTCCTCCTGGCCGATTTGGATGCCTTTTATTTCTTTGTGTTGTCTGATTCCTGAGGCTAAGACTTCTAATCGTATGTTGAATAATAGTGGTGAGAGTGGACATCCCTGTCTTGTTCCTGACCTTCGGGGGAAAGCTCTCAGGTTTTCCCCATTAACTTGATATTAGCGTTGGGTCTTTCATATATGGCTTTTATGATCTTGAAGTACGATCCTTGTATCCCTACTTTCTTGAGGGTTTTTATCAAGAAAGGATGCTGTATTTTGTCAAATGCTTTCTCTGCATCTGTTGAGAGGATCATGTGGTTCTTGTCCTTTCTTTTATTGATGTGATGAATCACAATCATTGTTTTGCAGATATTGAGCCAGCCCTGCATCCCAGATATAAATCCCACTTGGTCATGGTGAATAATTTTGTTAATGTATTGTTGGATCCGGTTGGCTAATATCTTGTTGAGGATTTTTGCATCCATGTTCATCAAGGAAATAGGTCTCTAGTTCTCCTTTTTTGTGGGTCTTTGTCTGGTCTTGGAATAAAGGAAATGCTGGCTTCATAGAAAGAGCTTGGAAGTTTTCCTTCCATTTCTATTTTTTGGAACACCTTCAAGAGAATAGGTGTTAATTCTTCCTTAAATGCTTGGTAGAATTCCCCTGGAAAGCCATCTGGCCCTGGAATCTTGTTTTTGGGGAGATTTGTGATCACTAATTTAATTTCTTTACTGGTTATGGGTCTGATCAAATTTTCTATTTCTTCCTGTTTCAGGTTTGGTAGTGTACATGTTTCTAGGAATTTGTCCATTTCTTCTAGATTGCCCATTTTATTGGCATATAATTGCTCATAATATTCTCTTATTATTGTTTGTATTTCTGCTTTATTGGTTGTGCTCTCTCCTCTTTCGTTTTGTTTTTTTTTTTCCTTGGGTCCTTTCCTTTTTCTTTTTGATCAAACTGGCTACTGGCTTATCAATTTTGTTAATTCGTTCAAAGAACCAGCTTCTGGTTTTATCAATCTGTTCTACTGTGTTTTTTTCTTTTCTTTCTTTCTTTTTTTTTTTTTTTTTTTTTTGTTTCAATAGCATTGATTTCTGCTCTAATCTTTATTATTTCCTGTCTTCTGTTGGTTTGGGGTTTTATTTGTTATTCTTTTTCCAGCTCTTTAAGGTGTAAGGTTAGGTTGTGTACTTGAGACATTCCTTCTTTAGGAAGGCCTGGATTGCTATATACTCTCCTCTTATGACCACCTTTGCTGCATCCCAGAGGATGGCTGTGGTGTCATTTTCATTGGCTACCAGGTACTTTTTAATTTTCTCTTTAATTTCTTGGTTAGCCCATTCATTCTTTAGTGGGATGTTCTTTAGTACCCAAGTAGTTGTTACCTTTCCAAACTTTTTTTTGTGGTTGATTTTGAGTTTCATTTTGTTGTGGTCTGAAAATATGCACGGTATGATCTCCATCTCTTTGTACTTGTTGAGGGCTGATTTGTGTTCCAGTATGTGGTCTATTCTGGAGAATGTTCCATGTGCACTGGAGAAGGATGTATATTCTGCTGCTTTAGGATGAAATGTTCTGAACATATCTGTTAAGTCCATCTGGTCCAGTGTGTCAATTAAAGCCATTGTTTCCTTGTTGATTTTCTGATTACATGATATGTCCATTGCTGTAAATGGGGTGTTGAAGTCCTCTACAATTATGGTCTTATTGTCAATGAGTTTCTTTATGTTTGTTATTAATTGACTTATATATTTGGGTGCTTTCAAATTTAGAGTATATATGTGTACAATTTTTAGGTCTTCTTGGTGGATAGACCCCTTAATTATGATATAATGACGTTCTTCATCTCTTGTAACAGTCTTTATTTTAAAATCTAGATTGTCTGATATAAGTATGGCTCCTCTGGCTTTCTTTTATTGACAATTAGCATGATAGATGGTTCTCCATTCCCTTACTTTCAATTTGAAGGGTCTTTAGGTCTAAAGTGGGTCTCTTGTGAACAGCATATAAATGGATCTTATTTTCTTATCCATTCTTTTACTGTCTGTTTATTGGAGCATTTAGTCTATTAACATTTAGAGTGATGGTTCAGACATTTTGCTGGTATCTGTGTTGGTTAAGTGCCTGGCTGTCATTTCTTCCTGCTCTTTCCTTTGGGGTGAAATCCTTCATTTTGTCATTTTGAAGGAAGACAATGATTTAATGAGATAAAAAATTAAAAATAAAATAATTAAATATAAAAAAATTAAAATTAAAAATTAAAAAGAACACACACACACACAGAGAAATCAAATAAATGATGCTAGATCCTAGGTGTGTTTTGCCCTGGGCATTGAAAGGGGCTTGATAGATTAGAGAAAAAAGGGGGGGGGGGGGAGGAAAACGTTTGAAAATTAAAAAAAAAATACACTGAAATAGAATAAAATTAAATGATGAAAGTAAAATAGAATTTGAAAAATTTACCAAAAAATAAAAAATATATAGTTGAAAAAATTAAAGATATTTTTAATAAAAATTGAAAATAAAAATAGATTTTTTTTCTCTTTCTGCTGAGTTCTGTGGTTCAGGTTGTATAGATTGTTGTGTTAATCCTCAGACGAGTTTTCTAGGTGTGCAGGGTGGTTTAGTGTTGATATGGCTGTATTTCATGGATGTGAGATGCCAAAAAAAACTTCCATGCTCTTCTGCCATCTTGGCTCCTCCCTTTGCTCTCATCGTTATTATTTCCTTCCTTCTCCTGGTGTTAGGTTTTGTTGGTTGTTTTTTTCCTAGCTCCTTTCAGTGTGAACGTAAGTTGTTTATATGAGATTTTCCTTGCTTCTTGAGGTACACCTGTATTGCTATAAACTTCTCTCTTAGTACTGCTTTTGCAGAATACCAAATCTTTTGGACCCTGTGTTTTCATTTTCATTTATTTCCATGTACTTTTTAATTTCTTCCTTTATTTCCTGGTTGACACATTCATTGTTTAGTGGCAAGTTCTTTAGCCTCCATGTGTTTGTGGTCTTTTTAGATTTTCTATTATGGTTGACTTTTAGTTTCATAGTGTAGTGGTAAGAAAAGATGCATGGTATCTTCAATATTCTTGAATACGTTGAGGCTTGTTTTATGGGCTAATGGGTGATATAATATGGAGAGTGTTCTGTGGGCTCTTGAAAAGAATGTGTATTCTGATGTTTTAGAATGTAATATTCTAAATATATCTGTGAAGTCCATCTGTTCCAGTATGTTTTTCAAAGCCATTGTTTTCTTGTTGATTTTCTGTCTAACTGATCTGTCCATTGATGTTAGTGGGATATTAAAGCCCCTTAATATTATCATATTATTATCTTTTGGTTCCTTTATGTTTGTTATTGTTTTATATATTTGAGTGCTCCCATTTGGGTACATAAATATTTACTATTGTTATATCTTCTTGTTAGATTGTCCCTTTATTATTATATAGTGTTCTTCTTTATATCCTGTTATGGTCTTTTTTTAAAGTCTATTTTGTTGAATAAAAGTTTTGCTACTCCAGGTTTCTTTGATATCCATTTGCATGATAGATGTTTCTCTGTCCCCTCACTTTCAATCTATAGGTGTCTTTAAGACTACAGTTAGTCTTTTGTAGGCAGTGTACAGATGGGCCTTTTTTTTTTAACTATTCTGTTACCCTATGTCTTTTGATGGGAGCCTTTACCCCATTTACATTCAAAGTTAATTATTGATAGATATATATTTATGACTATTTTATTATTTGTTTTATGATTGTTTCTGGAGATTTTCTTTAATAATTCCTATCTTTCTCTTTCATGTTTTGATAATTTTCTTTAGTAATATATTTGTTTTTCTTTCTCTTTATTTTTTCATATTTATTAGTGGTTTTTGATATATGGTTGCCATGAGGTTTGTGTATAACCTCTTGTGTGTATGGCAGTCTATATTAAGTTGACGGTCACTTACATTTGAACCTTTTCTTTTGCCTTCTCCTCGTCATGTTTTAGGTATATGTAATTATATTTTATATCCTTTTTGTATGTGAATTCCTTGAGTGATTTTTAACAAATATATTCATTTTTACTGCTTTTGTTTTCCCTACCTTTATTTTTTTATTTTTATTTTTTTTCAACGTTTATTTATTTTTGGGACAGAGAGAGACAGAGCATGTACGGGGGAGGGGCAGAGAGAGAGGGAGACACAGAATCGGAAACAGGCTCCGGGCTCTGAGCCATCAGCCCAGAGCCTGACGCGGGGCTTGAACTCCCGGACCGCGAGATCGTGACCTGGCTGAAGTCGGACGCTTAACCGACTGCGCCACCCAGGCTCCCCTGTTTTCCCTACCTTTATACTGTCACTTTTGGTCTCTCCTTTCCAGTCAAAGAGACCCCTTTAATATTTCTTGCAGTACTGGTTTAGTGCTCATTAACTCCTTTAGTTTTTGTTTGTCTGGGAACCTCTATCTCTCCTTATGTTCTGAATGATAACCTTCCTTGATAGAATATTCTGGGTTGCAGATTCTTCCCAGTTGAAGAATGGAAGCACTTTGAATATATCATGCCACTACCTTCTGGCTTTTAAAGTTTCTGTTGAAAAATCTCCTGCTAGCCTTATGGTTTTTCCATTCTACATTACTGACTTCTTCTGTCTTGCTGATTTTAAAATTTATTTTATTGCTCTATTTTACCAATTTAAATACAGTATGTATTGGTGTGAGTCTGCTTTTGTTGATTTTGATGGGAATTTTCTGTGCCTCCTGGATTTGGATATTTGCTTCCTTCCCTAGATTAGGGAAGTTTTCATCTATTATATCTTCAAATAAATTTTCTACCCCCTTTTCTCTCTTTTCTTCTTTTGGGACTCCTATAATATGAATGTTACTATGTTTGATGGAGTTATTCAGTTCCCTAAGTATACTTTCATGTTGCATAATCCTTTCTTTTTTTTTTTTTCATCTTAATTACTTTCTATTACTCTGTGTTCTAGGTCACTAATGTTTTCCTCTGTTTCTTCTATCCTGCTGTTCATTCCATTAATCATGTTTCTCATTTTCTATATTGAGCCCTTTATCTCTGCTATGTTATTCCTTATCTCTGTGTTAAGGGTCTCACACGTTGTGCATTCTTCTCTCAAATCCAGTGAGTATCCATATTATCATTGCTTTAAATTCTCTATCAGGTATGTTATTTGTATCTGTTTCACCTAGGTGTCTGGCCACAGCCTTGTCCTGTTCTTTCACTTGGGATAAGTTTCTCTATCTCTTCATTTTGTCTGCCTCTCTGTGTCTGTTTCTGTGTGTTAAGAAAGTCATCTATGTCTTCTGCTCTTGAAAGCAGTGACTTTATGAAGAAGAGGTCCTGGAGTGCCCTGCAGTGCGGTGTTCTCTGTGCACCAGAACCTGGCACTTCAGGAGAGTATTCTATGTGTGTTGCTTATGCCATGATGTTGCATGTGAGTCAGTTTTCCTTTCAGTGCAGTTATCTCACTCACTCTTTGCCTGTCGTGGGCTGTGCTTGCTCTCTGTGGTGTTAGTGGGATCCAGGCAGGCCAGATATGAGGGGGTAGGCCTGCTGGGGAACTTTGGAGCAGGGCAGCAGTGTCAAAAAAATTTGCAGCAAGCCACTAATCCTGTGCTAGATCCCCCAAAGTGCTGCAATGGGTGGGGGCAGTGTGCCGAGGTGGCTGGAGGTGTGAGGTTGGATTTGCCTGGCCCAGCATGCGTCTGGGTGCATCATGGTGACTGGGCACAGTACGTGGTGGCAGTCATGCACCTGGCAGCTGGGTTATGTGCAAGTGCAACAGAATTTGTCTCAGTCCAGGGCTGAGGCTGGCAGGCTTGGAGTGGGTGAATCCTCAAGAGAACTCGTGGGTGTAGTGCACTGCTAGTAGGTTAGGTGGCAAGTGTCTATGCGACACTGCCTTCCCCAGGTGTTTGTGCTGGTGAGGAGGAAAATGATGCCTACCGGCTCCCTCATTGTTGCAGAAGTCCCCCAACATGCTCTGAAACCAGTATGAATGGTACTGACTCCTGCTTGCCCCAGGTTTTGTGTAAGGTGTCATTTTTATGTTCGCCCTCTGCACAGGATGCTGTCTCTTTAAGGGCAGTGGCCTTTCTATCACTTGCCCTTCTGGCTGTCTCAGTGCCAGGTCAGCTGATATTTAAAGCTCCAGGCTCCAAGTCCCACTAGTTTTATAAACTCATGGAACTTAACCTCTCTGGTTTTTAAAGCTGCACTCTGGGAATTAGTTCCTGTGTATGATTCCTGGTACAGGGGCCCATTTGTGCATGCCCTCTGCCTCTGTGCATAAACAGCTTCCTCCCTCCTTTAGGCAACTCCCTCTGTGTTTCTGATGCAGCTTCTTCTCTATATTTAGTTTTGGAGTTTGTTCTGCCGACCTTCAGATTGATCTCTTGTTCATTGACTTGGATATGGATGATGCATAGTTGTAAACAAGGGACAGGGAAAGCTTGGGGTCCTCCTACTCTACATCTGCCCTCAGACTCCTCCAAAATAATATATATTTCAGAACTAATTGAGAAACAAAGAAATATTGCAACAGACACCAAATAATTATCACTTTTTATTATTGGAGAATGTGGCTTTTCTATAGTGAATTCCTCTACTAGGCAAACTCACCTACACAGTCCTGGGATCCAAGCCAGATCAAGTCTCCCCACTTGCCACTCTGTTATTCACAGAAGCAGACTCTGCCCCTACTATGCAGGTTGGCATAGGAACTGCTGCTGCAAGTCAGCTAACTTCAGAGATGAAAAATGGATATTATCTACTAATCGTATCTATTTATTCTTCAGCTGAATCCCAGATACCTCCCCTGGCATAATGAGTATGTGCTGAAAGCAAGGTCTCACTGTTTGAGCACTTACATAAATGGAAGAGTGAAAATAGCCAATAAGCATTCTCTCTGGACATACTACTTTTTAGAACATATTAATAATTTCCTCTTCCATATATAGATGGAAAATGTTCTACATTTAATTAAGCATTATAAAATTTGATGTGCATATTTCCTTATCTTTCTCTAGGAAAATATAAATGCATATTGTATCAATTATCTTTTGCTTCATAACAAACGGCATTAGTATTTAGAGGCTTAAATCAATAGCCATTTATATGTTCATTATTCTGTGGATAAGCAATTTGGATGGGAACCAGTCTGGGATATCTCTTCTGTGCATAATATGATTCTGGCTGGCTTTGGCCGTGCAACTTTGGTCACTTCTAAAGTCATTTTCACTTGGATTGTCCTGAAGAGTCCCATGTACCTGCCTGGTTGAACATGGGGATTTTTAGTTTGTCACCTTGATACTCCCCCATATGATTTCTAATCTTTCAGATTATAGCAAGCTTCTTTACATGATTGTGAAAATATATGAGGGAAGTGAAAATAGGGGAGAGGGGGGGGGGGGGGAGAGAGAGAGACATGCTGGTAAATTGCTTAATTGAGATGGCAGGTTCTGAAACAACATTGCCTAAGTTGGAGTTTTAGCTCTGGTGCTTACTTGATATATCTTAAAAAAGTTATTTATCTTTTCTTATTTCAAAATGAATTAAAATGAATTCACTAATGATTATATGTGTGAAAGATATCTATGAAATAAACAATTTGTTATATTATTATAATTATATGTTATATGTTGTTGTAATTATACTATTGTTAAACTGATATACAAGTGGAATATATAATTATAACATAAATACTATAGCTATATAATTATAATAATAAATAACAATATAAATAAAAAGCACAAAAAAGAAATCTAAGTAATCAGAAAATGTGACACTATAACAGTGTGGAAAGAAACCGAAGACTAAATAAATTATAGAATATAAAATATAATAAAAATAGAATAAGTGATAGCAAGAGATATAGAGGATTAAGTTGAAAAGAATCCGGAAACCCAAATCTAACTTAGGAAGTAAAAAGAAAAAACAGGTAAAATGATTCAAAAACGTAAAATTTATTTTTCCAGAATAAGATTATTTATGTTCCCGAATAAGAAAATCTACATATAGGAAGTGTATATTTTATACTTAAAAAAATTAATCTATCCCACTTGAGAAATACCCAGTAAAATTGGGTTACAAAGAAAAGAAAGAAACCCAGTGCCTCTAAGCACAAAGACTAAGTCACTCAAAAGTCACTTAAAAGTCACAAAAAAATGATAGAAAATCAAGTTAACATAAAACATTTGTACAACATTGAATTTGAAAGAGGAATGAAGCATTATTTATAAGATAATCAACTGTAATCTCAGAATTTTATACCCAGACAAACTGTCATTGAATGATCAAATATACACACAACTGATGAAAATGTAAATCTCAAGGAATATTTTTTTAATGTTTATTTGTTTTTGAGAGAGAGAGCACGAGACATTGGAGGAGGGGCGGAAGAAGAGGGATACAGGATCCAAAGTGGGCTCTGCACTGACAGCAGAGATCCCGATGCATGGCTCGAGCTGACAAACTGAGAGATAATGACCTGAGCCAAGATGCTTAACCAACTGAGCCACCCAATACCCCAATCTCAAAACAAATTGTACACATGAGTATTTTTGAAGAATCTATAGAAGGTTCATTTAATAAGGAGATGACTGGAAAATTTTAGCAAAGGATGACTTAATGATTATTGGATGAATTTAAAACCATATGTATTAGTAAAAAAAAAAAAAGAGGGGATAAAAATGAAAAGCTTTTTGCTATTGTTGACTCCCTCATGTGAAATTGCTGAGCAAAACCTCTAAAACAATGTCTGTATATCTTCTGCATGTATGAAAATAAAGTTTTTCTAGATATACATGAATAAATCGAACATGTTCATATGACTTAGGATGTTTATTATATTACTGGATTAGTATTATAAAATTATATATTTTGGCAGATTATTTTATAATTATAAACTGGTGAGAAATTTATGAAAATATTATATTAGCTAAAGAAATATTATATTGTTGGGTTTTATGTCAGATAGGTAATTAAAGATTCATAAGTTGTTAAAAATCAACATCATGAAAGAGCAAGTGCAATTAAGTCTTAAAGGCCTACAATGAAATCTTTCCCATACATTTTCAAATGAGAAAACTTAAAATGAGAGAGTAGGAAGAGATAGTTTAAAAGTCTTATAAGTACCATATAGTAACAATATGAAACAGCCTATAATATTTAAGAATTGCTTCTTTTTTCTTTTTCGCATTTTCCAATAATTCTTTACTGACATATAATTAGAAATAAATAAAAATATGTATAAAACATAAAGACGGTATGTACAGCAGGTATAATGAACAAACCAAACCATAACAGTTTTTATTTAGGGGTTACAAGATGACAATTTATTTTTTTCTCCTTGTATTCCCTCACCTAAGTTTTCAGCATGAGCATGCTTTAATTTATAAAGAAAAAATAATAATTCCCGTGTTGATTACTTGAACTTATTCAGAATTCAGTAATAAACATTTATTTTAATGATATTTTTCCATTTATTTGTTTTGAACTTTCAGTTCTTTTGGGATGAACATTCCATTAACTTTGAATTAGGCTTTAAGGGATTACAACATAGGATGCCAAGGAAAGTCAATTAGAGATTTTTAAGAGAAGGAGGGAAAGAGAAAGAGAGGAAGAGACTCCTGGAATCTAAAATAAAGGAAGATGTAAATATATCACCAAAAACCTTCTTTTCCATAATTGCATACTATAATTGGCTTCAAGAGCTGAAAACTAATATAGTTAATTATTATTAAATTATTGTATGAGAAATAATCATGCACAACCCATTCCATAAAAAAAAAAAAAAGATACAGAAAAGAAAGTACTGCCTTATAAGTGTTGTAATGACCTCTAAAGACAGAATGATTAGTCATGAACTAAACCTTGTGGCCCCGAGCTATTCTCTAGGGGTCGAAGATAACAGAGTCCTAGACATGTAGTCTTAAATGATTTCAGAATAGGAAGAAGAAAGCTTGGGAAGACAAGACATTTTTCCTGTGGTGTGTCTTTGCCAACACTGTTTTAAGTCAGTTATTGGATTACGATCTGTTTGTCACTGATTTATACTACAAGTAACTATAAAATAAACAGTTTACCTCTCTTGGTTAAAATGATGGCTGCATGTTTTAAATATTACATGTGGCCTGACTTTGACTCCAGGTTGCCATTGACAACCCTGAGCTGATAACATACCTTCGCTGTGACTTTGCTTCCACCTCTATAAAATAGGGATCATTTATTCATTCATTCAGCACACGTTTATTGATTATGACACCTGTCAAGATAGGATGGGTTATGCTGTGGTAATATACTCTGTAACTCTCAATGGCTGCACACCACAAGTATACTTCTCTGTCCTGCAAATTCACTCTGCATCCTCCATGTGTACACTCAGCATTCCAAGCTGCTGCACTCTTTTGGCAACCCGTATGAACATGAGCTTCCAAGACCTTTACACAAGGAAGAAAAAGGAGGCTGAAGAGTCAAGAATCAACAATTAAATAGCCACCAAGAAATAATATTTACATTTTCACTTGCATTTCCTTGACAAAGCATGTGTTACGTCCACCCCCTAACTTCAGAATGTTGGGAATGAACCCTTCCCCCTTGTGACAAAAGAATAGATCGGCTCTCATAGGCAGTGCAAGTGCCCATCACAATCACCTTCAGGGTGTCAGAAGCTGTCATTAACTCAGCTAATAGAACAGCATCCAGAAAAGTCTAAATCATTAGACCTCATTGATCTTTAATTATAATAACGATGATGGGGTAGGGCTTTATAAATATAAACAGATAGACAATATAAAATTATAGCACAGAATGCTAAATGTTATAGGAGAAAAGAAAGTAGGCTAAGTGGGATAGCAAATGGAAGGAAAAAAGACAGCAGTAGTTGCTTACAATTTATTTTTAATGTCATTGGAAAGTGTGGAAGACTGTATTGATAAGGTGGTATTTGAGTAGGGACCTAGAGGCAACAAACTATCTGGAAAAGGATACAGCAAATGTAAAGAATTTGAGGCAGTAAAGGTGTATTTTAGCATTTCAAGAAACAACTACGATACCAATATGGCTAGAAATGAGTAAGTAACAGAATAAAAAATAAAGAGATCCGAGTAGCAAGGAGAGGTGAGATCTTGTCCAGACTTCTAGATCTTGGCAAGCATATTGCTCTTGCTTCAGGTACAATGGGGAATTTGGGCATAAAAATAACATTATTTGATTTAAAACTTAAAAGGATCACCCTTGCTGTGTGGAATACAGATTTTGGCAGTGTGAGTAGGAACTGGAATAAAAAGCTGTTGTAATAATTCAGCATGATAGTTATTATCAGAATTATATCAGAATGTAATTGTTATCAGAAATGACAATTATTCTAAAATGTAAGGTGGAGGCGAATGGTGGGCAGTAAGTTAATTCTGAATTTTTAGAAGCTATTGACCACAAAATTTCCAGATGTATTGGGATAGTCAGGTAAAGAGTTAATGAAAAGTAATTTTAAGTTTTGTGATAAGAAAAACTGGAAAAATTAATTTGTCTTTTATTGAGATGTGGAAGTCTACAATATTAGATTACGGGAGTTGGAAATGAAGAGTTTATTATTGGACATGCACTGTATCAAATGCATTTTAACTATGTCAGTAAAGAATTAGTATAAATGGCGGAGGGCACTTGTTGGGATGAGCGCTGGGTGTTACATGTAAGGGATGAATCACTTGGTTCTACTCCTGAAACCAATACTGCACCATATGTTAACTAACTTGAATTTATATACATAAATTTTTTTAAAAGTTTAGAAAACCTCATGTTTGTTCACAATAATATAAAAAAAATAGTGTAAATTGCTGGATTTACAATTTCAAGTCTGAAGTTAACATGAAAGTTCTATGCTGGGATAAATATATGGGAGTCACCAATATTTCAAATAGTCTTAAAGCCATGAGACTGAATAAAATCACCTAGGAAGTGATCACAAAATAGGGAAAATATGTGATAAGGAAGTCCTCATATATTCTGTAGTATAATAGTAAAAAGAAATTAGCAGAGAGAGAGAGAGAGAATATACATTCCAGTAAAGAAGCAAAGAAGCAATGGCATCAAGAGAAAATCATGTCTAGAAACCTATATGAAAAAAGTGTTTTGAGAAAGGAATGTGATCAATTGTGCTAAATGCTGCTGGATAATTCAAATAAAGGCAAACAGGTCATCAGTAGTAACAATGGTCAGTTTATACATATTCTCATGGAGATAAATGACATGATATATACAAACCATTAAGCCTAATGTTTACTTAGTAGGAATTCAATAAATGTGTTACTGTTTTGAGGGCCACCTGGGTCAATCAGTCGGTTAAACATACAACTCTTGATTTCAGCTCAGGTCATGATCTCACTGTTCGTGGGATGGAGCCCTATATTGGGCTCTGTTCTGACAGTGTGTAGCCTGCTTGGGATTCTTGGATTTATTCTCTCTCTCTCTTCTCTGAACCTCTCCCACTCATTCTCTTTCTCTCTCACTTACTCCCCCTCTCTGTCTCTCTCAAAATAAATAAACTGTAAAAAATATTACTATTTGAGGCAGGTGTTATTCTGTTGTGATAGTTCATTCATCTGTTGTGACTGATTTTAATGATATTCAAATGCATAAAGATTCATGGTACTCAACAACCAGTGTAATCTAGAAGAAAAAGATTCAGGGAGAATGCCAGTCTCAGTCTGTCATCTTCAAAGGATGCACATAGTTTGAAGGAAAAGAAGTTACCTATGTGATTTTAGAGAGAGGACAGATAATGAACAAAGGCATCAAAAGTAAGAGAATAGGGCTTATTGTAAGATCTAAATTGGTTGTTATAATTAAAGGAGAAGGAAGTATGTTGTGATGATGGAAAGGGCAACTAAAATGTTAGGCATAGGCTATTTTGTAAAGGTTTATATGTGTCATTCCAAAAAAGTTCTAAATTTGTCTTTTTTTTTCCAATATATGAAATTTATTGTCAAATTGGTTTCCATACAACACCCAGTGCTCATCCCAAAAGGTGCCCTCCTCAATACCCATTACCCACCCTCCCTTCCCTCCCACCCCCCATCAACCCTCAGTTTGTTCTCAGTTTTTAAGATTCTCTTATGCTTTGGCTCTCTCCCACTCTAACCTCTTTTTTTTTCCTTCCCCTCCCCCATGGGTTCCTGTTAAGTTTCTCAGGATCCACATAAGGGTGAACACATATGGTATCTGTCTTTCTCTGTATGGCTTATTTCACTTAGCATCACACTCTCCAGTTCCATCCACGTTGCTACAAAGGGCCATATTCCATTCTTTCTCATTGCCACGTAGTACTCCATTGTGTATGTAAACCATATCTTCTTTATCCATTCATCAGTTGATGGACATTTAGGCTTTTTCCATAATTTGGCTATTGTTGAGAGTGCTGCTATAAACATTGGGGTACAAGTGCCCCTATGCATCAGTACTCCTGTATCCCTTGGGTGAATTTCTAGCAGTGCTGCTGCTGGGTCATAGGGTAGGTCTATTTTTAATTTTCTGAGGAACCTCCACACTGTTTTCCAGAGTGGCTGCACCAATTTGCATTCCCACAAACAGTGCAAGAAAGTTGTCTTTTCTCCACCTCCTCTCCAGCATCTATAGTCTCCTGATTTGTTCATTTTGGCCACTCTGACTGGCATGAGGTGATACCTGAGTGTGGTTTTGATTTGTATTCCCCTGATGAGGAGCCACGTTGAGCATCTTTTCATGTGCCTGTTGGCCATCCGGATGTCTTCTTTAGAGAAGTGTCTATTCATGTTTTCTGCCCATTTTGTCACTGGGTTATTTGTTTTTCGGGTAAATTTGTCTTTTAATGCAAGGGAGTACCACTGAAAATTTTTAAGCAAGGAAACATAACCTATTCAATAAGTTATTAAAAATTCACTCTTATTAAAAATAACTCAGTTGGTTAAGCTTCCGACTTCCGCTCAGGTCATGATCTCACAGTTTGTGACTTCGAGCCCCACATTGGGCTCTCTGCTGTCAGTGCAGGTGTTCTGATCCTCTGTCTCCCTCTCTCTACCCCTCTTCTACTCTCGCTCTCTCTCTCTTTCTCTCTTTCTCAAAAATAAATTAAACATTAAAAGAAATTTCCTCTAGCAAAAAAAAAAAAATGGAGAATGGATTTGAAATATGAAAAATGTAATCTGAAAATCAACTATTAGAACAGTCAAGGTGAAAATATTTAGTATTGAATTAAGTTAATGATAATATGTTTGAAAAGGGGAGGAAGTATTTGTGAAATATATTTAAAAATACAGATAATTTGATAAATTGGATATAAATTGAAGAAGAATAAAGATGAAATATCTTAGATAAGTTCCAAATCTCTATGAATGTGTCTTGCTCAATAATGATTCCACTAACCAACATAAAAATACCTTATAGAAAACTGAAATTTAGAAAGGAGTGAATAATTCTCTTCTTGATTGATTGGCTTTGAAACAGCTTGGAATGGACAGGACACTGTTGTGAGTATAAATTTCAAGTCTAGTAAAGAAGATATAATTTTGGTGGTTATTGAATTAGAAGACATCAGCATGAAAGTGGTGACTGAGCTCAGTTTCTTTTTTATTCTGTTTTTTGTTGTTTGTTTTGTTTGTTTCTTTGTTTTTTAGTATTTTGCCCAGTGCACATAGAGTGAGATTAGAATAGTGTCTGGGATGGCCCACTGATAAATCCTTGTTAAGACAAGCTATTGCATGTCAACTTGAACATTACTTATTGATTAACCCATCATCATTTTAAGAAAAGAGTTTCAGTCCTTCTAGGCACTAGGAAAGTTACTTGATCAATAATTGAATATTCTAGTTAACTTAAGAACATATGGTCAAGGGAAATGTGTTAATGGACAAGTGTTTCACTGAGGAAAACACAGAAAATATTACTGTAGTACAAAATTTAAGTGAACAATCCTATAGATGAATGGGTGAGTTTTACTCAAGATGATATTAAAAACTTTGGGAATGTCTCTCAATAAGAAATATTCATTTTGTACAATATTAACAGGAAATTTACCTCTGTAATAACTATGAATTGTATTCATCTATTTCTCAAGACTCTTTTTTTATCTATAAGCTTAATCCAATCATCTAAAATTGGATGTGTATTTTCTTGCTGGCTAAGTTAGGAAGATATAGACACCATTTACTGCACAATAATACTGGATACACAGGAGATCACTACTGTAAGAATGGCTATCTGGACTTGTATAATACAGAAACAGACAAGGCAAGTGTGATTTCAGCTGTTAAAGTAGTTTATTGCATTATATTGAACCAGGTTGCTTTTAGAAATGCAAATGGGTAGAAGAGTTTGTAAGAATGTTCGGTAATCAAAAGGATACAAAAATACCGATTTGAAGGGGTAGATGCACCCCATGTTTATAACAGTATTATCAACAACAGCCAAACTATGGAGAGAGCCCAAATTTCTACTGACTAATGAACAAAGAAGAAATATATATATATATTCCATATTCCATATATATCCCATATATATATATATATATATATATATGGAATATGATATATATATGGAATATTACTTGGCCATCAAAAAGAATGAAGTCTTGTAATTTGCAATGACTTGGATGGAGCTAGAATGTATTATGCTAAGCACAATAAGTCAATCAGAGAAAGACAAATACCATATGATTTCACTCATATGTGGAATTTAAGAAACAAAAAAGACGAACGTATGGTAAGGGAGGGGGAAGAGAAAAAAGAGAAATAAACCACAAAAGACTCTTAACTATAGAGAATAAACTGGGGAGGGTAGATGGAAGGAGGTGGGTGGCAGATGGCTAGATGGGTGATGGGTATTAGGGAGGGCAGGTGTGATGAGCACTGAGTGTTGTATGTAAGGGATGGATCACTGAATTCTACTCCTGAAACCAATATTATACTGTGTGATAACTAACTACAATATAAAGAACAAAAAAGAATGTTGGGTAATACAGAGTACAATGTTTTGGATCAGTCTCTCTCTCTCTCTCTCTCTCTCCCCCCTCCCCCCTCTCTCTTTCTGTCTCTCTCTCTTCTCCAACATACACACATATACTCCAAACCAACAGTCAGATTATTAGGTCAGTCAGAGAGGAAGGCATGCTATATGAGTCAGGCCACCTAGACAGCTTTTACCATAGTTAAAGCAGTGATGCAAAGGCAAAATAAACAGTTACCTTTCAGGCTGAGGTCAGTCTTCACACAAGGGTGAGGGGTTCTCACCAAATTATTTGTTGTAGCTCATTTGTTGTAGCTCCTGCTGACTAAACTTCCAGATGTCCCTTGTGTTTTCATCTTTTTTTTTTTTTTTTTTAGCTTGAAATTTAATTGGTTTGTGAGCTACCAATATCCTCCTTAGAGGTTCTTTTGCTTAAGTAAGTCAGTGTTACTTTCTGGTACTTGAAATTGACACTCATGGGTGAAATATTTTGTGGCTAAACATCTAAGGTATTTGATGCTCCATTATAAATTAAAATTATGGATAATCTAGTGTTAAAATGAATTTTTAGAAAAGGTGCTCTTAAAATCACATTCTACAATATTGCTTTCTGCTAAAATTTGCTTGAAGGTAGAAAAGGAGATATCCCTTACTTTCTTCGATCTAAATGTAGTGTGTTTGTATTTACTATTTTTGAAACTGAATAGGTAATAAATAATGAAAAAAAAGGCCAGCCACTACCATTCAGTTCTAAGAAAGCACTGCTTTCAAAACTTGTATCCTGAAATTTACTGTTATTTTGCTGTTCTCGATGAAGATCAGCTTTATTTGAAATCAGCTGCATGATTGAGGTTCTGATTGCCTTGGAACATCAGAGGTTCCTTGACTATTTACAAAAGTGTCAGGATGTTTACCATGGAGAGCTGGGCAGATTTGGTAAAGAGAATGTATCTCAATTTAAATTATTTTCTAGAGGTTTTCCTGAACTTTCCCTTTGGGCAAGGATTTTTTTTTCACCTGTTTTTTTTTAAAGCCAAATTGAACTATAAAAGATTTAACTGGTATTTTATTAGCTATCATTCATAACAATTGACTTTAAATACTAAATTTTTTGTGAAGTTCCATCCTGGTTCCTGATGGGTCTCATATTTATAAACTCCAAAGATATTTCTTTTTTTTTTTTAATTTTTTTTCAACGTTTTTATTTATTTTTGGGACAGACAGAGACAGAGCATGAACGGGGGAGGGGCAGAGAGAGAGGGAGACACAGAGTCGGAAACAGGCTCCAGGCTCCGAGCCATCAGCCCAGAGCCTGACGCGGGGCTCGAACTCACAGACCGTGAGATCGTGACCTGGCTGAAGTCGGACGCTTAACCGACTGCGCCACCCAGGCGCCCCTAAACTCCAAAGATATTTCTATATCTAGAGAGAAAAAATTTTTTTTTGTTTAGTTTCCAAGGGAAGCAATTTCTACCCATGTCATTGAGCTTAAAATTTTTACTTTCTGGGGTGGATTTTAGGGAATGGGTATGGATTTTGCTGTTTTCACCAAGAAACAGTATTTTTTCATAAAAGGTAAAAAGATTATACTTTTTATCGTCAAGTACAATATACCACTCTATATATAGAAGAACAGTTTTTAATAGAATTATTACACAGCTTTGTGGTCACTTCAGAAAACTGCTAACAACATCATATATGCAAGGGAAGATGACTTTTTTTTTTATATACTCATTATTTAGAAAAAACAAAAGCTTCTTAGAGAGAACAGTTAGATATTTATTTATTTGCAGAAAATAATTCCCCTTAAGTGGAAAATAAGTAATATATAAAAAAATCCCTCTTTGTTTTGATCATCTATTTCAGTTTGGGCAATCTAGAGAATTTTAGCAGGTGTCTGAGAAAAAAGGGCTGTAGGTAGAGTTGAGTTTTGAGGGACACCATCCTTACTGATGATTAAGAATAAATTTTATTTTTAAATTTATTTTTATTTTTTATTATTTTATTCTCATGTTAACATACAGTTTAGTCTTGGCTTCAGGAGTAGAACCCAGTGATTCATCTCTTATGTATGTCACCCCGTGCTCATTCCGAAAAGTACCCTCCTTAATGCTTGTCACCCATTTAACTCACTCTTCCCACCTCCACCCCCCCCCATTAGCCCCCAGTTTGTACTCTCTTTAAGAGTCTCTTATGGTTTGCCTCCTTCTCTTTTTTTATCTTATTTTTCCTTCTAAAAAAAAGATAAATTTTAAAAATATTCAAGCTTTCATTACATTCCTAACTCCAAACTTTTAATGCCAGTGTGACTTAACATACAATTAACTGCAACTTCTGAAAGGAAATAAAATCAGTCTTCAAATGTTCCTAAAATTTGCTTCTCAAAAATATAAATTTTACAACAGTCAAGCCACTGTTTAAATCAGGTACCTGCCGCATAAATCAAAGTCTAAAGTCTTAGTGGCTCACCTTCTGCCCAAAATGATGTCTGATACGGACAACTGGACCTCCTCCTGCTTGTACCCATGCCAACTGAAACCCATGGCCTCCACAGCTATGGAGGGGCCTTTGAGTCAAGTACACTGGCTTGTTATTGACTCAGCCCAGAAGTGATACAGACCCCTTCTGCTCACTCTTCATTGGTCAGAAGTACTTATATGGCTCCAAACAAACTCTAACATTGCTGGGAAATGCAAAGGAGCATATGCAATTTTTTATGAGGCTACCCACATTAAGAAAGTCTATCCCTTTTTCCACCAAAGCTACATCATTGATTGAAAATTTTTCACCAAAAAATGATTTGGTACCTAACTCAACAAATGCAACTAAAGTATTATAAATTATTAGGGCAAATAAGGAAGAGAGAAAAAAACTAACTTCAAATTTTGAAATTATTGCAATCAGTAGTTTTATTTTCATCACCCTGGAAGAACAACTTGTCCATGCTTAAAGCCAGCCTGTAAGTGATAATACAAATACAATTACATTATAAAACTTAGCTCTTTTAAAATTTGACATGATATCCCATCAGTTTGAATCATTCTGAAATTAGATAGTAACTTTGAAAAGCTAAAAGAAAAGATTTGGGAATTTTTTTTCTTTTTTTTTCCCCTTAAAATAATTGTCTTTTATTTGGCAGGAAAATATCAGCTCAGGACTCTGCAATGGCATTATAACTCAGGCCCAGAATACTGATTTCCCCAAAGTGGGAATTCCACAATATTTGAAATTTTTAGTTAATTTTAAGGATATTGTATAGACATAGTCCTCTTTAATTACCTCCAGGTTCTCCAACTTCTTATAAGGAGAGATAATGCAAGCAAACATTCAGAAACTTAGTTTCTCGAAGGAAGGGAGAAGCTAGCTAGCATTTACTAAAGTCTTATATGCTGGGCACGAAACAAATTTTCTCATATAAACCTCACAAAAAGTAGTACTGTTATTATATTTTTAAATAATTGAGGAAATTGAAGCATTCAGTTAATAAGTGAAAGAGCTTGAATTATAATTGCAATTTGGCTCCAAAGTATCTCTTCTTTCTTCTAAACCTTAAACCATAAGTCTATAAAGTTTTTCATAGCACATCCACACTATTTAAAAAAATTAATTAAGGATATCGATACATATGCACTTCTGCATTGGTATATATTTTCTGTTTTAAAAAAAAAAATGTTTGGGGCGCCTGGGTGGCGCAGTCGGTTAAGCGTCCGACTTCAGCCAGGTCACGATCTCGCGGTCCGGGAGTTCGAGCCCCGCGTCGGGCTCTGGGCTGATGGCTCAGAGCCTGGAGCCTGTTTCCGATTCTGTGTCTCCCTCTCTCTCTGCCCCTCCCCCGTTCATGCTCTGTCTCTCTCTGTCCCAAAAATAAATAAATGTTGAAAAAAAATTAAAAAAAAAATGTTTATTTTTGAGAGAGAGAGAGAAAGAGTGAGGGGTCAGGAGCAGAGAGAGGGAGACAGAATCCTAAGCAGGCTTCACTCTTGTCAGCACAGAGCCTGATGCCAGGCTTGAATTTACAAACCGAACCATGAGGTCATTACTTGAGCTGAAATCAAGAGTTGGAAGTTTAACTGAATGAGCTGCCCGGTACCCCTGTATATATTTTCTACAGTGCACTAGGTACATTATTAAATAAGCACAAACAGAAATTTTGAACAGGTAAAGAACAAAAAGATAGAAATAGAGTTTCTAATACTTAAGTCAGTACAATATTTTGTGCCTTTCTCTATAAAGACATTGTGGAAAACAGACTCTTTTTTAAACTTTTTAGTTTGAGGGGCGCCTGGGTGGCTCAGTCGGTTGAGCGTCCTACTTCAGCTCAGGTCACGATCTCATGGTCCGTGAGTTCGAGCCCCGCGTCAGGCTCTGGGCTGATGGCTCAGAGCTTGGAGCCTGCTTCCGATTCTCTGTCTCCCTCTCTCTCTGCCCCTCCCCCGTTCATACTCTGTCTCTCTCTGTCTCAAAAATAAATAAATGTTAAAAAAATAAACTTTTTAGTTTGAAATAATTATAAATTCACAAGAATTTGCAAAGAAAAATAGTACAGAAATTCATTCAGCTTCTTCTGAGGATAACATCTTACATATCAAAATGAGGAAATGATATTGACACATTGCAGTTACTTAGACTAGAGACTTTTTTCAAAAATCACCACCCCAATGGAGATTTTTATGAACAAAATGATCTTATTATTTATAAAAATGAGAAAATATTCCATGATACATTTGGAATGTGCTTTTCAATTCACCAAGTTCTTAAAATTTATA
Organism: Lynx canadensis; assembly: GCF_007474595.2. Classification (NCBI taxonomy): domain Eukaryota; kingdom Metazoa; phylum Chordata; class Mammalia; order Carnivora; family Felidae; genus Lynx; species Lynx canadensis. Next base: position 105,959,146 of record NC_044304.2, read on the forward strand.
ATCAACAAGCCAGTGAAAATTCATAGTTCTTCCAGGATGTCAGTACTTCTCAGTGTCTAGGAGTACATCCTCAGCCTTAGTACGTAACCCAATGTCAGCATTTATTCTGTGCCTCAGTTTACTCATCTTTATAATGGAGCTAATAAAGGTATCTACCTCACAGGGTATTAGCTATTATTAGTAGCATTATTCTTCAAGTTCCAGATGAATAGATGTACTCAGAGAATTCAATCCAATTACCTAAAATCCAGTTGCTAATTAAATAGAAAGCTGGATTTAAATTCAGTGACTCTACCTGAGTGGTGTTTTTGTTTTTTCTTTCTGTTTATGTTTAGTTATGTTTGAGAGAGAGATAGAGTGTGAGCCGGGAAGGGGCAGAGAGAGAGGGAGACATAGATCCTAAACAGGCTTCAGGCTCTGAGCTGTCAGCGCAGAGCCTGATGCTGGGCTGGAACTCACAAACTGCAAGATCATGACCTGAGTCAGAATCGGGCACTTAACTGAGCCACCCAGGAGCCGCTGAGTGCAGTTTCTGCCATGCTACATGCCTCCTTCCGAGGAAAAGAAAAGAGATGGAATAGAAAATAATACAGCATAACTCCCATTTTACACTATTCTCAACATTTTTAGACCTTTCATTCATAGTTTAGTGCTTACTTTTGTTAATTATCTTTATCAAAAAATGAGAACTCTGGTTTCCCTTTAGGTAAAAGATTCCAAACTGTAGTTGTCGTTTATATTTCCATTTAATTCTTTTTAAAATTTTTTATCTTATAAAGACTTTCGTTATATAAGTCTTTAGCAGCAAGAGTGAGTTATACATACAGACAAGCAAGCAAACAATTCATTGTAATTTATCTGAGGTGTTGCCTAAGGCTGCTAGAGTATTAGTAGATAATTCTCAGTTAAAGACAAATTAGTTGTTACAGATCAATATGTAAACCAAATCATTAAGCATCAATTTCTCTTGTGCAAACTTACTCAACCCCAGGTTTTAAGAAAACATCACGTTAAACATAGACGTGTTCTGGTAAAAGCCGCAGTATGAGACTAGAGCCAATTTCAGTCCAAAATCACAATGAATAGTTTTTCCAGTCATACGGGGAATTTTTATTTAATTTTCTAACATTTTCTCAAAGTAGTCTGCACATGGGTTTTGGTAAATGTAAACATTAACTGTTGCTATTATCCTAGTTTTATTTTAAAAGAATTATATTTACTATACCTACAAATAGTTCACACGAAGCAAGAAACCTAATATTTATATTTTACAATAAATATTATGAATATCTCTCTCAGGGAAAGAAACTGTTTAGATAATCTGCGTTTCACAGAAAATCTTGCTTCTAAATCTTAGAGGCTATAGTTTTTTGTTTTAACTTCTTTCATTTTAGAGACAATTTTCACTATAAAAGTAAAAGAGTGCCTTTTAGCTATAGTTCAGAAACTTTTTTTTTTTTGCAAAGGGGGGAAAATTATGGAAGCTGTAAATAAATAATGATTGCCAAAGATCAGAGGAATTTTACATAAGACCAAAGCAATTTAATCTGATGCTTTGATACAAGTTTGTAAATAATTCAGCATAATGATAATAATGGCATCTTGAGAATTCCCAGCAACTGAGTTGTCCTTGAAGGTATTAGAAGATGATTAGAAATTGAATAGTTTTAAGTCATGAGTTAATTTTTGATTTTTTCTTCCAATGTGGGGGTGAAGTGTACTCTTTTAAATAGTTGCTACCCAATCTCTTTAATGTAAATACCAAAAATGTCCTCTGTGTAGTAGAATCCACTTAGCCAGAGGCAGAATAGCTGGTTATTTCCCTAAGACTCAAGAATTCAAAATCAGTAGAATTTTAATAATTTTGTGCTTCACACACGTTATCTTCAGCCAATTTTTCCTCATCTCCTTAGAAACATGCGGGCACATATGATCCGAAAAGGCCTGATTTTCAGACTGGAGTAAACCAATCCCTGCTCAGTGGGTCAGTTTTGCCACACTTCCACCTAGCTTAATCTTTGGCAGGTTACTTTTTTTTTCTTTCCAGGAGCTTAGATTTCCTCATGGGTAAAATAAAGAAATTGGACTCTGTGATCTCCATGATCTCCTCTAGTTCTGAAACGCTCCAAGCATATTGCTTTCTAAATAATTTCTAAAAGAGAAGGGTCTTCATTACCAGCTTCTTTCTATTTGTCCAGACAGCCAGAGAATTACTGACAGTTCTGTAGACTCCAGGCTGCTTCATAAACCCATGCTGATTCTTGTGTAAATGGAAAACCCTTCTGCTTTCTTTTGTAAAGGAAGCATCTTCTCATCCCTCTACACCTCATTCAATTGCCCTCCCTCTGAAAAATCTTATTCCAGCCTTGCAAAGTTTATTACTTTCTCCCTTAAACCATCACTTTTAGTGGTATGTTTCTCTATTTTCACACCCATCATTGCAGATGTTAATATTCTTTTAGTATCCATGCGCCCAAATAAATTAATTTCTTTGAGGATAGATTCATGTTTTTGTCTTTGTTTCTCCACAAGTGATGGATTATACATTGTGAATACTCAATAAATTTCTGGTAAGTGAAAGACAGTTAAATAGTTAATAAGGTAAGCACATATTCATTTTAAAAAAGGCTGGAAGATATAAGATTGAGATAATGCTGTTAGTTCTATTATTAATTTTGTATACTTGTATAAATTACTTCAACTTACTGAGCCCTTTGGTCGAGTATCATGAATATTGCAAACAATGCCTAGCTTATTGGATTGGTTTCAAGCTTATGCAGTATAATATTAAGTTAAATTACCTAAGTAGATATATTAAAATTATACACACGCATGCATATATGTAAACTACTTTAAAACTGCCAAGAGACATGTAATTGTAAGGGATTATTATTATATCTGGTCAACCACCACATATGATAGTGAAAATTCCCTACTCTAGATCTATCAGATACAGATTTTTTCTTTAGTTATCAAAAATGCCTTTTAAACATCTTGGTGGGAAAGTGCGGTTCAAGGCTCCAGCTAACAGAGGAGTTAATAATAACTGAAAAATCATAATAGTTTTCCAAATATCAAGATGTCCTCAAGAAAGTACTTTCCAGCTGGGTCAGTTAACATTGTTCTTTTCTTTATTAAGATACCATCCTTTGCACAATATGAAATTGAACTTTAGAAACATCTGATTTTACATCACTAATGAACCATATGCCAGTGACTTTTTATTTTGTTCTTTTTTTAACTTTATTTTACATAGTTAGCCACAAAACTATATTTTCTATGAGAAAATGACATTTTCTCCTAATTGTTATAAAAAGGTGAGGAATGGAAAACTTGAACTTAGTTTGTTCAATTGTCTCACACTGGTCAATGGAAGATATACAACTCCCCTGTAGCCCTTCTTGTTACAGCAAACAACATAAATGGTCAGAATGCCAAAGTCCAGGAAGGTCCATGGAGAACATATCTCACCTCAGGATGCAAGACTCACCGTGCTGACTAATTATACAGTATGCATGCAGTTAAAATAGCACTACTTAAAGCCTGCATATGTAGTGGGCTTTCTACTTTTTCATATCACACTAAAATTAAAACAGTGAATATCAATATGATGAAATGAACCAGGTGATTGTGATACATGTAAGTTTTACTAAGCACCATTTACTAAGCACATTTTCAAGGTAAAATTAATAATCCAAACAGTAGAAACAAATAGAGAGCTGGCATACATCCATATTTTCTCTTGGAGAAAGCAAAAAAAAAAATGCCATCAGAGGTGACACTTTTCTTCACTCAGATGCAGGATACTATGTAAATTTAGAAAAAGTTGATGTCTGATGAGAAAAAACAATGTTTATAATGCTATTCAAGATGAAAGTACAAAAAAATAATGTTCAGGTTAGGATGTATGCCTGTATAAGGGCAAAGATTTGATACATAGATTAATAACTGTGTGTAGGCATAAATATAGCTACAGAAATCACTATGGACACAATTATACACCTAGATATCCATTACTGCCACAATACACAACTTTAGAAATAGTATTAAACTCCATACTCCATCTCTTCCAACACTCTACAACATGTGATTTTCCAATAGGGCCTCCTTACTTACCCTCAGCCCTCTGTTCTTACTTCAATTGCACTCATCTATTCCCTTATAGAGAACACACTTTATGAGACATTTTGGGTATTCGCTTTCTCTAGTATTGTTAAACTAATGATGGTTTACCACCAAGAACAGTGTCTGCTTCTTGACTCTGTCTGAAAGCCCACTCAACCTTTATTTTCTTCTCCTTGAAAACTTTTATGGATGGTGTAGATTTTCTAAATGCCCAGACTTAGGTCCTAAAAATTGCTGCCTGGCTGTCTTACTCACTACCTAAGAAATATCTTATCTCAGAGAAAATCACCTTTTATTTCTATTTCACTGAAGTGTTACAACACCTAAATTATAACCATAAGATTCTTCGAGTTATTTTCCATCATGTCTCAGTATTTCTGTGATGGTCTGAGAAAATTCGAGATTACTTAAATTTGATGTAACTAAGAACATATTCATGATATTCTCATTTAATAATCAATATTTTACCAACAGCATCATCTATTCTAAATATTTCAATGGAATAAGAGCAAGATAGTTATGGTACAGCAAATCAAAAAGAATAAATGGATGAAATTACGTATTTAACTTAGTGTATTTTTTCAGCAGATTTGTCTTCCAAATTAGGAATTGCTTAGGTTAAAATTAAGCCTTATTTCTCCCTTTGAAGGAAAATGACAGAATAAAGGACAACTAATGAAATATATTCCACATACGTTTCAAAGACCTTATTTTTCCCAAAAGACGTGCGTGTGTACACACAGGGCAACACATCAGGGCTATGCGCAAGTAAGCATATAAATCATACCCATTTCAATTATATAGAGTCCACAAATAAAGACCCATTAGTGTTTGGTTGTGAGTCAAGTGTGGGCAGTGAGCACTTCATTTCCTCCATTGATAGCTCCCTCCATGCGGAGCAAGTTCTCCTTGCCCAATTTTCCAGGTCCTGCCCAATCTCCACACTTCCATCTCTGCAGAAGAGGATGAGGCTTCATATGATTGGCTAATTTGGAAGAAAAGACAAGTATGACTAACCCAGCCCCTTCTCTGCTTTTTTTCAAGGTGGATGTACATTCTACTCTACTCTTCCATGCCAAAGGTCATAAGGGCCATCTTTGTTCCTGCAGTGAAGAGTCCCCCACAGAACTCGGTACATAAGTCTTTGTAGCTCTGGGTTTAGCATTAGAGAGCTCAGTTGCTGGTGGGTATAACACAACCTTCCCAGGGTCTTACTACTTCCTTTATGTGCCTTACATAATTTGTCTTGTTCCCCACCTCCCACCCCACCCCCGCAACCCCCCGCCTCATGTAGTTTAGCATTCAGATGTGAAGATGAAGGGTGACAATTTTTCAGTTTCCAAATCCACCAAATTGAAATGTATGATTTTATTTTATTTTTTAGGCAGTGTATTTGTACTAGGAAATGAATTACAAAAATCATTGAATAAGAAGACTGATTTACTGAAAATTGTATTTATATTTATTTAGATAGTCACTCTAAAGTACAGAATCAGTGTATATTCCCTACAAGTGTAACAGGTTCTATCAGTGAAAATACTGGGATCTTCAGCCTCTGACCTGTCATGTTTTGCTTCAGTTCTTTAGTCTGCTTTCTCTTTTTCGTCAAACCCTGGTGTGAGCAGCACAGCCTTAAGGACCCATCAGTGTGACTAAACTTTAGACAGGCTTCTTCCTAATCTAAGCCCCTAACTCCTTTATCTTAGCACATTTACTTCAAAAAACTTGTAATTGTACATTCTTCCTCTCCTTCTTGGAGATGTAAATCTCCCACAGGCTCTTACCTGTTTTACAACCCAGAAATGTCTTTCTCAAAGACCTGGAAGCATTCTTTTGAAATGTAATTATGAGTGTAGAATTCAGTTTCTCTCCCCTATTGCAACAATCTTGAATCTTGCCTGTTTAACTGGTCCTGTGCAATTTTTCTTTTACAAATGCCACAGGGAGTATTCTGCCCGGCAAAGAGAGTAAAGTGGAGCATTGTAGTGGACATTATACATAAATTTCCTTCAGGTTTTCAGACACCGCCTACAAAATTGATATGGCTAAAATAAAATTTTGCCAGAAAGAAGATATTGTGAGATTATCACCTTTCCAGTATAAGACCAGTACACTCTGACAAGACTACACAAGTTCAGGAACACTGTTGACATACAAAATTTGAGAGTTGTTAAGCTGAGCTCATTTTGTGTAAGAGTTAAAAGATATCATCAAAACCATGATTTTTCTTTTGCTCAGGAGAAAAATAGTTGTCAGAAGATGGAAGAAAATTTCAATGATCAACACTCAGTGATTCATACCTGAATTTAGATCTCCTTCATGTATATGGTAGAATGGATTTGTTGTCCAACTCTCCATTCCCTCCTAGTTATAGGATTGTATATCCATTCATTTTGCTGTTTAACTGGGAAGGGACCTACCATTGTTGGCAGAATATCCATCACAGTCCCTTGACTTTGGGCCCAGCCATGTGACTTCTTTGTCCAATGGATTTAAGAGAGGTGAAACTAATGGAGGCTTGAAATATATTTGTGCATATTTCACCTCTGCCACTGTCCTAAGAGGAATACCCCTCAGTTAGACAGCTGGTACAAAGACAATGAGAAGCACCTGGAACAGAGCCACTTGCCCATGCCCATTAATCAGCAGTGAAAAGAACAGCTGCCCAGTTGAGATCAGCCCACATCAGTTAGCCCCAGCTGACACAAATATTAATGACAATTAATAAGCCCTATAGATTTGGGAATTGATCATTATATACACAGCATAATTATAACCATAATATACTAACAGAATTTACTTCAAAGATCATTGCTAGAATAACTGAATAGCCTTGAATTCTTTTGCAAGAGGACTACGGTTCATTCTGCAGCTGACACTTACATGCTGGGCCACCATATTGTACAGCGAAATGGAGATGTTTCATGTGGTGTGTCTTTTCCAACATGATTATATACAAAAAATACACAAATTCTGGTCAATAGTTTGAAAGGTCATAAACAATAAGAGATTTAGAGAAATAGAATGAATCTAACAGCAGTGTCTAGTGACGTTTGAAAGCAAGAATAATATAACAGCACAAAATGGGGATGAAGAAATCATGCTTCCAGTGGTGATGTTGCTACAGCTGTGGAACCCCAAATTACTGCCTCTGCAAAGGATTACCTTTTTTGTAATTCAGCCCTAGAGAACTACAAATGAGGGATTAACTATTTTCTCACCTTTGTCTCACATATATAAAAATACATATGTGTATGTATATCTGGAGCAATATTTACTAACATTTATATATATTATGTATATAACATATATATAATGTGTATATATATATATATATATATATAAAATCTCTATGTGTGTATGTATATATACATACACACACATACACATACATACAGGGAGACATAAATAGATATATACAGATATATTCGTGATGCTACAGAGGGGTCTTAAGACAAGATGGCAGAGTAGACAAGAGGGGTGAAATTGGAGTCTATAAACCTAAATTATATTTTTGGCTCCATCACAGATCAAATCTGTGATTTTGGCACATCTTAATTTCATGTTAACCTCAGTTTACTCTTCTATAAAAATGACAATAATCAGGACTGCTTAGACTTATCTCATTGTCTGCCTTGAAAATAATTGAGGCAACATTTGTTAATGTGTTTTATAAATCAAAGGCAGTAAATTAGCATAAATGTTTTTTAATACTGGGAAAGCAATATAGCTCAGATATGAAGTACCACTGGCATTTTTAAATAAATCATTCTATATTCAAGGGCAAAAATAAATCTTACAAGAAATAGTTTGTTAGTGAGGGAAAGTTCTTCCCTTCTTACAGATTTCTCTAAAGAATAGTACGCATAGTAAACATTATATAATATTGGAGTTAAGTCATCCATTCTTGAAATTATAGCCACATTTAGTTAGGCTAAAAAGAGTCCAAACCAAAACAAGTAGCTAGACGTTCCACAAACAAGACTAATATGCATTATGAGATTTTTCCCTCAATTTATTCAGAATTTTACAGATTGCACTCTAAAACCCAAACATTATTTTCCAATCAGAGATACTGGTTATAAATATTTGCAGATTCTTTGATTAGAAATAATTCTGTGTTAATGGAGAAGCTTATAATCACTATCCAATTTACTAAAGACCAATGAATTCAAGTTATAAGCAAGGACTCTTTCACTAAGATACTGCAGATAAATTTGATCTATTCTCTACTCTTTTTCATTCTCATTTAGAGTTCAGAAATATTTCAAAGTTAAACTTTCAAAATAAATCTTTATTGGAAGTCATATGAATTTTTTTCTATGCCAATTTATAGGGAACATGTGGTTATGTTAACATATTCTTTGGAAATGCATTTCAACATAATCTTCCATAAGTTACAAGAGATTTAGATGGTCACATAAACCTGTGATGCAATCACAGATTTCAGAGATAAACATGATTTCTTAGGTGGTTATTTTCACTATGACATATTTATATACATAAGTGGTCATATCCAACTTGTTTCCAGGAATCTATTAAGAATTATCCTGTGATATGTTTTAAAGTTTTAAACTAAGTTCACGATGTGTTTAGTATTTGGAATGAAGGCAATGAGAGATTAATTATAGCCTCAAACTCCAGATTCTTGAATGGAGATCTTTGAGAACTCGGTTCTAACACTTGTTAGGATTTACTAATACTTTAAAAAACCCATTTATTAATTTCTTAATAGCAAAAGTAATCAAACTTCCAACTCTTAAAAATTTTATTTCATCTGTGTGGAGGATTTACTAGATAGTTTGATTTTTTTCACTGCTTATTAACATGTCCTCCAGAGAAAAGAAGGAACTTTAAGTCATTCAAATTTCATATGAAATTATCTGCCTGAAGTATTCCTGTTATTTTGACTGATTTGGCTGCCTTCCTCAATATTCTTTGTGAATTCCTTCAAAATCTACCTTCTCAGCTGAGGAAAATGCCCTTTAGGATAGAAAAAAGATAGTTTTTTAAATCAAAGCTTTAGAATTAGTTAGCTTCTTTTCTTTACCAGAGAAAAAATATCAATAAGAACGTGGGCTGCTCTTCCAATACCTTCAGGATGATTCTCAGTGCAAGAGATGTCCTTATAAGATCATGGGGACTGCTCAAAAGAGGACACACTGGCAGTTTGCCATTAACTTTGACATTACCTATTCAAGTGGGTTCTCTGTGACCAGTTCAAGCTTCAAACAGTTAGTTCTCTTTCAAGTACCTACAATATCATATCTGTGTGACTTCTAAATACACGTTTTTGTGATCAATACCAAAATTAAGTGAAAAGAGAAAAGTCTCCCACTTAAGGAGGGCAGCAATGGTAGGAATAGCAAAGCAGATGAGAGAAAGAAAGAAAGAGAGACAGAGACATCATAGAAGGAGAAAGGCAGTTGTCAGGCATTTGTTTGCTTTTCTACTTCACGGATCAGGAGCCAAGATTGTGTCACATAATAGGAAAGATGTAGAACTATCAAGATATATCCAAGCTAGATAATTTGCTGTCCTACATTTGGGGCTTTAGAAGGAGATTATCTTTTAGGCCCAAAGCATCCTTTGAGAAAACCTGGCAAGTAGCCTGGGTGTCAGAGGGAGGACTTTTTGTGTGGTTTTACTGAGATACCCTTAGTGTGGGTATGGAATGCACTTAGATAAAGCTGAGTTGGGCTTGCAGATGGCCCGGGAAATATTTTCTAATATTAAGGATTCTTTTGATGGCAGGACACAACACCCTGACACTCAGATAGATGAAAGGCAGAATTCTTTGTTACTTATAGTCCCAACTGAGAGAAGATAAGGCCATCTAGCGAATTGTACCTGGTGACAGGATAACAGCAAGCCAGAGTCATACAGGAAAACTTACACACACAAAAGGGGTAAGGTTAGCTAGGTTTCATGACATCCCTGTAGACTGGCTAATTTAAATAAGTTTTGGGGCTTGGCAGTTTAGGGACTATTTCTAATTGTCTGATGTCTTGCCCTGAGGCAATTTGGGAAGGCACATAGTGCCCAGAGTATGAGAGTCAGATAAAGGAAGTGATTGGATATGGACTTAATCAGCTGCTCAAGAAGGGGAACTGACTAATATCTATCCAGGCCCCCCAAACTGGGTTATGATAGCATTCAAAACAAACAACAAACAAACCGTATTATAATTGACCCCTGGATGTCTTGGCATTAGTTTGGGGTTTCATTATTTGGAGTATTTACGTGGCTCAAATAGCAGAGGAGATTTTTAGAGAGTAAAGCATAAATTGTGCTGAAAGACAGAGGGAAACATTTTATTATGAGAGTAAAAAGGAGGAAAAAAAAGTATAGGGAGTCCTTGTAGACTTGCCCCATAACCAGTTCCCAGTTTATATGACATTAGCCAACAAAACAAATGTGAAAATGCTCAGGGTCTCTAACAATATCTGGAGGAGTTGTAGAGCATGTTAAAAGTATGAGTTATCTTTTAATGGCTCTATCTTGGTGTATTCCTTGAGTCAAGGAGGCAGATCCAGCAGGTACATTGTTAGAGGGGATGAACTAAAAGTTCAGTAAAGTGTATGTAAAGATTAGTGGGTTTTGCTTATAAATCAGAGGACTGAATGGTCATGGTCAGAGCTATAAGGCAGGCGGTCTGGTAGCAAGTTGGATGAGGAAAGTAGCAAAAGCACTAAGAAGTGGGAGATACTATTTCCAGGGTTTACCTCCTGCGGAAAACAATAATTTCCATTAATTTGTAGTATGACAGAGATACTAGTACCTTCTACAAGATTTCCCTTTAGGAATGAATGTGTAGAGGTGTATGTTTTGACAGAGAGCAAGGAGCATACCAGGAGCATAGATTCAGCAAGTGGCAAGTCCAGGAAGTATGATAGAATCCCTATTATCAAAGGAAGAAAAATAATAATGCCCCATGTCCTATATCTCAGTACCTTACAAGAGAGCTTGTGGACATTGTTGGGATGTTGGTCTCATGTCAGGGTGAACTCATCTCCATAGCAAGGTCTTGGGCCGGCATGATGTTGCCCGGTGTGTGGGACTAAGGTATTCTTCCCAACTGGATACCCACTTGAGTTGGTGTGGGTCATTTTGTAGTGGCTCTATGGTACTATAATAAGGCAAAGTCTTTGTGGATTTGAAGGTAACTTTTTCCTGGGAGCTTGATTTAAAATTATCTTTTAAGTGTAGGTGTTGTGTATATCCAAATGTTACAAAAGCAATGACTACATCAGTGATACTCCCATATTTGGATCAAATCATCAGAACACAGCTGGTACAATAATTAAAGGTGGCTAAACCTAGTGTTGCCTGTGTGGCTCAATAGGTTATGTGTCTGACTCTTGATTTTGGCTCAGGTCATTATCTCACCGTTCGTGAGCTTGAGCCCAGCACAGGACTCTGTGCTGACAGTGTTGACCCTGCTTGGGATTTTATTTCTCTCCCTCTCTCTCTGGCCCTCCATGCTTGCTCTCTCTCCCTCTTTCCTTCTCTCTCCCTCTCTCAGAATAAATAAACTTTAAATAAAAAGTAGCCAAATCTAAACTTTTCAATAATTCAAGGTTTTGCCTAGATGGGTGATAGAAGGGTTCTGCTGTAAATAGATTTAAGTCATGTGGCCTGAGTTAGATACATGTTGTTACTAGGATACCTTATCGTTTGGCAATGGAAATGTCAATGACTGAGCTTAGAGATCCAGCATTAGTGTGTAGGCAGGCCCTCCAATTTAGCCAATTATTATGGGCTCTTTGTCTCAGTTATTGGTTTAGTTGATGGCAGGCAAGCCAGTGAGGTCTTTGGGCTCCTGAACTTATATTAGTCAAACTCAGTGGCACATGGACCTCAGCATTTGCCATGTTTGCTTGAAACAGTGGCTTACTTCAAGGGTTTGGGCTTCTGGATTGCAAACCAGTAAAAGCACCCAGATCAGGATTGAGACCAACAGTCAATAGGAAGGTGTGTGCCTGCACTTGACTGACTTTTGTTGTGTTATGTTGATTTTCTTCCAGCTTATATTGTTACCAGTGAGGATTTGTCTGGTTTTATTATTATGGGCTACGGTGTTGATTTCATTATTGTCTCTGTGATTTTTATTTACTATGTGAAATTTTTTTTATCTCCCTTCTTTGTAGTCCATACTGTTTGTGAGAATGGCTCTGGACAACTGATTTCAGTTTCCTAGAGGAGATCAGAAAAGAACCAGGATTAATTACCCATTCCTCATAACCTGAATATTGAGGAAGGTCTTTGGGCTGGTGGAAGTCCTGTAACAGATGGATAGGTGCCTGCCCATGGAAAATTTGTAGTTAATGGGTCCCAAGAGAGTATGTGTGCTTGACTGGCTTCCAGATCTTATGAATGGGGGAAGGATCAAGGATCTATAAAGCCAGAGGAAGACATTGTTAATGGACCTCATATAATGCAAGTTTCATACACAGGGAGGTGAGACATATCTTCCTTTAAATATAGAAAGGTTTTTTAATTGGTATATGGTGTGAATCAGCTAAGGAGCCTTAAATTAGGAGAGATTGAGGCCTCAGACAAGATAAACACCCCGTTTGGAGTCCATTTATTGTTTTGTAACTTAAATAGGAGTTTGTTGAGGAACACATTAGGCTTGCAAACTGGCTACCTGGGATCTTTGAGAGAGCTGAAATTTCCATTGAATGATTTTTCCAGAGCCCAGCATTATTCATTCTGAGAAGTGAAATGTATGCCTTGATTAATATCAGCAGTGTCTCAAACTCTAAAAGAAATAAAGAGTGTCCTGATAGGGCCTTATATTCTTTCCTTTGTATATCATGTGTGACCTTGATTTTTATTTTGGGTATACATGGATCAAGAGATTCCCAGAATTCTTTACTCCAAAGAGGACCACTCTTTGGCATTGGCTGAAGAGTTTTCATAAAGGTATATATGCAACCACTTGTTGACAAGGGCATCTGATGCTAAGATGATTGTCAAAAATTTCACCAGTTGGTCTTTGTGTCCCACTTTTTTTTTTTTTAATCAGGGACATCTGCCTTAAGAATGGAAAGCAGTAGGGGTGTCTGGTGGCTCAGTTGGTTAAGCGTCCGACTTTAGTTCAGGTCATGATCTCACAGTCCATGAGTTCCAGCCCCGCGTAGGACTCTGTGCTGACAGCTCGGAGCCTGGAGCCTGCTTCGGATTCTGTGTCTCCCTCTTTCTCTGACCCTCCCCTGTTCATGCTCTGTCTCTCTCTGTCTCAAAAATAACATTAAAAAAATAAAAAAAAAGAATGGAAAGCAGTAACATTCCAGTGAGCTCCATCACATTGAAGGTAGCAACACTACCCATATATCCACACAGTCTGTGAACTCTAATGCTATTCACTCAATTGATTGAAAAGGGCTCCCCAGGTAGCTAAGGTGTCTGGGAGAAGACTGGCCTCCTCCAGCACCCTGGAATGTGACAAGAGACTGAAGATGGGAAGACATTCCCTCCCCTCTAGGTAGAATATGCCAGATGGCCCATGTTTGGTTCCATCCTCCATCAAGGCATCTTCCATAGCTGTGCTGAGCTTGTGGGAGTGTTGCTTTTATGACTAAGTCATAACAGACTAGTGGATATGGACTGTTCATGGTCTGTGACAGCCTCTGTTTCCAAGAGACCCCAGCCTGTGGCCAGTAATTGCTTTTCTAATAGCATATAATACAGGGCTGAGTAGGACAGTTTCTTGTATCAAAACCCATGGGCAATTTATGACAATCTTAGGTGGTCCAGAGACTCTAAGAGGCATAAGAGGTAGTTGATAAAACTTATTTTGTGAAGAAGTCTCTGAGGGTGCTGACATGGGTCTCTTGATTTTAATTTGTACAAATTTAGGGGCCTTTTGTTGCTTCGGGCTCCATTTGAGGTGAACAATTTTTTTTTTCACTTTTTAAATGTTTATTTATTTTTGAGAGAGAGAGAGACAGAGTGCTAGATGGGGAGGGGCAGAGAGAGAGGGAGACAGAGAATCTGAAACAGGCTCCAGGCTCTGTGCTGTCATCACAGGTCCTGGCATGGGGCTTGAATTCAGGAATAACGACATCATGACCTGAGCCAAAGTTGGATGCCCAACCGACTGAGACACCCAGGCACCCCATAAGTGGAGCTATTTCTAAGTAGCAGCATCAGTGAGATCAAGTAAAATTTGTAAATAAAGAATTATTGTTTTCAGAATCTAAAAAAAGTACTAGAAGATGTCAAGTTTGTATGTCCTTACTGAGTGTATCAAATTAATCTCCTCAGAGAAGAAGGTCATCAATGTAATGTCATGCCTGTGCTCCTGGACAAAGATGGACACAGTACAGTTACCACATTGGATGCAAGGACTAGGCAATGGCAAAGATGTTGAGGTATTCCCATGGGCAGCCTGGTAACAGTGGATTGTGTCACTTTGGACTTGAAGGCAAATGCAGCTGGGAAGGTGTTGAATAACTCACATGAGTCAAATATTGAATAGCAAAACACATAGCAAATACATAATAGCAAAACATTTTCTAGTTGCTGAGTGAATGGAGCTGGTAATTTTAATAACATTGAGTATTAGATACAGAGGCTGTAATGGATGGGCCCCATTGTTAAGATTGCAGTAATTGGTCCTGAGGCACCATTTTTTTTCTTTGCAGGTGTGAAAACAAGCAAAATTGGGCTATCAATTGGAGAAGCAGTAGGGATAATCACCCAGTCATTAATTAGGTCTTATATAAAAACTAGCACTCCTTAAAGATCCTGTTTAACCTGCATGGGACCATACCAACTATTTTAATAGGGGGTCTGTAGGTTCACATTTTATTGAGCCAATTTGTAAATGCCAAACCTTTAAATTAACTTCATTATTCATTGTGTCAAAACATCTATCCCACTCTGGCATATTTTAGGGCAACACGTACTATGGCAATGGGAAGTTTAGGCAAGGCTAGAAGCAAGACATACCTATTTTCCCTCTATTTTATATTTAGCTGTTTTTTCTGAGATTGTAGGTGGCATCTTGTTTAAATTTAGTGGGAACCTTAGGTATGAGTGTAATTTGAGGCCAAATATTTATTACATTCAGGATGTTTTGCCAATTAGTGCATTTTAGCAAGCATTAATGTTAATTTAGAACTTGCATTGTAAAGGCACAAAAGGCAATCATTGCCCTTTGTATCTTTTTGTTATATAAATTCTTTTAGTAAATTATGGAGCTTTGTTTCAACACAGTTTAACTTGCATGTGAGAGTTGAGTATTATTATTATTATTATTATTATTACATTTCCTCCCTCTGTACCCAGATTTATTTGTATTTTTCCTCTTCCCATTCCCTTCCACTATATATACCTCAGGGAATTTCCCTGCACCTTCATCTTATTTATAAATTTTCTTCCTCTAGAGATCTTTAAGTTGTTATTGTCAGGGTTAAGGTCTTCCCGGTGGCAACGATCATATGGTCTAAGGACCTCAGCAAGTTAGACTTGAATTAGCCTTTGGCTATGTCACAAGGGTACTGAAGATATTTCCCTTTAACCCTGCAGATTAGGCTTTTGTTGCAATGGGGCCATAAGTAGCAGGGCAGCACAGGGGAAAACTGTTGGACCCATTGCCCAGAGGTGGTGGAATTAGAACTACTGTCTGATATGTCTCTGTCTCTACTCTTCCCTCCCCACATCCACCTTTATATTTCCTGTTTTGGGTTTCCAGCTTCCTAAAGCTGGTTTTCAGTTTCTGACTCATACTATGAACCTTTGAAGTATTATGTAGAAAGAGGGGAGGAGCCCCAAAAGCCTGCCCCAGGCAGCCATCTCTCATTCCAAGGCTCCCCATTGTACCTCTAAGTGTTTGGAGCTGGCCCTCAGGGAGCTATAGCAGCCAATCCTTGGGACCCAGTTAGTTCCTAGTGCAAAGGGACAGTGTATTCATATGTTGGTATGTGGCAGCAATTAATAAGTCCTGAACCTCCTGGCTGAGCATCTTGCATTATTTATGCAATTGGGTAACTTCAGTCTGTTTGAGGGTAAGGGAGAATGTAGGGATGAAATACTCAGTCTTTTGCCTCACAGGGCCCCCTTTGGATTAAATAACAGGCTACTCGTCTCCAACATTGTGATGCAAGGTACCCTGAGGGTCTGGGAAGTGTGAAGTTTATTGATGACTGAAGCAAGGTATGCAGCAGCAGTGAAGACAGGTAGGTTGCTACCCCCATGTAAGCAAAGACCAAGGTACCATTTCTCTAACTGTGGGCATCCCAAATATCTTCCTCCACAGGACTGCCCAAAGCACTCAAGTGGCCTATCACTCCTAGTACCATAAAGGAGGCTCCCACCTGTCCTAGAATCTCATTTCCGGAGTTTAGCCACTCAGCACTATTCACTTTGAACATCCCCACAGGGAAGAAGTTTGGGTAAGGGTAAGGAAGGCTGTGGCAACCACGGGCAGACACCAGCTCAAGGGTAACCCAAGCAGTAGATGGCAGTTTTGTCCCAAGCCACTCTCTTGGTGGTTTGAAACCAATTAGTGAGCCAAGAGCACGCCCCCATGAAGCTACCAAGGGCCTGTGATTATGGCCGTGCCATCCTGCTCACAGCGTCAATTGTTTTATATGATTTAGAGAATATTTTGTGAGACACGATATGACATTGAGATAGATGAGAGGCAGTGCTCTTTGCTGTAGCTCCAAACCAGACGAGGCTGCCTCTCAGGGCCACACAGGAGGTTGTGCCAGAGGCAGGGTAGCAGCAAGCTGGAGCTGAAAGGGGAAACTTATGTATGGCAAGTAAAGTGAGGTTAGCATCATGGCTCCCTGTGATTGGCTAACTTGAGTAATTTCTTAAGCTCTAGGGCCTAGGGATTGTCCCTAGTTGTCTAGTTCCTGGCCCTGGGCAATTAGTGCAGCAACTAGTAGCCAGAATGTGTCTGATAAGGAAGTGGTTGAGATACAGATTTAGCTTCTCAAGAAAGGAAGGCGATCAGCCTCTCGCCAGCACCTCAAGTTGGTCAAGGCAACATTACAAACAAAAACAAAAACACTGTATTGCAGAGGACTGTTCTTGGGCAGCGGCAGCTGCAGGAATAGATATACTAGGCCAGGCAAATGAAAGTCACAGCCAGACCCCAGGCAGGTTCACTGTTGATTGGTTTTGGCTGACTTCATCTTCAAATGCCAACAGAGCAGAGATCAACTGGGCTGGCATTGTGTGTAGTTGTGAAAGTGAGAGGAGCCACACTGCACTGTGAGAAGATCACATTAACTCTAACTCCATCCCTGCCAACCTCCCCAGCCTTCTTCATGACTGGGCATCTGAGAGGTATTGGGAGAAAGATGAAAAATCAGAGGAATGATAATCTTACATTTAAAAAATAATCAAAGGGACTAGCAAAGCTACATATAAACCGTTGAAATTATTGGATTTCATGGAGTTTACTGTTTAGAAATAAATAGGTAAATTTTTCTTTTTTCTATACTGGTAAATTTTAGCCAGCCCAAACAAAATGGATTAGCAGGTTCATATTGGTCTGCAGACAGCCAGGTCACATTCAGTCTCTGACTGAATCTATATTCATGAAGTTTATTGTTTTCCAATTTCCAGCACTTCTAGTCTCAGAGAATACATGTGCACCCCCTTGCTCCTTCTTTAGGATCGAGGAACACTAACTTCCTTCCACCTAGATTCCCTGGGCCTCACACAGCATAGATAACTAACTCGCAAATACTATTTGCATCACTTTGCAACCCAGACTTATCCATTTTCCCCTGTCTACTAGGGACATATTTCATCCTGTTAAAATGATCATCCTCTGACCCCCTAATTCCCTGTAGTTAGCACCCATATTTCTCTGTTCATCCTTAAAGTTAAATTTCATGAATGTGATCTTAATGTTCATTTCTAGGTCTCTGTTTCTATGTTTAATTTATTTTCAAATATATTATAAGGCATATATACAAAAGAGAGTATGTAAATATACAGTTTATAGAAGAAAATAAACTGAACATCAACATATCCATTGCTTAGCTTAAGAAGTAGAAATTATGAGAATCTTTGAAACCCCTTATATATAAAACCATCCTCTTCTGTTTTCCAAATATATTTGTGAACATTCTGATGATTTTAATTTTAGTGTATATGCCCGTACACATGCAGTAAGTTGTTTGGTTATTCTTGTTTTTATTTTATACAATAAAATCATGCTATATATATTCCTCTACAACCCAGGTTTGTTATCTAATATTATATCTGTAAACCTCATGCATGTCAATGCTGGTATCGGTAGCTTTTATATTTTACTATTGTAAACCATTCCATTGATAGAAATGTAAGTCATATTTCTATTCTGCTATTTACAAATAGGATTATTTTAATTTTTCTTATTTGAATAAGATTGCTATCACAATTAGAATTAAGTTCTGCTGAAAGTGACAGAAAATGTGAAGAAAATGTATCTCTAAGCAAAACAGAAATTTATGTTGCTTCCCCATGAAAGCTCCAGTAGGTAGTTCAGGGTCTATATTGTGCTCCATGTTTTCAAGAAACTAGATTCCCTTTGTCTTCATGGTTCATAGTTTTTGGCCTTGAGTCCCAATTTCACCTCCTTATTCACATATCTTGGTCCAGTTTCAATCATCTTGGTAGCAGTCTAGACAAAGGGAAGAAAGAAAAGGAAAGAGACAGCACACACCATATTTTTAAAGAACACTGACCAGAAGGTACACTCACCACGTCTGCTCAGATTCCATTGGATGAAACCAAATCTCTGCACTCCTAGCTATTTTCTTCTGATTGACTGTGGACACAGCTAATATCGAGGGACTTTAGTACTAAAAAAGTGTGAAAATGGATATTGGGAACAGCTAAAAAAAATCTCTGCTAAAACTACTATGGATATTCTTTTTTTTTTATTTTTTTTTTCAACATTATTTATTTTTTGGGACAGAGAGAGACAGAGCATGAATGGGGGAGGGGCAGAGAGAGAGGGAGACACAGAATCGAAACAGGCTCCAGGCTCTGAGCCATCAGCCCAGAGCCCGACGCGGGGCTCGAACTCACGGACCGCGAGATCGTGACCTGGCTGAAGTCGGACACTTAACCGACTGCGCCATCCAGGCGCCCCTGGATATTCTTGTGTATGATTCCTGGTGCTGACCAAGGCATACACATCCAAATTTCTGGGTAATTCATAAAATTTTCCATAGTAATTTTTCAGTTAATACTGCCACTTGAAGACCTCTTATCTTTCCCATCCCTTGGTATTTTATGTATTTTAAATTTATTATTGTTATTATTTCTTACTGCTTTGTGAAAACAAAGCAAGAAGTATGCAGCCTGCAACTCAGAAGAGAAGAACTCTGGCCCTCCCCAGAACTTAACCTGCTGACCCTCTGATCTTGGACCACCAGCCACCAGATCTGTGAGAAATAGATTTCTGTTGTTTATAAGCTACCCCCTCTAAATGACTTATCTCTGCATTTACTAGGTCTTATGAAATGTCTTTGGAAACAGTTAAAGAATTGTTCGTAAGGACCTCTCACTTTTCACTGGCTTTACATTTATGTATATTTATGTTTAGTATTTATATATTGCATACTTTTGCTCTTATATTTATAAAGTTTATTTTTATTATTAATAGACAATTTCTGTACTGCTTTTATATCTGGACCTTTATATCTGACACTTTCAGAGAGACTCTCCTATTAGTTAATTTTCTGTAGATTCTTTTGGGTTATCTATTTAGGCAACTGTTTCTCCTACAAATAATGATAGGTTTGTATTCTCCTTTCCAATACTTAAAATTTGTATTTTACTTCTTTATGTTATTTGACTGGCTGGGATAGTCTTTGTAATGCTGAATAGAAGAACTATTTATTAATAAGCATTCTTAAAAAATGTATGCTTTTAAAAGGAATGCTCTGAACATTTCACCACTGACCATATGATGTTTTAAATTAATTACCTGCTTTAAATTAAAAGTCTTTTTATTCATATTTTAAGAATATTTTGGTTAATAAATGTTCACTCATACTGAATAACTTTCTGCATTTATTGACAAAATAATATAGCCTTCCTCCTTTAGTTAGAATTACATTATTAGATTCCCTGATGATGTTAAATTTTGATGTCTGTATTAAATTCAACCCAATAATTTAACTTTATTTTTGACTCACTGAAAGACTCATGTTGCAGATTGCTAATATTTATTTAGGATTTTTTGCATCTTAATTTATAAGTCACATTATTTTTTTTTCTCATACTGTCCTCATCATTTTAATATCAAAGTTACATTCCGTTCATAAAATAAATCAGGGTATATTTTCCTGCTGGTTTTTTAGTACTTTGTGTAAAATTTAACTATTGGTGCCTTGAAATTTGTCCCTAAATTTATAGGACTTAATATGTACCTTGTGGGTAGATTTTAAATTTCTCATTCAATTTTTCTACTGATCATAGGAAATTTCAAATATATTCTTCATGAGACAGTTTTGATTATCTATAGTGTTCTGCCATTTTTCTCTTAAGCTTAGTCTTTGTTTCTTTTAAATAATAATATACTCTTTATATTCAATTTCATCTACTACTATAATATGTAACATATTCGCCCCAAATCTGTTTAAGTTTATACTGAGTATGCTTAACTCATTATTTTTTCAGCTTTCCCTTTTATTCTAGTGTGCATATTTAAAGATAAATTTTCCTCCACCCCAGAAGTTACATGTAATATCCTTATTTTGATTTGATTTAAGTGTGTTCCAATGTCCATTATGAATTCTTAATTAAGTTAACTTAGAAATGTGTTTTCGAATTTTGAAATTAGAGATTTTTACTATTTATTATTTCATGATTTTTTTATACATTGCATAAAGTTAGAGATAGTGGGCTATATAAGACTAAAATATTTTGAGACTTCTTAGGCTTAGAACATGATGAGTTTTTATTTTATTTTGTTTTTGTTTTTGTTGTTGTTAATTATTATATATTTATTTATTGTGTGTGAGAGAGAGAGAGAGAGAATGAGGGGGGGAGGGGACAGAGAGAGAGAGAGAGAGAGAGAGAGAGAGAGAGAAACCCAATCAGGCTCCACACTGTCAATGCAGAGCTTGACACAGGAAACGGGGCTTGATCTCACAAACCGCGAGATCACTGACCTGAGCAGAAATAAAGAGTGCAGTGGTCAATGGACTGAGCCACCCAGGCACCCCCATCATCAGTTTTAACAAATGACCCATGTGGGCTCAAAAACAATCTGTCTTGATTTTGAGATACAGATTTCAAAAAAATAATTATGAGATCAAGTGTTCTCATTGTGATTTTAAAATGTTTTGTATTCTTAATGAATTATGATTGTATGAACAATCAGTTATGGACAGAATGTTGTCAAGATCCCCCAACCATTGGATGAGACAATAGGTACCTGAAGATTGTTTTAAGGTTCAAACGTTCAGTCTCTTCTGATCCAGTTTAGTGACACCTGTCAGTACAACTCCCTCAAAAAGTTATTTAATCCTTTATCAGATGGATTACAGTCAGTTCCATGTGCCAGTGCTTCATCCACTGCTCGTTTCAAGATAGTTTTATTTTTTTTTTAGACTTGATTAAAGGTGCGTTAAACATGCATGCATCCACATGAGAGTTTTGCTTTTGATCTCTGGCTCCTGAGCCCTTCACCAAGCTGAGTCGTAATCAGCTTTTATTCTTAAAGCATTTTTTCAGGTTAGGAATGAGAAATAGATACATCCCCCTTCCCCCACCCCCACCAGTAGAACTTCTGGATTCTCTCTTTTTTTTTCATGTATATTTTAAATCAGCCCATATTTTCTGTGTTAATCTTTCTCTCTTGGTGTCTGATCAGAGATGCAGACACTAGCAACTGAAGTGTGCTGATAGTATTCTGTTTCTCAATTCTTCCCCTAAAGGCAAAGTTAAAATGATCCATTTTCTGTCTCTATTATTGCAAGATACACTTTAGCAAATGTTTTTCCACAGTCCCAATAATTGTTTCTTCACTTCTTACCGCCTACCCTGAAATCAATGGATGATAAATTAACTTTTATTATAATAGCCTCTGTATTAGCTTTGGCTGCCATAATGGAGTGTCACAGACTGAGTAGCTTAAACAACAGAAATTAATTTTTTCACCGTACTAAGTCTAGAAGTCCATGATTTAGGTCCTGAAAAATTTAGTTTCTGGTTAAAAAATACGATTTCTGGCAATGCCTCTCTTGCTGGTTTGTATATGGCTGCCCTCCTCACTGTGTCTTTAAGTGGCCTTTCCTCTGTGCCCACAAAGAAAGAGACAGTGCTCTCTAGTGTCTCCTATTCCTTGTGTAAAAAGTAGGGCTGCCTTGGATTAGGGTCTTGTGCTTTTAACCTCATTTAACTCTAATTACCTCCCAAAGGCTTCACCTCCAAATAACATCACATTGAGGGATAGGGCTTCAACATGTGAATTTTGTTGTAGACCATTTAGTCTATAACAATGTCCCACTTCTAAATATCAATTCTTACACGGTATCTACAGTTGATATTTTAATAACAACCCCCAAATCTCAGTAACTTAACACAAGAAATACTTCTCATTCATGTTGATTATCACACAACTGTAGTCCCTGCTATAAGGCACTGCTCTGTGTGTCGTTTTCATATTAAGGTTCAACCTAATATAGTAATTCTTATGGTAGACAAGATATGCTATGGTAATATAACATGATTACTCTTAAAACTTGGCTTAGATACCACATATTGTCACCTCCCGTCACACTCAGGTGGGCCAGGCAGGGTTAGTTAGTTAGCATGCTGTCAGATGGGGGAGAAATATACACACAACCTTTCTATGTCCTTATATTGACTGGTATTGTATGTATTTTAAGTAGAAGTTAGTCACTTTACATTGATTATGATGCTTGTATACTTGAAGTAATTGGGCCGTTCTACTATCTGCTTTTTGTCCTAATATATTTCTAAGTATTTTTCCTTTTTTGTGAACTCTTTTAAGTTTAGTATTTTCCTAATTCTTGCCCTCATTATTTTTTTCTAATCCTGTATTTTTTCTATCAGCAGCTTGCTGAAAATGTTAACATGAATATTTAATCTAAATTTAGTATTAATCAATAGCCTACCCTTGGTGATACAATCCAAAGACCTTAGAACACTTCGATTCTGTTTATCTCATTCAAAAATTTAATGCTTTGTGTATAGGATTTTAGTTTGATATTAATTTTTTTCACCATAAAAAAGAAATGTACTAAATATTTCCATTTTGGTTTTAAACAGTCAGTGTTTATTTAGATTTACTCTCAAGTTTATGAATATTTTTGTTAATATCCTTTTTTACATCTCAGAACAATCTTTGGTTCATGTTTCATCTTCCGAAATATAACTTTAGAAGTCTCTTTATTTTTTTTATTTTTTTAAAAGTTTATTTTTTTAATTTTTTTTTCAATATATGAAATTTATTGTCAAATGTTTCCATACAACACCCAGTGCTCAGAAGTCTGTTTAGTTGATCTGTTGGTAATACATTTTTTTCAATTTCGTTGTTCTGAAAAATCTTGATTTTTTTTACGTCATTCATTTAAAATGATGATGGCTTCACAGGCTCTATAATTTTTCACTGACAGTTAGTTTTCTCTTAGTCTCCAATCTTGTACCATACACAGTTGTGAACTCCATTTATTTCTATTCCTCTGCTGGGAATCTACCTTTGTTCTCAGATTGCTTTTGAGATCTTCTCTTTGTCTTTGATTCTGGGAGTTTCATTATCATTTGTCTAAGTATGAGCTTCGTTTTTAAACCATACTGGGGTTCTATAGGTTTTTCTCAGTTCATCATTGGTATCATTTGCCAATTCTGAAAAATTTCAGCCATAATCATTTAGATATTGCTTTCCTCCATTTCTTTAATCTCCTTCAGAATTATTATTAGACATATTTTAGTCCTTTTAAATCCACCCTCTATTTAAATAAGCTTTCATCTCATATTCACTGTTGTCTTTACCTCTCTTGCTACATTCTGAGTATTTCTTTTGCATCTGTCTTTCAGATTACTAATGAAATTTTTAACAATGCATGACATGCTGCATGGCTATCCTCCTGTTTTTAATTTAATTTGTCATATTTCTCATTATTTGCAGGCTTAACTGGTTATTTTTCAAATCTCCCTGGCCAATTTGATATCAAATTAATAGTTTCAGTGTTCTTTGTTTGAAATGTATTTCACAATGAGACAATTAATTCATTTATGCAAACAATATTTTTTCTAGGCTATAAAGACAGCCAATAAAACAAAATAATCAAGGAAATAACAAATAAAATCCTTTAAAACTGGAATTAATTAGTTAAATTAAAGTTGAATTAAATGTTTTAGAGATCTATTTCTCAATTTTTAATCATATTTAACTCTTCATAATGAAAATAACACTTGTTAACAACATCTGGTTCAAATCAGCCACTCCCAGCATTTTTGAAAAGAGAGTATTTTCACAAGCTCTACTTCTGAGGGTTGTATAGAAAACAGAGCACATATCACAGGAGCTTTTTTATTTCCTCTTTTCAGTATCTTTCTTGGTTCTTACTAATGACTATTTAAATAACCATATACAGATTGCTTATAAATCTACAGATAAAAACATTTTCTAAAAATTGGGTTACTCTGTGGGGTGCCTGGGTGGCTCAGTCTGTTGGGCATCCAACTTCAGCTCAGGTCATGATCTCACGGCTTGTGAGTTCAAGCCCCGTGTCAGGATCTGTGCTGACACCTTGGAGCCTGGAACCTGCTTTGGATTCTGTGTCTGCCTCTCTCTCTGTTCCTCCTTGCTTATGCTCTGTCTCTCTCTCCTTCAAAAAATAAGTAAATATTAAAAGAAAAAAAATGGGTTACTTTGAAAGCCAAAATGTACTGTTTCTCCTACCTATGGTTCTATTAGAAACAGCCATTTGTTAGATGGTTTAAGATTCCAAGTCAAGAATGCCAGATATTATTTTTAATATTGATAATTCAGTTAGGAATATGATTAAAATAGAAAATTAAAAAAAATGTCTCTATATGAGCTAGGAAAACGTCCATTTTTTTTAAGTTTATTTATTTTGAGAGAGAGAGAGAGCACAAGCAGCGAAGGGGCAGAGAGAGAAGGAAAGAGAGGATCCCAAGCAGGCACCACCCTAATCAGCACGGAACCTAACGTGGGGCTCAATCCCATGACCCTGAGATCATGAAATCAAGTTGGACGCTTAACCAACTAAGCAGCCACCCAAGCACCCTGGAAATGTCCATATTTTTAATATTTTTTTAACATTTATATTTATTTTTGAAAGAGAGAGACAGAGCACAAGTGGGGGGTGGTGCAGAGAGAGAGGAAGACACAGAATCTGAAGCAGGCTTCAGGCTCTGAACTGTCAGCACAGAGCTGGGTGTGGGGCTTTAACCCACAAACTGTGAGATCATGACCTGCACTGAAGTCGGGCACGTAACTAAGCCACCCAGGCACCCGAAAACATCCATGTATTTAAAAACATATTCCAAAGGAGAGGAAATGAAAATCAGGAAATTACCATTTACTAAATACATACTGTGTCCTCACACTGTGCTGTTACTCTGTCTGTAGGATCTCATTTAATATTTACAACTTTATTAAATATAAACAATCATTTAATACTGAAAGCATTTCTTTTTTTTTTTTTAATTTTTTTAATGTTTATTTTTGACAGAGTGAGAGACAGAGCATGAGCAGGGGAGGGGCAGAGAGAGAGGGAGACACAGAATCCAAAGCAGGCTCCAGGCTCTGAGCTGTCAGCACAGAGCCTGATGCGGGGCTTGAACTCATAGACTGCAAGATCATGACCTGAGCCGAAGTCGGCTGTTCAACCGGCAGAGCCACCCAGGCGCCCCTGAAAGCATTCAGAGGGTGTTATTGTACCCATTCCATAGACCGGTATATTGAGTCGCTCATGGAAGTTAAGAGACTAGTGAAATACTCTTGTAGAGATTTCAAGTAGTTAGAATTTAAGATTAGAGACATAGATATGATGCTAGGTTGTTTTTGTATAGACATGACAGTTTAAAACTTCGAAGTTAATGGGATCCTTTTAGAGAAAGAGTATATGTGGAGTAAACATCTGAATTGAACCAAATACATCTAACTTTCCCCTCCCTTGTCGCAATTTACAGATCCACGTAACTCTGGGCCCTTGGCCACTGGCTCAATGGAGAGGTCTTGGCCACCCCATCATTGCTTCATTTCTCTATATAATTTGCTATTGTGGCCTTCTGCAAGGTGAATGCTGGCCTGTGATACAGCCTCATCTCAATCATCGTGGGAGGAACTGGAAAAAGGTCCAGTCCACAGGCTCAACTTAACTGGACTTGCTGAAGTTTCCTCTACCACTTCTGGACTCCAGTGAATCACAGGTGTGGGGGATCTGGCTTTCCCAGAAACTTCTATGGAGAGCACAGTAACGTAAGCCAGAAATGTGGGCAATGTAATATCCACATGGGACAAATTTTTACCAAGAGGTAGAAAGCAGGATAGATGACCTATATGTCTGCTTCTCTTTGCAGATATATTGCTGCACAATGAAGAGGTCCTGTGAGTTCTGAACAGACATATCAAATACGGCTAAGTAACCATCTATGTCAACGTGTGAAGCTGTGGTCAGCTTGGTAAGACACTTTCTGGTTTTGCTTTCCTTATTAAATTCTTTCTCTACCTTATGTAATCCCCCACCCCCCACTCCCCACCGTTACCTCTTCTGCTCTGGAATTGTATCCACCAATAATTAGGATGGCAGCTTTGTTCCAGGCACTGTGTGTAAGGAAACCAGGAAAACTTACCATCAAATATTGTAAGTCAAAAAGAGTTGGAGGAAGGGTGGAGAGTGGATGGTGGACATCAAGAATGTTAAATACAGCAGTGAGTCTTATAGACATCAGTGACAACAGGACATTTATATGACAATTAGGAACTCTTCAGCGACATTTCAGAATACTGTATTAGTGCACTAGATATGAAAGGAAGACCTGATTCATTATTAAAGAATATATTATTGCTTGTGTCTTTTAAAAAATATCCTACCTTATAGTATTCAGAAAAACAATCCTCGTTCTATTTTTTTTCCTAAATAGTAGAAATGTGTGTATATATACATACATCTTCATATATAATATATATACACACACACATCTTCATATATATATATATATATATATAATTGTTTCTATTTCTATTTATGGAAACGGGACTTGCCAAGTTGCAAAATCATTTATTATCTTGGTATGTATGTTTTATCTTCAAGGTATCTTTTTATTTTATATAAACACACTCCCAAACACATGAATGAAGAACATTTGTTGATTACACTCAACAAGCATTATAGTGTAAATACATAAACAAAATGTACATATGTCAATATCTAGCTTATCTGCAAATCAATGTTTATGACCTCTTCAAAAGTAGTGAAACGGAGTTAAACCAGCGATTCATTTAAACAAGCAATACGTTTCTCGAGTCCCAAAAAATGTTAACAGAAGTTTCGTCGTTTTCCCGGTTTTACTCAAAATGTTCAGTATCACATTAAACCATTTTTTAAAATATTGAAAACAAGGTCATTGGTCGTAAGAAGCAGCAACCAGTGTTCCCTCGGTGTCTGTTAAGGATAAAACCAGCGACCGGTCTAGCCAGGGCACATGTATTTCCGAGATTGGCGTGTGACTTACAGTCTTTTCCACCCAGCGCTCACGAGCTCGCAGCTGCAGCTGTTATGTGCGGAGCCTGGCACTATTTATGACCTTCTGCCTCCTGTCTCTTCAGAGCCCTTGTTCTCAAACATTCACCCCTCACTGGACTGTCGAATGCCCGTTCGAGTTGTCTGCGGCTGCTAGTTCTCGTAGCCATTCCCGTCTCTGCCCTATCTTTGAAGTCGAACTTCAGAAGATCTTCGAACACATTCTTTCCCTAACCTCTTTTCTGTCATGACACTTCGAGTCGTCATGCACCACTTAGCAGGCTATCTTGCTGACCTCTGCCCCATGCACTTGTCCTGGCCATGTCCATGGGCCAACTTCATTTATTCATATGAAGTATGGAGAACCTGTGCTTTCCTTCATACAGCACCTTATACCTGCACAAGTGCTTTCTGATATATTATTATCATTGTTTTTAATTTGATCATCACAGATTTGTAAGGCTAACAGGAGACTGTCCGTTTTCTAACGTGTATCGAAATGCAGCCAGACGTTGTGGCAGGTCGTTCTATGTAGTATGATATCACATTAAGTTTAATTTTCTCAGCGTATTATCCCCCACTTAACTAATAGGTAGCCGAGACAATAATGAGAGTTATCTAAGTCTGTTACAGTAAGGAGCTAGAGGATGCAGATAATAGTTACAACTACAGGGCTTTTCTGCTATTCCATATCACTTCCTACATCCCACAGGTGATTGCTTAAGTAAGCCAGTTATACAACTTATACCACTGAGTTTCATAACAATTTACATGCCTTCTCTATTGTATTTCTAATATGACATAATTGTTCTTTGGGGATGATCTATTTCCTTGAGTTTCGGAGTATAACTTTACCTGTAGCACGTAGAATGTGCACGATAAATATTTGAGGAAATAATTTGAAAAGGGAAAGTTTACTATAAAGAATTATTGGCTGTAAGAGAAGATTGAAGTCGGAGAGATTAAGAAGTAGGGAAGGGCACATGGATGGCTCATTCAATTGGGCAGCGACTCCTGATTTTTGGCTCAGGTCATGATCTTGTGGTTGTGAGTTTGAACCCCACATCAGGCTCTGCACTGAGCATCAAACCTGCTTGAAATTCTCTGTCTCCCTCTTCCCCTCTCCCCTGCTTGCATGGTTTCTCCGCTCCCTCTAAAATAAGTGATAAAAAATAAATACTTTTAAAAAGAAGGAAGGAAAAACATAAAGAATATAGGAAGAGTGGATTGTAAGGAGCAGGCAGTATCCCTATAAGGAGGTTCCTCTCCACCCAGTCCCACGGCTGAGATCGAGATCTTGCAATAGTGGGCACGAGTGTGGCTCACTAGTGACAGGGAATTTTCTGTGGTGCCATTCCAATAGGACGTTCTGGAAATGTGCCCTCTGGAACAGGTAGGAAATGTGCCCTCTAGGGTACCGGGCAAAGCATTCATAGAGAGACGTCTCACAAGAGGCACTCCACAATAAAATCTCCTAAAGGAGATGACTTGGAAACTTCTCAATTCTGGTGTTGCTGGCTGCTTTGCCCTGCTGGAGCTGGCACTGGGAAAGCTGCCAGAGCCTGCGACTGAGGAACCCCCTCACACTGGCAACCAAAGAAAACCCCACATTCCTGCAGTGTCTCTCCAGTGCCCTCTATGGACAGAGCTTAATGTTGTGCAAGCTGGCAATGTAAAAAAATATTTAAAGGGCCCAAATCCATTTTCACAGAGCTGATAAACAGGGTAAATTGGACCCGAGAAGCAATGAATTGATCAATTGATAATTAATACAGTCTTCTTGATGTCATTTTAAATTACAATCACTCAATTCAGTTCACTCAATAAAATGAAAACAAGGAAAGTTTATGTGGTTCAGATTCAAGAAGTAAGGTTCCTTCTTGGCTACCGTCTACAGAATGCTTGATTTTTAATCAAGTAACCTCATTGGACTATAAAGTATTATGTAATGTGTAAAAATTTCTTCACAGTTTGTAGGGAAACTCAAACTGAATAATCTTTATAAAATCTATACCTAAATTCCAGAACACAATATTCCCTTTCCTAAGTGGTTCATGATGATATTTACACTGTGTTTACAAGTATAAAATGAGAGACCTAGTATTCTAGTTAGTTTCTCAAGGACTTTTTAAATCTATTCTGTTTGTTTTCAGGGAACCTCAAAATGTAGTTATTACAAAATTTCTATCTTTTGGCCAAAAATAAGTTAACCTAGATTAGTTTAATTTAAGCCTTTTTTGTTTTCCTCATGGATGAAAGAAGTCAGAGATATTCGGGGGTCATGACTCCATCAGGTCAGCTAATCTGTTAGGTAACTGGCAAGGTTCAGCCTATTAGTAGGCCACGTGTTCAGTGACTACAGTTCTGAGATTGATATGTTGTTGTTTGCGCCTCTGTTGTAATTGACATAAAACATGTCTGTGATACCACTTTGTTCCCTAAAGTCATAGCACAACTACATCAACATTTGGTGATGTATGCTTCTTGGGACTCTTCCAGAAGGAAGCAAATTAAAATGTTTGCAACTAATGGAAAGGATGTGCTACTATTTGCATATGGGTTCAGTCAGATAAGCCTGATTTGGAGAAATGGATTTGGAGCTGAACACATGATTTTAGAAAATTTGCTTACACTGAATTTTCTCATCTGTGAGAAGAGAATATTACTCTCTCATGGTGTCCTTATGATATATACATGAAATAATATATGTGAGGCATTTGTAGATTGACTGTCAGAGGGTGACAGCTCAGTAATGGATTTGATATATATTCTTTTTCATGCTAGTATTTTAAATGCTTAAGATTCTCTCTGTTGTATGTATGCATGTGTGTGTGTGTCCATCTGTCTCTTCCTCTCTCTCTCTCTCTACATATGTAAAATCTACACATATATAACTTATATGCCTATATAATTGATATAATACAGTCATATGAATACAGGTATTAGATATAAGGTGTTATTATTATTATATAATCTCATATAAATGATCCATCCTCCTTATTTTGACCTCATTTCATTCAGTATTCCCAGTCACTCATTTTCTCCAGTCACCACACCTATTCCCTATTTCCTTATCCATCAAGTTCATTCTCCCCTCCAGGCCTTTCTCTTATTGTTCCATCTTCTTGAAATGTTCACCCACCAGGTAATCCCATGAGTGGCCCCATTCTCATTATTCAGATCTAATTCAAAGAGAAACTCTTCAAAACATCTCCCCTGACCATGCTACCTTATCTAGCTCTCCCTTTTTGGCCAGTCACCTATTTTAATCACTTTTATTTCCTTCATGGAAAGGACCACTATTTGAAATTCCTCATTCACATACTTGTTCACTGTTAAAATGTCTTTCCTGTTCCACTAAAATATAAAGTCTCATTTATTTTTGTGTTCACAATGTCTAGAAGAATATGTAGCATGAAACAGATGATTGCTAAAAATATCTGAAATGAATGGAGGTTTAGGCGTACTTGAAATCTTGTGGAATTTCCTCACAGCCCTTCTTAAAGGAAAAACCAAATTAAATAGCTGCTGGAGAATTTATGGAGGTTTTTGAGTTTATGGCAAAATGAGACTCATTTGCCCTCTGAAAATTCTCAGTTGAAATAGCTAGAGATGCAAAGCTATCAAGAATAAAGTATCCACTTTCTGTTAGTTGTCCATTACTGGCTAGCAAACCTTACCCAATTTAGTAATTTTAAATAACAAAAAGTATTATTCCTCAAAATTTTGTGAGTCAGCTGGGCTCCAGTGCATGACCTCATGATACACATTACATATGAATATAAAAAAAGCATTCCTCTTCAGGGAGGCTGGCAGATTTCCTCATATCATAGCTGACAGTGTCTTGATAGACCCAGTCTTCCGCTTACATCAGAGTAGCAGATACCTCATTGGCCGGACAAGTCACATGACTGGCCAACGACAACCATCCCCAAGGACATGGATGTCAGGAAGAGTGACTACAGATGGAAGGAGAAAAATGCAACCTATTTGACTATAGTTTCTCTTGGCCTCAGATCTTCTACCATGAAGCATAGCTGCCATTGTAAAATAGCATCTCCTTGTCTCTGGGAGACTAAATTTTTTGCTAACCACTGCCTTTTATTCTTAGGGTTATGTTACCCTTTCCAAAAAGTTATGGTATGTAATGTATGTGCTTCCGTTTAAGGAAGATACGAAAAATGTAGGGCTCTCCCAGTTCATGAAAAAAAATTCCATTAGGGCAACGTATCCATAGGGAGTCATGATAAAGGAGTAGGAAGAGAGTAGACTCAAGTGTCCTTGGACAAGAACTCTGCCTTTAGTTTTCCAACACCTGGAAATCCTATTACCCAAATTTATTTTGCATACAATTATAGCAGGTGTATGGACTATACATGGCAGATAGAGATTCATGTTGTAGTTGGTATGTTTTCCATATTAAATGATAGTCATCTGCACAATGATAAGTGGAATATCAAAGATCATGAAAGTATTTTTTCAAGTTAAGATTTCCTTTTGGTCAGTGTATTAAACAGGTTACATGTCTAGTATACGTACAAATTGTAGTGAATAAAAACAGCCTCTGGTCTCAGAACCTTACCTTTTAGCTTCTTGGCCATAACTGGGAGAATAAATGGACAGTTGGGACAAAAATAGGAAGGTAGACACCCAGGTCTTGCTATGAACAGTGACAGGAAAAGGGAGTTATTGAAAGAGTTACTGTCACTTTATGACTTTAAAATTACTGTAGGATACAGTCCCAGTGTGCTTACTTTTCTTATGAAGCTCAATATAGTTCCTTCAAACAGTGTTACAAATTAGTATGATTACTTTTCGTTAGCAGTTTTCAATGGCTTCCTCTGCTTACTGAAACTGTTCCCTGAAAACTTAAGTTCCCTCCATTTTTTTCAAACGCCACGATCTTTCAATTCCTATCCTCTTATTGTTTGTTGCATTTGATTGCTAATCTTTTTTCCATCTTAAAAAGTGTCTTACTCTGTTTTTTTTTTCCTTGAAAGTATGTGCTCTTTTTTTTTTTCTTCCTTTCTGACCAATACTTGTTTGTTTCTCCTGCTGTCTGCATCTCCCAGTTAAGTGTACCCTAGGTTAATCCTTAATCTTTTCTCCTTTATCTTTATTCTTATTCCCTAACATGTATTCTGGCCTATTGTAATTATTGACATCATATAACACATCATCACTGCTCTTGTAATCTCATTGGAGCGAGCATGTCACACTCTGGATTTGTGGACCCGTAGGGCAATTTCTTGAATAGCTGCTTCTTTGGAACAAACACACTTAGGAGAAACACACTTAAGAATAAACACAGGAGATATTTAGAGGTTTAAAGTTTAAGATCAGTTCTCACTTAGTCAACTGTTCTGGGCTCCAACCTCCTAATTTTCCAACTGTCCAACTAGCTTCTACTGGGCTCCCAATTCTCAAATACACTATAAGTACTCAATACATGTTGCAAGAATGATATGAGCTCTATTTCTCTCCGTGTTGCTATCACCCTCATGAGCTGATAATGACTCCTAGTATTTACTGACACCTTTATGACTTTAAAATTACTGCAGGATACAGTCCCAGTGTGCTTACTTTTCTTATGAAGCTCAATATAGTTCCTCTACTAGTCTATGTAGTTCCTTTCTGTACTTCATAGACCTATTCTCATTCTGCACTTGCAATGTTACTCATATAGTTTGTGCTACCTCTCCTAACCTTTTTCTCACGTTGATCCTTATAAGGATAAAATCAGTTGCTAATCTGATGAGTGTTTACCATTCGCCAGTACTATGCTAAGAGCTTTAAGGCTTCAACATCTTTATTCCTTGGAACAACTTTATGGGGTATTCTGTTTTTCTGCTTTATTGACCAGGAAATTGAGACAGAGAGGTTTGATGACTAGTCCAAGGTTACCCAGTATGTATGTAGTAGACATTAAGTTCTTAAGCAAGAGTATTTTGCAATCCTTTATTTTCCCACTGTGCCCCCAGTCTCCAAAGATGAATCCAAAGCCCACCTTACCTTTGAAGTTTAGTTTTTGTCTTCTTTCTCAGTGTCAAGGACTCTGTATTCCCATGGTATTTATTGTGAGCAAAAATATATCTTAGGAAATCACCTCAAATTTGTGTCAAGGTTAACAAAAAGAGAGAGACAGAGGGAGAGAAACTCGGAAATGTTTGAACATAATGTACCTGTTGGCTTTCAGCATTTCAGTATTGTTGGTCAAGATTAGTAATGCTAAAAAGGTAACATAAGGATAGCAAGAGTCTTCCTGTCAGTAGGTCCCAATTTAGATGATTTTCTCATAGGGTTTCCATTGTTTTTATGACACACTATTGTAACATCCAGTATTGTACTCTCCTGTCAATGCTCTGCAGTGAACTAGAACGTTAAAATGTTGTGTAAATTATGTCTTTCCTTGTTCTTTTTTTTTTTTTCTTATCACCTGGTTGACTGACCTTGAGGTTTATGAAATCTATTTTCACGTACTTTTTTCATATAGGCTTCCTTCGGCTGGCCTTTTAATTATTTTTGGATGCTATTCTGGGACTCTTCCTCAGCTTCCCCCTCTTTCTGCATGTGCCTTTCCTTGCTAGGTACTCACTTTGAGCACAGATCTGACATTTCCTCAAGCAGGGCTCAGAAACTTTGCTGGAGGGGCAAGATTGGCTCATGTTAAAATCATATGTCCCTTAGATTTTCAAATGACCTTAGGTAGGAGACATTGGTTAATTTTGTAATTATTGCTATTATTTTCAGGTATATGTTTCCTAAACTATATCACAAGTTCCATGAAAATTATAATTAAAAAAAACACTTTATTTATTTCTCTGGATTTTCTACTTACTACATAATAGATATTTAATAAATGCTATGAAAATGTAGAGTAAATATTATTTCATTTTTCAGTATAAGAACAATTTACTCCATTAGCTATATAGAGTATTTTAAAAGAAACACAAAGCAAAAAACAAAAATCCCCTTGCCTTTTCTAAACTCTTGGTGGGGTTGGATTCTTTGAATTTCCATGTGTTGGAGATTTTGGAGGCAGAGAAAACCCATTTTCTACCTTAAATAAATACATATTTTACAGTTAGCCTAGAAGTATTACCAAAAGTTGTCATTAAAAAAAACATTACAAAATGTACTGTTAAAATAATTACAAAATACTCATTTAGTATAATATAAAGGGAAAAAAACAGGTTTTTACTCAAGAATAATTCTCATGTCCCTCACCTCTCTCCAAGGCAAGAGGTAAAGAATATCCCTGAAGAACATGGGTTTTTGGAGTCAGAAATAGGTTTCAATCTTGCTTCCTTTCATTATTAACCATAAATTTGCCTGGGTTTAGGACTTTCCTGAGTCCTTGTTTCTGCATAAGAAGTATAGGAATAATAACATCCATCTGGCAGGCTACTGGAAAGACCACATCAGATAATGTACATAAGCCTACAGCACAATCCCTTATTAGGAACTAATAAACACCTATTATTGACAGTTGTTATTAGAATTCATATTATGTCTTCTGAGAAAATGTAAAATAAACTAACCTTTTGTCAGGTCACACACTGGAGGTTGACTTCTGATCCTCACACCCTTTATTTTAGTTATTTTTCTTTCTAGGTCTATTCCTGAAAAGAGTTTGAGGTCTAAGAGCAGACTTCATTATTGATAGTCAGGGCCTGTTCAGCATGCTTTTTCAGGAAGGAATCCATATTTAGCTTTCATTTGTCTCTATAAGATGGTAGCTTGAATGTTTCCTTCGAACCAAAAATTATTTGTTTTTTGAGTGTCCATATGTATGTGTGTGCATGTGTGTTTTGTTGTTGTCGTTCTTTGATTTCAGCTGGAGAGATGTTGTCCTTCTAAAAATGTTCTATTACAATGATAACCTGATATTGTCTTAATTAACTTTGCGGTCATTATCTGATTTCTTTCTTTGTATCCTTTTCTTTCTCTCTCCATGAGTGTTATAAAATTGGTACCCGTCCTTTGAAACAAACAGACACTTCTGAAGCAAAAAGAAGCCGCAGGGTGGTCTTCTCCCATCAACTAAGTTCTCTGTGAACATGGTGCAGGTACTCACCACGTGTCTACAAGCATAATATTATGGAAGTCGTCTTAGAAGCAATTGAAAAAATGGAAGAAATGGAAATATTCTTTCTTTCAAAGAGGTCACAATCTACTTGAAGTGACAACATTGACACGGACAATAAACTCACTCCATGTCTCATAATTCTGTGTTGTAGGGTAATTATGTTCACTAATAGCGTGTCTCCATAGGCCCAATTTGGACCGTGGGTAGAAATACTTCTCTGATTAGTCACGTACCTGTTCCATGTATCTAAATGTATTCATGTGTTTATTTGGCAAATATTTATCAAGCCTTTCTAGGGCTTGTCTCAGGAGGACCTTTGTGCCACATCACGTGTGTTCAATAACACTAATTCAACTGAGTAAATTTTAAAGATCTAGTTGGCTTTATTCATTGATTCATAAATTGGGCAGCGTCCTGTCTAGCAAGTAAAGGAGAGCTCCAAAGGGCTACAGGAAAAGAAAGGTTTTTAAAAGCAGAGAGGAAGCTGAAAAAAGAAAATTAGTTCCAAGAATTCATTGTTTTAGCCAAGTTTGTACTCCTAAGGGGAATGGAAAGGGTTGATCAGCCAACATCCAAATGCTGACCAGGAAATTCCATGTTGACTAGTCAAAGGTCACATTTCTGGGGAGATGAAACTACAGTTAGTTATTAAATCTTGGTTT
Source organism: Lynx canadensis (assembly GCF_007474595.2). Taxonomy (NCBI): domain Eukaryota; kingdom Metazoa; phylum Chordata; class Mammalia; order Carnivora; family Felidae; genus Lynx; species Lynx canadensis. The sequence goes on from NC_044304.2 coordinate 105,995,730, forward strand.
ACTCTGGGCACAAGTGACACCATTGGAAGACTTTTTTTTTTTTTTTTAACACATTATATTTATTTTATGACAACTTTTTTAATGACAACTTTTTCCAACTTCTGAGGAAAAGGAAAGCCTCCTACAGAATCTAACATGTTATCATTCAACTTGATATTACATTCTCTAAAAAGGTTTCTTTATCAGCCACCAGCACCTTTTTCAAGGTGTGGCTTGGATTTTCACATGTAAGTGTCAGCACTGTACCTGCCTCCTGACACTTCAGGGTAAATTCTCCTTATATATCTGTCTCCTTCATCAGACTTTCAAGATAAGGGGAGTTTTCTGTGTCCCTATGATTACTGTATTCCCAGTGCCTAGCAGGGTGTGAATTAGGTTCCAAAAATTCCTGATAAGTTACACTAGGTGACGCCTTTGTCTTTCTGAAAGTAGATTCTGGGCCAGCCAACTTTATACTAGGAGGTAAACAGCTGAGACCAACATTCCCCTCAACTGCTTCTAAAGCTAAGTTCTAAATGATGAAATCTGGCTGCATAAACTACAGTTATGTCTTTGAATTCTAAGTCCACTTCACCACCCTGAAGTTAATTCCTTGACTCAAGGCTGTGTTTTATTATTTTTTTTTTTTGTCACTTTGTACTCCTGAATATGTATATCCCTGAATTCTTTGATCACTTGAAGTGAGTGACACAAAACTCTTGTCTCTCTGTGCTTGAGAGCAATGGTACTTTTCTTCCTTTCCTAAATCACAGTTGAGCCTTTTTAAAAGCTTTCACTAGAATTCTCCCTTTTTGCTTATTTATTTTCTGGCCTTGTCAATGACTCAAGATGAAAAGCACACCTATCTTTTGTGTCGTTGTGTTGGACAAAACTGTGACATCCCTCCGGTTAACAATCGAATCAACGTTTTACGTTTACCTTTATACCAATGTTGATGATATTCTCATATATTTTAATAAACAAAGAGTGACAATATTGGGCATTTTTTAATCATCTCTTCCTACTTTCAAGTTTGTAAATGCCGATCTGCTTGAGGCAGAAAAAAAAAAAGTCACTTCACACAGACATTTTGTTGCTGTTGTTGAGAACTCCACCCCCCTTCTTTTTAATCTCAGAGATCCCAGAGACAAGCTTTTTAGGACAAAAGAAAGACTGACTTGTTTTCTCTGGTTTTTGGATGTGACTTTCACCATTGCTTTGTTTTATTTTAATCGGATACATTGGCATGAAAGTTGAAGTAGATTCCAAGAAGTATATGCTGGGCTTTTGGTTGGCATATCAAACAGGGAATCATTCAGGCCATACATTAGCAAGCAGCCAAGTAATTAATAATAACACACGTGGAAGAAAATGAATGTTTTGGTTGAGAAGGAGAATGAGAAGTCAGACAAAGGCCTGGGCTTCGTGTCCTTGCCCTCAGCAGCAGCAAAAATAATGTTATGAATAGCATTTAACTTGAATTTGCAGCAAACTGCTGCTTTTATCATAAACAATTGCCAGATGGTATACATTATCTTTCTTTTTTCCCCTTTCACAAAAGCGGCATTAATTGCAGAGCAGCCCAGGGCTCCACTCAGCTCATCAGTGTGATAACACTTCATGACCCTGATTAGCCGTCAGTCTACTCAATTAAAAAGATCATTTAGACATTCACCCAATCATTTGCCTATCGAGCCACCTGGGCCTCAACCAGGGGCTCCATTTTTAACATTCTCCTGCCCTCTCTCATCTTGCCTAGCTTTTTTACATATCTCCAAAAGACGTAATTGAATTAAATAAAGCGTCTCAGGGGCAGCTGCAACATCTGCTGTTTGTGGTATGTCAAGCCTTCAGCATTAAAAACAGTTACATATGCTCCAAATTAGCAGGTCGCAGAGATGAAACAGTCGATGATAGTGTTTTTGTGCCAGCGTGAGAAGCGGCTCACAGCTGTGTGCAATTTACAATTAAAGGCTTTATCAGAGCTCAATTGTACTAGTGAATCAAGTGGTGAGAGGTCAGTTAGTGAATTAGACCAATTAGAGCTTGTACAGTTAAATTATCTGTCTTATTACCTACTGATAAACAGCCTTGTCATATCTTTACTGGAATGATGAAGCTGAATGAGTTTTATGAAGTGATAATATTGTTCACTACAGTGGAACTTAGTGGTTTGTGAATTCGAAGTCTCCAGCGAAGAAACGGCTTTATATAACCTTTTAAAACAGCTATAAAGCAAGAAACTTGGAGTTGGTGAAAACACTTCTGATGCAGTCGTTGGTAGCTACTGGTGAAATCATCTCCAAGGGCAGGTTTTAAAAAGCGTTTTGTAACGGAATGATACACGGATCCCCAAACTTTATTTTTATTTAATATCAATTCTTTTAAGAATTACCTTCAGTGAGAATAAAAGAGAAAGCAAACCGTGTCTGGGAAATGCAGTGACCAAACGTTGTAAAACAATTTATGAAGAACAGATAGTTTTCATGGGTGTAACAATTTATTTCTTTTGGAAATACCAATTCATCATTTGTTACCATAATCAGAAAAATATGCATAGTTCAGAAGTTGCAATCTCTACATACAGGACAGACCACACCCATTTTTATGTTTCTGTTGTAAAGATGGGGATCCATGGATAAAAGAATGTGTTTAAATGTTCAATGGTAAAGTCATTGGTGAATTATTTGTATTTTGACTTTCCCTTGAATGAATGCTATCCTTTGTCTGTTTAGACACTCTCATGATTATCAAATAATGAGAAGTTTATATTAATACAAGTATTATTGACTAGAAAGACTAGCACAACTAGACCTAGAATCATTCTTAAATCAATAGTCAGAAAGTAATCTGGAGCAAACATCTCAAAGAGCACATGTTTATATCTCTTGGCACATGTTTTCCTAGACTAAGAATTCAAAATTTTTTAATATTTGATATTAATATTGGGAAAAAAAACCTCACGAGAGACATATTAAACAATATGTGTGAGTTGATTCACTCTTTTCTTAAGAGTAAACTTTTTAAATTTTTAAAATTTATTTTATTAATTTAACTTTAGTTTTATTAAAGATGTAAAAATAGTTATATTCTTCAAAAAATAGTAAAACCTTTTACTTCATTTTTTTTTTCATGTTTCTCTAGAGAGAGAGAGCACATGTGTACAGGAGTGGGGAGAGAGAGAGAGAGAGAGACAGAGAGAGAGAGAAAGAATCCCAAGCAGGCTCCCTGCTGTCAGCCCAGAGCCTGACACAGGGCTTGATCTCAGAAACCCTGAATTCATGACCTGAGGCCAAAACCAAGAGATGGTCACTTAACTGACTGAACCACCCAGGCACCCCTAAAACCTTTCACTTTGTAACAGATTTCTGTGTTGCATTAAAATTTACTACATTCTATTACTATTACAATAAACATATTCAATAGTATACATGGGCCAATAATAATATATCTTTCTTAAAGGAAAGTATTACAAAGTGTGTTATAATCAAGAATCAATATCCTGTTTATAAAATATGTCTACAGAGAAGCATAATCAATTCTCTCCCCTAAGAAGACACAACATAATAAAAATATCAATTTATCTCAAGTTAATCTATGATTATATTTAAAAAAATTTAATGTTTATTTATTTTGAGAGAGAGAGAGAGAGACAGAGAGACGGAGTACAAGCAGGGAGAGAGCAGAGAGAGAGAGACACAGAATCCAAAGCAGACTCCAGGCTCTGAGCTGTCAGCACAGAGCCCTATGTGGGGCTTGAACTCATGAACCGTGACATCATGACCTGAGCCGAAGTCGGATGCTTAACCAACTGAGCCACCCAGGCGCCCCAATCTCTGATTATGTTATAGCATTAATTAAAATAATCAGTGTTTTACCAAAATCTAGAATAACTTTACAATTTATTTCAAATGTGCAAAGAACATTAAATAAATCTTGATAAAGAAAATTCAGAAGAGACATATTCTAACAGCTACAAGAGTGAAAATAGTATATACCTGGCATAGGAATAAATAGAGCAGAAAATAAGTTTTAGAAATGCAAAGTCAGATGAAGGTCAATTTATAGATTTCATTAAAAGAAAATGTGGTCTTTCAAGTTCATGGGAACTAGGATTTTTAATATGGTTCAGAACAATGATTGACAATTTAAATAACAAAGAACTGTATATGTACCAAAAATACGGTTTATTTTTTTCATATTTGTATGCTAAAAAGTTTTCGGAGTATAAAAACTTAAATATTTAAAAAATAAATAAAATACCTAGAAAAAAAATATTGAGGACCTAAATATATCAGTTTGAATTAAATAGTGCCTTTCCAAGTATGACAATACAGGTAGTCATACTGTAAGAAAACAGAATCAGATTTGGTGATAAAACATACATTCACAGGAAGCCTGGATGGCTCAGTGGGATAAGTGTCTGACTTCAGCTCAGGTCATGATCTCATGGTTTTTGAGTTCAAGCCCTGCGTTGGGTTCTGTGCTGACCACTCAGAGCCTGGAGCCTGCTTCAGATTTTGTCTCATTCTCTCTCTGCCTCTCCTCCACTTGTGCTCTGTCTCTCTCTGTCTCTCAAAACCAAATAAATGTAAAATAAGTTAAAAAATATATACTCACGATTTTATACTTAACATTTTTTATAATGCACAGAGAATGGGAAACTACGCTTAAAAACATGTAGCTGACAACTTTTCAGTATCATTAATGTATATTATAAATCATATACATGAATTATTTGAAAAAATAAGCTAATAGAAAGGAAAGAATAATTTGAAAATGTATACACATATAAATGCATAAAATAAGCATGTAAAATATTTCACTAATAATCATATAAATCTTATTAGAATAAAGAATAGGTATCATGTTTTAATTAATATCACCCTCATTATCTGGTTTCATGAAAATCATCTCTTGAATAATCAGAAAAAAAATACCACCACAGGAAAAAAAATAAAGGAAAATTTGTAGTAAAACTGAAAAAGAATAGCTGACTTTTATGGAAAATGGTGCAAAATCCATGGCATGTATTACCTCATCCTCACAATAATTGGAAAAGATGAGATACTAATAATTAGTCTCTACCTTTTACAAGTGAGTAAACTGAGGCCCTAAAAGGTTAAATGGTTGCTTACCTCAGGTTTCACAGGTAGCATATATATATGCTATATATATATAGGTATTTTATTTTCCATGTGTATGCATATATATGTGTATTTTTCTTGTTTGTACAATGGCGATAGTTCTCAGTTCCATATACAAAGCAGGAACTGTTTTAAGAACCCTCCCACAGTGGTGACTTGGGATATGCCACACATGCTCCTTATGGCTGAAGAAAAGAGACAAGAGTTTGCAAAATACTGTAATGCAGTAACAATTCTTTTTAGTCAGAATGTCATTTTTAAATAGCAAACAACTACCTAGTTATAAATATCTGAGCTTCCTTACAACATCTTTATCTCCTCTAAGAAATTTGGGAAACAGACATTATACTGGAAAGATGTGATTCAATAAAGCACAGTGTAGTAAAACTACTCAAGAAGCAAACCAGTGTTCATGGGATGATTCTTTTGTGTTTATTGTCCCATTGTTATATATTTTTTAAAAGTCACTGTTCTGAGCCATCTCAGTAATTTGACTTTACCAACAAATTATTTGAAATTAGATTTTTTTAATCTTTAGTTTTGCCTCCAAACTCAGCTGGCTAGATAAATTCATTTGCTTCTTGGGAGATACAAGATCAAGGATTCATATTGCACATAAAAAATTAATTCTTTGTCCATTATTATCTTCAGCCTGTGTTAATAATGTATTAGATGGGGTTATTGCATAGATATGGATGTATAGATGGGCACACTTTGGGTTAGGCTGGTCAGATGTGTTTCTGAGATCACTCTTATTCCAAACCAAATCTAATGTTTATTGGTTTAATGTTTTAAGAAATATGACTCAGTTCATAAAAGAGGTTTATTCAAAGTGTACTTATCAAAACATTGCCCTGGTAGAGAGTTTATTTCTAATATTGATCCAGCCATCTTACCCTGGTGTACAAATGATAATACACTATTAAATCTTATGATATGAGTAAGCCACAGGGCAACTTTTTTATAACTATCAAAGTACAGTTGCATAAAAAAAAATGATTTAACAGCATCATACACATCTTTCCTATTGTTATGTCTATTTTCACAGCATATAAAATAAACATACCTTTAAAATATAAATGTTACACCCTGAATAATTATACCCAAGAAAGTATTTAGTATATCCCCCATCTACAGCAATGCTTCCAATTTTTTCAAGGAAATACGTATTTTTTTATCCTAAGGAAGAAAGCCACAGATTAAAAAGAAATAAATAAAATGAAAGTGAACGAAAATCGCTAAGTTCTTTAGTAAAAACTTCCCACCCCTAAAAATTTATTTTAAATAAATCAAATATAAAGAAGTATTTTACTTTGCCCATAGTTATTTATAATTTAATCAATCTAAGACACACACTATTAAAATTATATTTTCATATGTAAATGTTTCTGATGATCACTTTTTAGAATTTAAAAATGTAAACATTATTGGATCAGGCTTAAACTATTTGTAATAATAAGTCTCACTTTCATCTCTAGGCTTCTTAGTGTGGTAGAGAAAAGGCCATACATCCATGGGAGTAACTGGGTACGTCTGTAATCTATGGAGGTTAGTCCATCCCCATATTCATTCTCTTCAGAGCTCTCCACACTAGCACACCAGCCCCAACCCTTCTCAGTTCCCTACTACACCTCCCTCCTTTCTTCCATAGGGTCTATCTTAACCACATTTTCTTGTCCTAAAATGTTCAAGGCCACTAGAACTATACAGATCTCACAATTTCTTCAGTAAGTCTTTGTCTCGCTCACATCCAGGAATTTATCCATGGATGATTTCTTGCCATACAGTCCATTATCTCCTATTTATCCTTCAACTTCAAACCAATTTAATTTAAAAAATCTTTAATTTGCTCATTCATTCAACAACTGATTTCTGAGCACCTATAATATGCTAGGTAATGTTACAATTTTTGGTCATGTGACAGTGGTCAAAATATCTACAGCTTCCACCTTCCCTTGAGTTCTATCATCTGGTCAGTGTCCCTATTTGTCAATATTGAGTTTTCCAGAAATGCTGTATCAGAAAACCTGAGCTGACTGTGGACTTCGTTGGTGGGGAATTCAACTTGCTAGTAACCAACAGAATAGTGGTAGGCAGTTAATACTTTGGAATCTTGGTCCCTCCCATCGTCCCCTGTTTACCAACCACACTGGGTATTCTTTCTACACCCCTTTGCTCCAAGATTGGAAATTTCTATGTCTATGGCAATAGCTAGTTAGGATACAGTGGTATAAATATATGGAAACCAGATTTCCAAAATGGAAACTTTTCAATAACTCTGGTTCTCTCATTAATCACAATTAATGTGTAATGGCTTTTGACCTGATGTTAACAGTCTAAGTCTTATCTTTAACTAAACTCTGTTTAGAACTTACACTCCAGCAACATGGAGGGCTTTTAATTCCCTGGCATCACACATTTGACACATCAGGGCATCTAATTATGCCATCTTCACTTTCTGTAATATCTCTTTCCTCTTTGTTGGTATATGCCTCAAGACTAATGTTTAGTTCAGGGATATTAAGCATAACTCAGGCCTTGTACATTTTCCTTTGTGTCCACTATTCCAGGATGTCTTTCATGAAGCTTCCACTGCAGTTAAGTTGTCACTAGGAGAACTTAAAGACTTCATTTCAATACTTAACACACTGTAGTTTAATAATTCATTTGAAACACCCTTCCAGGGCAAAGACATGGCATTGTTTATCCTTGTATCTTGAATGCCTGGAATAGCCAATACATACGTGCTGAACTGAAATTAGCATATGTAACTAAAGCTAGCCTCACTAAGTTTTGGCCACATGATAATGGGGCTAGTGTCTCCAGTAAATATACTGTATATTTCTGGGATTATAACAGGGAGAATTATCCTTCACAAAGTGTGTTTGGTGTGCCAGAACTTGAAATAATTCCCTTGATCAGATAACGTGATTACTGTCTGTAATCTAAAAATAGGGACTCACCAACACCACTACCGGCTTTCCAAATGTAACTAAACCTTTATCCCTTATCTAGATACTTGATTTTCTTATCTCTCTGTCTCCTTCTCTGAGCTCATAGGTGATGGAGACATTCAAGACCAAAAATGTATCCTCGTCAGCAAATTTGCAGTAATTCTTACTGTGGTCACACGTGTTCTCTCCAGGAAGAGTAGCGTCAGGCTGAATCAGGCAGCTTTTCACTGTATTCCCAGCACTGAGTGGCTTGATTGTCACCTGTTTGAGGGCACCTTTATGACAGGTTTGCCAACTGTTTTTCTGATTTCCAAGGATACAAGTTTAGGAGAAACAGTGGGCCTCTGTCTCAATATCTTTGTTTAGCACAGGCATGTGAAGCTTTAATTTCAAATATTTGGCAAATCTAAATGACATTTTAGAGATGCAAGCTTACGATTATCAATGAGTCTCTCTCTTGCCTTAGGCAGAGAATAAATTTATTGAGGAACTTTGTGACATTTTGTACCCAAGCGGAAGGCTAACTATCCCTTCCTCTGTTGTTGATTAACCAAAATAACTTAGCTGTAAACTTTTTGTAGGAAGCACACACTGTATGAAAATTAATTTGTTACTTTATGCAGTTATAGTTCGTTATCATGTTAAGATTTCCAAAGGTATGTTAAAACTCTAATTTGATCTAATATATAACTTCAGAAATCACTAGTTATCACTAGACATCCCTTTAAAAAAACTTTTTTGACTATTTGCTCTAAGCCACAAGTTGGTCTAGACACTGAGGGCACATCTGTGAATAAATCCGCCTTCACAGAACGTGCATTCTAGCGTGGAAAAAAGATTACATGCAAGTGTATACTTTAAAATAAACAAAACAAAACAAACAAAAACATGCTACTATGGGGGAAGGGAAGGGCAAAAAATTGTTTCAAACAGAGAGGGAGGCAAACTCTTAATAGACTCTTAAATATAGATAACAAACTAAGGGTTTATGGGGGATGGGGGAGTGGGGGACATGGGTGATGGACATTGAGGCATTGAGGAGGGCACTTGGGATGAACAGTGGGTCTTGTATGCAAGCAATGAATCATGGGAATATACCCCTGAAGCCAAGAACACACTTTATATAATGTATGTTAGCTAACTTGACAATAAATTATATTAAAAAAAAACATGCTTGAAAGAGTGACAAGTGTTATGAAGAGAACAGTTGTTTATGGGCATAAAGAGTGATTAAGGTAGAGGGTGGTCAAAACAGCTCCCTTTAAAATTAAAGATTGAGCAGAAGACATTTGAGCAGAGACTTGAACGAATAATGAATAGTAGCTAACAATTAGAATATCTGCAAAAACAAATCCAGAGAAAAATAGCCCATGGAAAGGTCCTTAGGAAAGAAGGGGTTTGATCTGTTAGAACAGCAAAGAAGCCAGTTTGACTACGGGGTGGGTGTGAAGGGGCAGACAAGAAATGAGATCAGAGGGAGGGACTGAAATCATGTAGGAGGTTGTAAGCAATGGAAAATAATTGTAATTTACTTAAGAAACATAAAAACCTGGTGGAGAAAATTAAGTGAAGGAGTGTTGTGATGTGTTTTTGTACCTTAATAGTTAATTGGCTGATCTACATAAAATGGGCTTTAACAGGACAAGGGTTGAAAGGGATCCCAGTTGAGGAGGCTTTTCTGTTAGTTGGATAGTGATGATAAATAGAATAACAGAGGTAATGATTCCAATGATATTATGTTGAAGATTGAGACCACATGACTTTCCTGATGGGTTGGGTGTAGGGAGTATGAAAATAGGAATAAAGGTGTACACTTAAGTTTGGGATCTGAGAAATTGGATCCATAATAATGAGAGAGGCTAAAGGAGGAAAATCTTTGTGGGATGAAGAAGGCAGGTTGGATCACTCTGCTTTGGACATGGTCAGTACTCATAACCACTGCATAACATAAAGGTTCATAGATGTCATCAAAGAGAAGCTTCATTTTCCCCCAACCACTTTCAGCAAACAACTGTCTGTTTAAACACACTTCAGCGGTTTCCTTTTACTCACTAGTTAGTAAAAAGTGAGAGGATTTTAAAATTTTGCTAATCATTCTCAGTTGACAAACAAATCCTCCAATTATTTTACACACACACACACACACACACACACACACACACACACACCCCGCACTACAGGATAATAACCAAAACCCTAAACTTCCTTCAAACTTTTAATTTCTTGATCCCAAAAGTCAGCCTATGAATGGGAGAATGAACATGTGATTGCCTTCTTTCTTTCCGTTATGCATTCCTCTCCACCCAGACTGGTTGTGGCTTCTGACATGTTCAAGACCAGAGAGAAGCTGTTACAGCACCCATGAATTCCACTACATATGATCTTCTAGAAGGCCAACCAGCAGCCAGTAAAACCTCCTGTCCTCTTTCACTTCACCTGTTAAATCCTTTATGAGACTGAGTTATTAGGAAACATAAAACTGGTTTTTGAATACTTGTTTGGTCATTACCACATGGTTATTTAGCACCTTGCTTTGTAGTGAACAAGTAGTTGGTACCTATGTTCTTGGAATCAACAAAATCAAAACTGAGTTATTTCTATTCTATTCTATTCTATTCTATTCTATTCTGCTCTATTCTATTCTGCTCTATTCATTTCTATTCTATTCTGTTCATTTTAATTCCAGTGTAGTTGACATACTGCGTTATATTAGTTTTAGGTGTACAATATCATGATTCAACAATTCCATATATTACTCAATGCTCATCAGGTAAGTGTACTCTTAACCTCCTTCATCTATTTCTGCATCCCCTACCCACCTCCCCTTTGGTAACCACCCGTTCTCTATAGTTAAGAGTCTGTTTTTTGGTTTGTCTCTCTTTTTTTTTTCTTTTCTTCACTGATTTGTTTCTTAAGCTCCACATATGAGTGAAATCATATGGTATTTGTTTTCCTCTACCTGGCTTTTTTTGCTTAGTATTATACTCTCTATCTCCATCCCTATCATTGCAAATGGCAAGATTTCATTCTTTTTTATGGCTGAATAAAATTCCTTTATATATACATATATGTATGTATATATATGTATGTGTATCACTTCTTTATCCATTGATCTATCAATGGAAAGTTGGGCTGCTTCCATAGTTTAACTTTTGTAAATAATGCTGCAATAAACATTTGGGTGCATATATCCCTTAAAATTAGTGTTTTTGATTCTTTACATAAATACCCAGTAGGGCAATTACTGAATCATAGGGTAGTTCTCTTTTTAATGTTCTGAAAACCTCCATACTGTCTTGCACAGTGGCTGCACCAGTTTGCATTCCTACCAACAATGCATGAGGCTTTCTTTTTGTCCACATCCTTCGCAACACTTACTGTTTCTTGTGTTTTTTATTTTAGCCATTCTGATATATAAAGCCCTTATTATATTATGTTCCTTCTAAACCTACTTGTTGATGCTTTTTATCATTAATGGATATTGTACTTAGTCAAATGCCTTTTCCTCATCTATTAAATGATTATATGCTTTTCACCTTTTCTCTTATTAATGTGATGTAGCGCATTGATTGATTTACAAATTTTGAACCACCCATGTATCCAGGGAATAAATAAATATCACTTGGTTGTGTTGAATGATTTTTTTAATGTGAAGAGCTTTACTCTTTTCTTTACCCATAAGTATGATTATGTGTCATTTTTTGCCTAGACTCATGGTTGGCAATTAGTTCTTTATGCAGTTTTCAGATTCTGAACTTCACTATCACTTTTTTAATAATAAGATTATTTTAATGCCATCCTTAGTCATTAAAACATTGAACTTTGTTGGATTCGGTTTGCCAACATTTTGTTGAGGATTTTTGCATCGATGTTCATCAGAGATATTGGCCTATAGTTCTCCTTTCTTGTGATGTGTTTATCTGGTTTATCTGATGTGTTTATCTCCTTTCTTGTGATCTGTTTTATCGGGGTACTGGTGGCCTCATAGAATGAATCGGGAAGTTCTCCCCCCCCTTTTCTATTTTTTTGAATATTTTGAGAAGAATAGGTATTAACTCTATTTAAATGTTTTGTAGAATTCACTTATGAAGCCATCTGATCCTGGACCTTGTTGGGAGTTTTTGATTACTGCTTCAATTTCATTGCTGCTAATCAGTCTGTTCATATTTTCTATTTCTTTCTGCTTCAGTTTTGGTAACTTATATGTTTCTAGGAATTTATCCATTTCTTCTAGGTTGTCCAGTTTGTTGGCATATAAGTTTTTACGGTGTTCCTAAGAGTACTGCTTTAATATTCTATTATACCTAGTAGACCCCCAACCTTAATATATGAACAGAAGAGAGGTAAATGTGGGTTTCCTCTCACTGTGACTATTCCACACTTTGCCCTCATGGCAGACCCTTCTCGGTGCCCATTGGACTTTCTTCATCAAGCCTCACAACACAAGTAGCTGGGAAGCTGGGAAACACCAGATTAAGTGTCAGGAGGTTTGAGTGCTTCTGTGATTTTACCTCTTCCTGGTACTGTCACTGTTAACAGATGGTTGACATTTCTGATCTGGTTTATTTTTGCTACTCTGAGCCTAATAAGACCTGCCTTCTTCAAACATTGTTCAGATCAAACAAGATTAAATACATGGAAGCACTTTATTACTATGACATATTACTCAAATATAAGCATACTTACAAGTTCTTTGATTCCTTTCCTAGGGAGAATAAACTCAATATAAAAACTAGCTTCACTCTTCTCTTTACCCGTAAGTATGATTATGTGTCATTTTTTGTTTAGACTCATGGATGGCGATTAGTTCTTTATGCAGTTCTCAGATTTTGACCTTCGCTATCACTGTTTTATAATAAGATCATTTTAATGCCATGCTTCGTCATTTAAAACATTTTAAATAAGATGTTCTAGCAAAGAAGTCATTGTTTTTAATGTGTTACCATATTGACTTATTTGATCTACCACACATGGGGAAGACACCTTATTCACCTAAAGGGGCACAGTGAATGTTCAGTGAATGTTCAGTGATCACTATCTGACAATGTTCAAATTCTATGGCTTGATTACCTGATGAAGTTCAATTTGATAGACAGCTGAGAGAATGAATATTTGCACACACATACAATGGCACATATTTTAAGAGGTCTAGTTGTGTAGAATTTCCTACTGTAAATGTTTATAAGTATTTTAGGTTACTGTGTTCACTTTTATCCATAGACCCCCTTTTTAAAACAACTGGCTGAGAGTTTTTAATTGAATTTTTTCCTCTGTTTTAAAAAATAGATTTGTTATATATTTGACTTTATTTCTTCACTTGTCCCATTCTAGTCTTCTTAAGACCACTTAGTAGTAGTTTGGCATTTCACTTGACTGTCACATCAGACAGAGATGAATTTCCATATTGATAGAAAAAGCTTACATAGAGTTTCTAAAGAATCTATTCAAATGAAGGACAGCCCAAGATTCCAACCACTAAATTAATACATTCAGATTTGTTTCTAGTTAGTGAGATACATTCATAAAGATAATATTCATGTTCTTTAACTATTTATACATAATGTTATTTTCAAAGTAATAACATGTAAAATACAATTGGTGATTTTACATAAAATATTACTTACTAGTTGGGTTTTTTTTTTTTTCCTCCAACCAAAGTCTTTTATATCTATTTCTAAAGGACCTACAGATTTGTCCACCCTGATTACTAGAGAGACTGAATTTATTGATCAAATACTGTTAATTTTCTGTTGTTAATTTTGATTCTTCATTTCTTTGGTATCTGGAGAAATCTTGTTTTTACTTTTTAAAGGTATTTTCAAATTTGTAGAATAATGGGAAATCAGCCAAAAAAGAAAAGATTAGTTTATGTTGTGCTTACAATGATTTAAGTGGACGTCAGACTTACGTACCTTTTTTGTTTCTTTTTTACAACACATTTCAATGAGTACTTTGTTTTTCTTAAGATGTAAAGAACAAAAATGTATATAGCATACAATTATTTTCCTTTGAATCCTCTTGTCCTCACTCAAGGGACAACCACACTCAGTACTTGAAGTACATTTTTTCAGTCATCTTTTTATAGACCACAGATATTTTTTTTTCAAAAGATAGGATGATGTTTTATGATCTTTTTCTTTTCATTTAACATTATGTATAGGAAATAATTCATAACATTATATACGAAGGTCATTTTATCATTTTTACTGCTGCATAAATTTCCATGATTCATGCATATAATAATGTATTATATTACTCTTCATGTTGATGGTCATTTATATTGATTTCAATTTTTCTAATTTAAATAATTTTGCACCAATGGACTAATTGTTTTTTTTCCAGTTTTATTGAGGTGTAATTTAAATAAATTGTATAGTTTAAAGTGTATGACATGATGATTTGATATATGCATCTATTAGACAAAGATTACTATAAGAAGGTTAAGTTAAGAAATCCATTACCTCATGTAATTACTTTTCTTGAGGGGTTAAAAGCTTTAAGATATGCTCATATAGCGCCTCTCATGTATACAATACAGTATTGCTAAGTGCATTCACCATTCTGTATATGAGATATGCAGAACTTATTCATCTTGTAACTGCAAATTTATACCCTTTGACCACATTATCCATTTATCTAACCCCTTCCTCATCTCTGGCGACCACTGAATGCTATCTGTTTGTAAGATGTCAGTTGTGGGTTTCTTAAATTCTACCTACAAGTGAAATCATAGAGTATTAATTTTTCTGTCTGACTTATTCCATGTACTATAATGCCCTCAATATTCATCCGTGTTGTCACTAATGGCAGTGTATCTTTCTCTTTTCCTATATAATATATATGCTTATGTATTACAAATATGTGCTCACATCATATGACTATATTATTATATGTTATGAATAGTAATACATATAGGAACATTACATTTTCTTTATCCATTCAACTGTCAATAAACATTAAACACTCAGGTTGTTTCCATGTCTTTTGTTATTTTAAATAATGGTACAATTAACATGGAGGCGCACATATATCTTCCTTGTCCTGATTTGATTGCTTTGGGATATATACACAGAATTGAGGTTGCTGGATCATATGATAGTTCTATTTTTATTTTTGAGAAAACGCCATATTGTTTTCTTTAGTGACTGTAGCAAGATACATTCACATCAACAGTGCACAAGAGTTTCTTTTACTCCAGTCTCCTCAGTGTTTTTAACCTCTTATCTTTTTGATGGTGGCATTTCTGACATGTGTGAGTTGACACCTCATTGTAGTTTTATTTGAATTTCCCTGATGATTACTGATGTTGAGTATCTTTTCATGACCCTGTTTGCTATCACTGTGTCTCCTTGGAAAAAAGGTCAATTCAGGTTCTATGCCTATTTTTAATATAACTATATGGTGGGGGAGTTGGTTGTGTTTTTGTTTTGTTTTGAGTTTAACGACTTTCATGTACATTTAGCTATGAAACCCGTATTTACCATATGGCTTGCAAATATTTTCTTTAATTTTGTACTGATTCTGTAGTTGATTGTTTCTTTTGCTGTTCAGAAGATTTTTAGTTTGGTGTTAATCTTTTCTGATATTTTCCTTTTCTCTATTTCACTTATTTCTATTCTAATCTATTTTTTTCTAATCTATTTTTTTTAAGTTGAAGTATAATATAGGTTGAAGTGTTACATTAGTTTCAGGTGTACAATATAAATGGTTCAACAACTTTATACATTGGTGCTCTTCATGATAAGTGTATTAATATACTTGTTTTTTGACTGTTACTTTAGGAGACAACTCTAAAAGTACAATTTATTGATCAAAGGAATTAATACTTAAACATTAGAAAATTCTACAAAAGCTTTCCCAAAAGCATTTTACCTCTTTTTATCTCTGCTCTGTATTCTTGTTTAAATTTTAAGAGATATACAACTTTAGTAATCTTATAAATGTGTGCTTTAACTTCTATTTCATTTTTTAACTTTCCATGGATTTATTTTATTTTTTCATCTTCTATTGTATGCCTAGATTATTTATTTCCTACCTTATTCTTTGGTACAAAAGTTTACCAAATGTAATATTCAGATTTTCAATATTCTTTTTTCGGCAATTTTTAAAAAATGTTTATTTATGTTGAGAGAGAGCTAAAGCATGAGCAGGGAAGGAGCAGGGAGAGAGGGAGAGAGAAACAATCCAAAGCAGGCTCTGTGATGTCAGCACAGAGTCTGATGCAGGGCTCGATCTCACAAACTGTGAAATCATGACCTGACCGAAAAACACGAGTCAGACACTTAACTGACTGAACCACCCAGGCGCCCCTTTTATTGGCAATTTTTATCTGTCCGTTGCCGAAAGAAGTATGACATACTCATTGAGTTTTATCATTTTTCTTCATTAACATATCAGATTTTGATTTATCTATTTCAAAATGTTATCAGATGCATTAAACCTTCTTGTCTTTCCTTATTCTTAGTGAACTTTTTTTTTTTTATCAAAGTAAATAAATAAAGCACACATGAAATATTTTTTCTGGAATTTTTTCACACTATGTTTAGGTCAGAATTTATTCTTTTTAGAAGTACAATATGTGATATTTTAGTCAGAACAATTATGTCTTTTGTTAGTTCCTGAAGACTGCCAACCACTTTTCTGATGTAAAATTGCATATCTGTCCTTTTGCCTTCTGACACTCCTATTAAAATGCATCAAAACTTATTTTATCTCCCATGTCTGAAACAGGTTTTCATATATTCATCTCATGAACTTTCATCTCCTTTCTGTTCTGGATTTTATGTATTTGCTCATATTTATATTCCAGTTTGCATTTTCTTTTCTTCAACTCTATATAATAGTTTACTTATCTAATCAATTTTTTAAAATATCTGTGACCAGATTTTTAATTTTTAGTATTCTACTTCGCTTTTTCAATTTTAACTGTTCTTTCTTCATACTTTTATTTACTATTATTTCTATTCTCTTCAATATACCTTTAATACTTTTAAGAATATTACCTTTTGTTGGATTTTCTGAATTTTCCTCATGGTGATAGAATTTATGACACAGTCATGTATTACTGTGAACTCTTCTTCAGCAGAGGTTTTTGATTTCTGAATTCCAGCAAGAGACATATGAATATGTCTCTATAAAGAGAATTTGGGGGTTTCTGGGTGGCTCAGTTGGTTAAGCGTCTTACCTCAGGTCAGGTCATGATCTCGAATTTCATGAGTTCGAAACCTGTGTTGGGCTCTTTGCTGACAGCTCAGAGCCTGGAGCCTGCTTCGGATTCTGCATCTCCCTCTCTCTCTGTTCATCCCCAACTCACATTCTGTGTCTCTCTCTCTCAAAAGAAAATAAAGATTAAAAAATAATTTAAAAAAAGAGAATTTGTATGGATGTTGAAGGAACATTTGAGTTTCAGGAATCTTGAGCTAGTGTGAGGTGAATATCATCTCTTTCACCACACATTTTCTTTCATCCACGACTAGACAGATGCTTTTTTCTTCACTAAGTAAGAATGTAAGAAGAGCAGTTTTAATCTTTCATAGAAAGGGCAGCTCCTTGAGTCTCCTGAAGGGCGAGCTATAGTCTCCTGGTCCATTATATTCCCACAAGATCACATCTGTTGCATATTTTCAGCTTCCAGCCCATAGCAAGACTACATACACCTAGGTCTAAAATTCCAAGAGTCTTCCAAAGTATCAACTCAACCTTGCCATTTTTGCTTTCATTATTCTCTTCAATGCTTTAATTGCAGAGTTTTTTTTTTTTCTTGTAAACTCACATAGCCTTTAAAAATTACTCTATATTCTATGGTGTTCTGTGAAGGGGAGGTGGAAAGATGCCCATGTGACTTAGCTCAGTCCTCTCCATTGCCAAAAATTTAAGGTTTATTTTTTTGTTTATTTTTTTAAGAGACCATCCAGTAACATCCCCAGAGATGTGCAATAATAAACCTGGACTATTACAAAATAAACTCATGAGTTTAAAGATTATTAACTATTTTCTGAATAATCTAATTTTACTGTGTTTTTTTTAATTTTTATGTGCTAATTATAAAGTAGCTTGCCTTGAATTAAGAATCACTGCAAACCTCTCCTCCACTTAATTTGGAAAACAGAGATGTATGGTTTCTATTGCTATGATTCATTTGGCCCCACTTATATTCTACTACAATATTCAATTTTTAAAAAGATAAATAGATAGCTATTTCAAATAGAAAAAAAAAGTTATATTCTATTTCCACAAGATTTGGAACATATAACAGCCATGTGAACTATAATAAACTAGGCTATAGCTCTCTTATTTAGAAAGAGAAAATGTCTATATCCTGTTTTCAGGCTGTTAAAATCTAATGAGCTTACAGCTGTGGAATATTGACAGCTTACCATTTACAACTATGCTAACAAATTTTAGGATATATCTCTGGCTGTAGCATGTTATCATTAGCTGAGTCTAAGGGAAAGAACAGAACGTTAGGAGAAACTACTCTGTTTGAGATTTGACTACATAAAGCATTTACTTTGGAATGATTCATGAGTGAAGCTGAGAAAAGTCAGATGTTTAAAGGGCAGAAATAAGCACATTCAACTTTAAAAATGTGTAGTTCTCTTCACTAGAAAAATCCCAAATTATTCATCTATTCTATTTCTCATGTGTATTTGTAAAATGGAAGGTGGTGATGCTTTATGTCCAAAATGTTAATGGAAAACTCTTTCTCCATAATATTTTCTGATTCTCTATATCAAATTAATTTTTAGCTTTTATGTACTCACTGAGTAACGTATTTATTATTCTGTTATTAAACTCTTCATGGATTTATGTATGTCTGCCTCCTCTAGATGTCCTTGAAAACCAGTGACTGTGCTTTGCTGAACTTTCCCTCTGTTGTAGCATCTTCCAATTGTATGAAAAAAATGAGAGATCTTAAATGAATTAAAATATAATCTGGGGCACCTGGGTGGCTCAGTCAGTTAAGTGTCCAACTTAGGCTCAGGTCACGATCTTGCAGTTGGTGGTTCGAGCCCCATGTCGGGCCTTGTGCTGACAGCTCAGAACCTGGAGCCTGTTTTGGGTTCTGTGTCTTCCTCTCTCTCTGCCCCTCCCCTGGTCAAGCTGTGTCTCCCTCTCAAAAATAAATAAACATTAAAAAAATTAAAATAAAATAAAATACAATCTAATATGGTTGCATAAGGTAACTTCATATTCTTTGAGAGTCTGCAAAAGCTGATCGATCCTTTTTTAAGTTCTTGTGTAATACCCAGAGTTGAAGTAGAAGTCAGTGAGCACTATTTTGATTTTTACCTCCTTGGACTTATATGTATTTAGAAGTGAGAGAAAACACAAAGCTTTTGACAAAAATGGTATATTGAAAATAATCAACATATTTTGACAATCCATGTACTCTCCCAAGAATCTACTTTGCTTTAGAGGGAATACATTATATCCTTTGTTAGAATCGTAATGCAAAAAGTGTACATTTTTTAACAAACCAAAGAAAACATGCAGTGCCTTTTTATTCATAGGCAAAATGTTAAACACACACATATACTCACATATATCCACATACATACATAGCATCTTCATGCAACTTCAGTGTTTGTGTTTGTTTGTTTGTTTGTTATTCCAATACAGTTCTAAAGGATAGATTGACTCCCAGACTCAGGTTAAATAAGAGGGCAGTCCACTAGTAACATTTGTCCTGTAGAAAAATACACTAGGTACATTAAAACATTTTATTTCATGGCAGAACAATAAATTAAAGCCTGTAAAGGAGTTAGAAATAATTAGAATTCCCACTCTAGGACCCAGTTTGGTCCTTACTAGATAAATTAGTAAAACATTACCAAAAATTAGATATAAACTAAATATGCAGAAGTCATATAACACCCAAAGCATCTAGTAATTTTTTAAAGCTCCTTAGGATTAATAGAGTCCTGTGTCTTGTTAGTTTCTTCAGATCCTCACAAAGATGCTAAGCACTCAAATATATTCTGTAAAGACTCTTACCTCGTTAGTGTTTTGTGCCTCAAATAAGATATCTAGAGATTCAAACTGAAGTTCAAATGTTCACTTATCTTGGGATAATATAATAGTCTAACTTCTTTTTCTACAGAAGATAGAAGGAATGACAGTTTTGAAATAAAAAAAAAAAACTTTTTAAAATGTAGTATGAGAGAAAAATATTTTAGGTAAAGTTGTCAAGTTTAACAGAACCTGTGACTAAAGTTCTAGTAGATTACATAACACCATTTCACATACTGAACTCCATTTTGAACTTACCTCTTAGGAGATAACCAGCAATAGCAATTTTATCATGAAACAATTATTGGAACTTTAATCTAAGAGTGTAGCTACGTTTGTAATCATATTATATCCAAACCAGGTGTCACATTCAAAAGTACCCTCAAATAGCACATGTAGGAGTCACCTTCTAATAGAAACTCCAAGTTGAGCAGAATAGTGAGAATGATATTTCTTACAGTGAGAATTTCATATGGAATAAATCAACCCATTATTTGGCTGCTTATCTCATCCTATCCTTATCAATTTTTGCTCTGGTTCATCTCTGAATTATAAGAAATATGTTGAAATCTTCTTCCTCGGTAGTAAGTTTGTCAATTGCATTTTGCAATTCTTTTGTTTTATATATTTTGAAGCTTTTTTTGGGGGGGGGGGGGGGAGTTTCAAGTTTAGACTTGTTATTATCACCTTAGTACACCGCTCCCTTTACATGTGGTGACCCTTTCTGTATGCAATAGTGCTTTCCAGGTTAGTCTATGTTGTCTCACATTAATATTGTTAACACAGCTTGCTTTATATTAATGTTTACCTGTACATGTTGGGAATCCTTTACTTTAAACCTTTACATATTCTGTATTTTAGGCATATCTTTTATAAATAACATAAAGCTAGATTGATATGAATCCAATATGAAAATCTAGTCTATTTAAAATCATTTAGTTCTGGGGCGCCTGGGTGGCGCAGTCGGTTAAGCGTCCGACTTCAGCCAGGTCACGATCTCGCGGTCCGTGAGTTCGAGCCCCGCGTCGGGCTCTGGGCTGATGGCTCAGAGCCTGGAGCCTGTTTCCGGTTCTGTGTCTCCCTCTCTCTCTGCCCCTCCCCCATTCATGCTCTGTCTCTCTCTGTCCCAAAAATAAATAAACGTTGAAAAAAAAAATTAAAAAAAAAAATCACTTAGTTTTTCTGAAGTGTCTCAAAGAAAACTGGAAACAGCATATTCTATCACTAAATTATTATTTTGTTTTGTTTGAGAGAGAGAGCATGCAGAGGAGAGGAGCAGATGGAGAGAAAGAATCTTAAGCAGGCTGCACATTCGGCTCAGAGCCCATGCAGGGTGGTGGGGAGTGGGGAGGCGGTGCTCCATTTCACCACCATGAGATCATGACCTGAGCTGAAACCTAGATTTGGACGCTCAGCCGACTGAGCCATCCAGGTGCCCCTATGACTAAATTATTTAATTTTGGTTTCTAAACAGTATTTTCTTACACAGAAAAAAAAACCAAAAACATTATTACACATGTGATGGTAAATTTTATAACTTGGATAGGCTATGGTACCCAGTTGTTTTGTAAAACACAAGCCTAGAAGTGAAGGAATTTTTTGGATGTGATCTACAGTTGACTTCAAGTAAAGCAGATTATCCTGCATAAGGTGTATGGGCCTCACTCTGTCAGTGGATTGACTCAAGAACAAATGCTTAGGTTTCCTGAGTAAGAAGAAATTCTGCCTCAAGTCTTTGACTTAGAAATCCTACCTGAATTCCAGTCTGCCGGAATGCCCTGCAGATTTCAGACTCAAGACCATAATATTAATTCTTGCTGAGTTTCCAGTATGCTTCCCTATGATCTAGAGGTTAGAATTTATGTCTGGACTAGATTTAAGTTAAACAGTTTTGGAATAAATTTATCATAGCTAATGTTTTAAACTTTGAATTACATCATATCAGGAGACATATAATGTTTGTGTCCCCACATTAGGTACCCACCGGTTAGGGCAGTGAAAGACTAATCTCTGTGCAAGGCTTTGTTTTGTTTTGTTTTTTCCTTACAATCAGGAAACAATCTGTGTGGTCTTCTGGTGTCACTTTGGCACTATAGGAAGGTCCTATTGCCTTTCATACTTCTATTACTTTTAGCATATTTATTAGCTTAACATTCTTCTGTAAATTAGAATTTCCTCTCTCTAGCTGTGGTTATTTAATTTCCCTGTATTATAATTCTTTAGCAAAATTACACTAACTGTAACTCATAGGATATTTATACTTATCTTCATCATCATATTTTATTTCTATTTTGCTATTTTCTGTGACTCTTCTCTATTTTATTTCTTTTCTCTACTTTATTGCCTGTTTTGAGCTGTTTTTCATTTTTTCTGTTCCATACACATATAGTGTTTCTTGGATTTACATATCCTTTTCCTATTATTTGAATATTTGGTTAGCCTGAAATTTTATCAACTGCACTAAACTCAAAAAAGTCCAAAGTTATCGTCATAAGCCCCCTCCAGAACAATTCAGGTGCCTTAGGCCACTTTCACGGCATCACCTTATCTCTCAATTTCGGTGTTATGCTTGTCTAACATTTTTTATGTGTTTTCTGTTGTTTTAAAACAGCACTCATGAACCATTATTATTATTTTATGCAGTTACTGTATGTTTACATTTACAGACTTACTCATTTCTCTACTCACCATTTCATCTTGCATCTCACATTCTTTTGTAAAGTTTATTTATTTATTTTGGGAGAGAAAGAAATGAGTGCGTGCACACGCATATGAGGGGGAGCGGGGGCGGGGGGAGGGAGGGAGGGAGAGAATTCCAAGGCAGGCTTCATGCTGTCAGTGTGGCTCCCAACTGAGGGCTCTGTCTCACGTTGTGACATCATGACCTGAGCTGAAAACAGGAGTGGTACACTCAACCAACAGAGCTTCCCAGGTGCC
This sequence comes from Lynx canadensis, assembly GCF_007474595.2. Taxonomy (NCBI): domain Eukaryota; kingdom Metazoa; phylum Chordata; class Mammalia; order Carnivora; family Felidae; genus Lynx; species Lynx canadensis. The sequence continues at coordinate 106,018,759 of NC_044304.2, forward strand.
CCTCACATCTTTTTTAAAAACTCTTTTCCTATCTGCCTAAAGAACATCCTTTAGAAATTGCTTAAACCCATTGTTATTGTCAAGCTCTTCGTGTTGCATTTACCTAAACATTTATTTACTTTATCCTTTTTTTTTGAAAATTAGTTTTGTTGGATACACAGTGATTTTCTCAAAATCAAACACTTAATTCCATTATTCTGCCAGCTGCCAGACACCCTTTAAAAGTCTGCTGCTTTGTGCATGGTTCCATTGAAAGAGATGTGGCTTTTTTCTCTACACTTTCTGTCATGTTCTCTTTACCTTGACATTTTGTACCTTTAATGAATTTTGTCTAGTGTGGATTTTGTGTTTTTATGCTACCTTCAGTATGTATGGATTCTTCAATGTCTTCTTATCTTTCAAAAGTTCTCAGATATCGACTGCCTTTTTGCCTGCGAAGTTCCCTCACCTTTATTTTCTCTATGCTGTTTTAGGTACCCTGATTAGATCTACACTGGAACATTCTACCTCTTTAAAGTTTTCTGGCTTGAGCCTCTGTGTTTCTCCTTACTGCCTGCTGGGACACTTCTGCTCTACCTTCCTGATAATTCATTTTCTCTTCAGCTGTGTCTAATCTACTGTTTTATCCATTTGTTGACGACTTTATCCTGAAATAATTTATTTTATTTCCAGTATTTTCATTTGTTTTTTTTTAATTTGTCTTATACTTTTGATCATACCACTTACTCCCACTTTTATTTGTCTTCTTTAAGAATTTCATCTATAATTATTTTATAATCTATACCTGAGATTTCTGATTTTCATTTTGACAGAGTGAGGGTTTAATACTGTTTAGTTTTGCTTATTCTCACTACGTTTGTTTTTTCTTTGATTATTTTTCATCAGTGGGAGTCCTGAGAGCAAACCTTGGAGATCCTGTCTCACAGAGCACATTTACATTTCCTTCTGCCAGGGACCATGGAGTACTACTAAAGTGAGATTTCCTTGGTCCCTCTCAGGTCCACAAGCTAACCTTGGAATTTCTTGTTTCGCCTAAATAATAAGTCTGCAAATTGGCACTATACAGGCCCTCAGGAGAAACTGACATCACAGAAGCCCCTGTTTTCATTGTTCTATTTGCAGCTCCTGACTGTCTCTTGGGGAGAGAGAAAGGCTCTTTTAAATTACTCTTGGCATTTATAAGCAACCCAGCAACACAATGCAAACTAAATTGCATGCAGATCCTGGTTATTGTGGTGTGGAACAGTGTGCTATAGTATCTCATCTACCATACTGCCAGTGGCCAAAAGTAAATTAAACATTTTGGTCAAAAGTTATTTGCATGTTGCAATCTTGAAATTAGGACTCTAGTATAAATCACTTATTTCCCCTAATATGTGAAATTGCTTATCCTTTCAAAGTTTATATGTTTCTTAGTATTACTAACTTTTTAACACTTTGTTTTCTCTTCTATGGGATTATAAATGGGAAGCATTATCCATGGACAATTTAACAGTCGTGAAGATTTTGAAAACCATGCATAGTAATGGCAAATGATCTTTAAACAGAAAAACCTATACTGGCTCCTAAAAAGTTCACTCCTAATTACTTCTTTTTCACTAGTGGCTCTAAGCATGCCAATAAGCACTACTTCTCAGGAAAAAGAAAAAAAAAGTTGCCATGTGTATGGAAATAAATGCAATGAACACTTACTGTGGAAGTTCCTAAAGACATAAGCACTTTCTGTCTTTCTCATTATTTCTCCTTTGAAATTGAGATGTGGTCTAGACTTTTTTTTTAATTACAGAAAGCAATTCACATTTTATTTTTGATCTTTAGTTATTTTCAGTTCTGCTGAGTGAGTAAAGTATCTTTTGCTATGAAAAAATTGAACACCTGTGAATGGAGGGCGTGTGTCCCTATAATCCATGGAATTAATTATAATGGATAAAAAAGAAAAGCCATGTCAGAGTTTGGGCTGTGTCATAGTAATAGTCTGGAAATAAGTGTTAAGCAATCCTGATTTCCTCTTAGTTAATTTTTGCACAGTGGAATTTTTGAGCGTGAAATCCTCTGGCCTTCACATTTATTACTTTGCTACCTGACATGTCTGAAATGTTAAAAGTTCTTGTCAAAGGGGATCTCAAATCTTGCACATTTGAGTAGATTTATTTAAAAGAGGGTATTTTCACGTCTTGGTAAAGCAATATTCCCAACTCAGTAACTATGTTCAACAGATGACTAATGAAGGTCTCACAATAGAAATTAGCCTCTATGCTATCTCCTGGATTCAGTTGTCCCAAGGAGACTCTCTCAATCTGCCTTTTCCATTCAGCTGGCTCCCTGGAGAAAGCTGGAAACAAGTGCTAGGGATCTTGTCATTAATTCAGATCAGCAGTGTCAGTTAATTAAGTGGAAGTTCTTTAACGCAGCCTCTAAAGGCAAAGATGGCTAAGGGTCCAGAATGTTAAAATAAAATGCAGACTTCATTTCATCTCTTAAGTCAAATTTCTTCTCCCTAATTATATCGTTTACATTTTTTTTTTAGTCTTGACCTTTAAAAAAAAATGTGCCCAATATAATGGGAAAATAAGGTGATACCTCTTAATCTACTTATATGTAGAATATCATGAAAACAGTGCTTTTCAACACAAATTCCACATACATCTTCTATACAGGATGGGAAAAATGGCTCTTAGAAGGAACAATATGCTGTAAAGCAAGATAATATTATAGTGGATTTATTTAGAGATGTCTTTGTTGCAGACCTTTACCAAGCCTAAAATTTCTATTATATATATGCATAAGCCATGGTATTTAAATATAATCTCGGTATATATTTATATTTTTTAATTTTGAGAACTTTCAGCAATAGAATTTTATGGGACTTAAGTAAACCCTGAATTGGACTCTTATAGGTGTAGAAGGGTTATGTAACACCTTTATCCATTACATATAACTCTTTTTTTTTAAGTGTTTATTCATTTTGAGAAAGAGAGAGAGAGCAAATGGGTTAGGGGCACAGAGAGAGGGAGGCAGAGAATCTCAAGCAGGCTCTGCAGCTGTCAGCACAGAGCCTGGCCTTGGGCTGGAATTCATGAACCGTGAGATCATGACCTGAGCCGAAACCAAGAGTCAGACGGTTAACCGACTGAGCCACACAGACACCCCTACATATAACTCTTTATTTCTTTCATTAAAAAAAATCCCCAGATTATTTTTATGTGAATGTCACATTAAAGTTTGGAGGAATTTCACTATCTACGTTTCCCTTGTGATAAGAAAAACTCTCTTCTGATATGTGTGTACTTGTCAAGGCTGGACTGTCCTCTTTGTTTTCCAATTTACTTTTCAAGTTTTCATTTACTTGACATCAAAGCAAAAATAATAAAAGGGAAAAATTCCTCTAGCATTTAATTGAATACCATGAGATTCCTTTGAAGAGTAACCGGAGGGCTTATGTACAAAACAGAAAGAGGCATCTCTTCCTCAAGACACTCTTTCCATCTGTTGAAATATAGTAATATTGGAATGTGAAAGTGTACTGTTATCTTCTGGAACATTACTTTGTGATGTGATTCACACAATGTGAATGAGGCCCCTAGGGTTTTGCAGTGCACAACTTGTACATCTGTACACAACGGCTCTGGAGCAAAATTAAAAGAATTTTAAAAAGTGCATAATGTTCACCCAAAGGCCAGGCTTAAGCCTATAGTCTCATCAGATGTAGGAGTCAAAGCACAAAAACTACTTTCTCAAAATTGTCATTTCAGCTTTTATAGTTATTTTTCTTCAACGTTTTTTTATTTATTTTTGGGACAGACAGAGACAGAGCATGAACGGGGGAGGGGCAGAGAGAGAGGGAGACACAGAATCGGAAACAGGCTCCGGGCTCCGAGCCATCAGCCCAGAGCCTGACGCGGGGCTCGAACTCACAGACCGTGAGATCGTGACCTGGCTGAAGTCGGACGCTTAACCGACTGCGCCACCCAGGCGCCCCTAGTTATTCTTAATAACTAGTCCTTTTCTCCTTTGAGTGCCATATTACTATTCCACTAATAATACAAGGCTTTTGTTGGTTGGTGCTGTGCGATTTTTTTGTTAACACATGCCGATTCCCTAGAATCTGGTAAAAAGAGACTAATGTTATTAATTGCTTTCCTTGATGACCTGTTTATTACACTTTTAAAAATATAATCAATTTGTTTGTTGAGAGTTTTGACCATTTATATTATTCTATAAGAATTAATATAGAATTATTTTGTATTTCATGCAAGTATATGATTAAATGTAATGGGCTGAAATTTATGTGATCAAATTAACACAGATTTAGAAAGTGTTCATGGGGCGCTTGGGGGGCTCAGTTGGTTGAGTGTCTGACTTGCTTTCAGCTCATGTCATGATCCCAGGGTTGTGAGATCAAGTCCCATGTTGGGTTCTGGGGTGAACATGGAGCCTGCTTAAGATTCTCTCTCCTTCTCTGTCTCTGTCTCTCTCCGTCCCTGTCTCTCTCTCTTCCCCTCTGCCTCTCTCTCCCTCTTCCCCTCTCCCACTGCTTGTGCTCTCTCTGTTAAAAAAAAAAAAAAAAAGAGTTCACAATCAGTACTTTTATACCATGTGTTGCTGGTGTGGTTTAAATTATGGATGCAAACAAGTGTTTTCTCCCAGAATCATCAGGTATAGCTACCTTTTTGAACAGTAGGGCGAGAAAATTCCCACAGTAACTTGTGCATTTTAGCTTGAGGTATGCAGACCTAAAATGTTACTATCGGCTCCTCTGAGTTGTCTCAAACAGGTGCTTGCTTTCCCTTTCATTATATTGTTTGTAAGACCTGTACCTAATTATTTACATTTCTGTCTTTCTCCATTGAACTCTGAACCTTTAAAAGTGGGAACTCTCTTGGGGCGCCTGGGTGGCTCAGTCAGTTAGGACTTCAGCTCAGGTCATGATCTCCCAGCTCATGGGTTCAAGCCCTGCATCCGGCTTTGTGCAGACAGCTCAGAGCCTGGAGCCTGCTTCGGATTCTTCGTATCCCTCTCTCTCTGCCCCTCCTCCACTCATGCTCTGTTTCTCTTTCCCCCTCTCTCAAAAATAAACATTAAAAAAAAGTGGGAACTCTTATTTTTCTTAGTACCTCCATAGAGAGTGACATCACTGATGGCATGGCAGTTCAAAATGAGATCTCACCTCTGGGAGCAGAATTTTAGTTACTTTTTTAGAATCCAGAAAAAACATCATTGCTTTCAACTGACTTGCCTCCTTCTGTACCTTTAGGTCCCTTTTCAGGTGGTTCAAATTTCTCATCTATAAATATTTAATGACTTTCATGAGGCCTCTGAAGTGAAATTAATAAGAAAGTATTAATATAAATACTATGTTTGACAAACAAAAACATTATAAAATATTATATTTTGTTGCATTATGTACCTTCCCAAAAGCCATTGATGGAATTTTTTGAGACATTCATGCAAGGTAATATCTGTTGAGTGATTTGAAGTAAATTTGAAAAATACTTTATAAGAATAATTATGTTAACCAAAATAATTTTGTTCAGTTTAAAATTATCCAGTTGAAAAATCGGTAGCATTTGCCCAGATGTCATGCCGTCATCTGACCTCTTCTCAAAATATTGAAAATCAGATTCGTGTTGTAACACAAATCACTGTTTATTTAAAACAGGCTTGATTAAAAATAACTAAGTCCTTCACCTTCTCCTTTCTTATCATTTGTATGGAATCTCTTTGATGATTTACATTTAAGACAGATATTGATTTCTATCTTCTGGCTTTGCCCTATAAATGCTACTCTATTTTCAGTCAAGTGTGATAGGCATTAGGTCAGCGCAAGGATGGGACAAATAAAACGACTATGTTTAAGAAAAGCAAAGAGCATCTCCCACGTACCCACAGTTTTCTGTAATGTATCTATTGCTGTACAAATAATGAAACTGCAAACTCTAGATTCATGTACAGCTTAGTTGTGTTTATATTTCTAAGAAGCCTATAAATTTAATATTTTATGCTTTCTTAGGTAACTGAAATTTTTGTTTGTTCTTTTAAGTGTCATTTTTGGTGGGAGTATTCCAAGGACCAATGAAAATAGTCATAATTTCCAAGCATTCCAAGAAAAATAATACAGGATGTGGGGAGTAAGAGAAATTAGTCCAGAAAGTTTCTTTACAAAAATTTTAGTGTGACCATGTCACATTATACCTGTTAAGAGTTGATGTGTTGATTATGTGGGAGCCAAAGCCATGGGCTCCCCACCCAGGTGTCATGAGCAAGCAATTCAATTAGAGCGAACAACCCAGCAGCTCTTTTGTTTTTGAAAAGTATGCAGTCTATTTGAAGGAAAGAAGTGTACTGAAATAAATATGCTTTTGCAGAGTGCCTACACGGAGGTCATAACACTGCCTTAGGGGGAAGGAAAACATTAAGCAACACAAAGTGAGTTGACTAGAAAAATCTTAAAAGAAACCTCCGTCTTTCACGGCAAAGTGTGACATACCTATCAGATTAAAGACCCAACCTTTTTGTTTTATTTTATTAAGTACTGCTTGAATGAAGGTATCTAGGGTAGGCAGGAAAATGACCCCCAAGAGATGTCCACATTGTAAGTCTTGGAACCTGAAATCATGTAGTTTACAAGGCAAAGGGGAACGAAGATTACAGCTGGAATTGGGTTGTGAATTAACTAACCTCAAGATGGAGAGTCCTGTGTGTTACACAGGTGAGTTCAATGCAATCACAAGGTTCTTTATAACAGGCAAGGGGGAAGGCAGGAAGGACAGACTCACGGAAGTGGCAGCTCGAAACGGGCTTGGCTGGATATTCCTAGCTTTGAGGATAGAGGAATAGGGTAATGAGTAAAGGATTACAGGGAGCCTCTAAAAAAGAGGGGGCACAGGCAAGAAACCAGTTTCTCGGAGAGCCTCCAGAATGCAATGCAGCCCTGGAAACACGCGGATGTTAGCCCAGCGAAACCCATTTTAGACGTCTGATCTTCGCAGTAAGCGACGTTTTTTGTGTTATTCTAAATGCTACCTTTGTGCCAATTTGCCACGAGCAATAGGAAGCTAATACAATGTCTGATAGAAAAACATTCTAAAATATCTAAAGTAAGCCGGCCGAGATGAATGAAATTCAGTTATCTTCAATGAAATGTGCTATTATTTAATGAACTGCTTTTTCCCTTTTTTCTTACTTTGATTAGATAAACACTGAGGAGAAGGGGGAGCAAAGGGGAAAGGGTACTCTAAGGACTTGCTTCTATGATTCAAATATCTGGGTCATACAAATCACAGAGAAATTAACTCAATTGTCCTTGATTTCCTGGATACAAGGTTTTTAGAGGCCATACTTTCTCATACCGTCACATTTTTTATTGATGAACAGGTCAGTTCAGAGGCTTAAAAATGTTACTGGTTAATATGGATTAGTATGATGCTACTTCTGAAGAGGAAAGAATTGTTTTATAGAGGAATGACTTGTGAACCTTATTAACAAGATTGGGAAGCAATGTAAAAGCTTTTAGTATTAAGCATAACCCTGTCTTACGTTGTCAGAATGAGTTATCAAAGGACTGTGGGGGGGGGGCGGGGAATTAGAAACCTCCAAAGAGTTAAAGTGACAGAACTCTCTTTCTTGAACTCTCCTGAAGTTTCCTAAACTAGAAAAAGGAAAGAAAACCTTTAAGTAATTTGAGGAATTATCTGCTGACTAAACTGGAACCAGGAAATGCAGCAGCAAGAGCAAAAGCAGAGCTGCAGAAGCACACTCTCTCCTGAGGGCCTTGAACCTTGCTTGTGTTTTTCCAGAGGACAGTTTCCCTCCTTTCATGTGGCTCCAGTCCTCGTTGGAAACAAGTTGTTAGTGAGGTTTTCTCATTTGCCCTGTCTTCAGTGCTCCACTGTGACTCTCCATATCCCCTTTCCCACATGAGTGTGTTCTTTTCAGCACATAGAACTGTCTCATATACCATTTGTTTATTGTGTCTGTGCCCACTGTCATGTTTATTATTTGCTCACCAGGTGTAGTGATGTTGTGTCACCCAGTGGACCGTTCAAAGTCACAGTGACAGTAGACACAGCACCAAGCTTATTTAAATTTGTGAAAAAAAAAAAAAACGTAGGAGAGGGAAATTACAGTAATCACATAGATCAGGTCAATTGATTCTCAGGCTCAGTTTTCAAATATCCTGTCGTGCCCTACTCGGGATGGGAAGGATCAGGAGAGATGATTTTCAATTCCTATGAACCGCTTCGGCTCAGGGACACATGACTCAGAATGCTTTTCAGCTTTTACACCTTGCTAATCATGTCCCCCTCAAGGGTACAGGATTAGTTCCCATTTTGTGGGGAAACTATATGCGTCAGGTGGAGACTATTAAATAAACCTGACCTTTACAGTGAGGAACAAACTTTGTGTTGGTATGTAGCATTTGACCTGGATTCTGTATACTACTAGAGATTGTTTGAGTCATTGTTACAAGGCAAGTTAAACCAAGTCCTGTTTTGAGGGTCGAATGAAGATAGCACAACCAGCTTCCAACATGGACTCTCTCATGGACTAAGGCTATTGACCCCTCTTCTATGGTATTAGACATTGGCAGTTCATACGTAGTAGAAATACATCCAGGATGGTTGAGACAAGTAATGTTTAAAGCCTATTTAAATGTAAGGACGATATACAGAAACACCTGTAAGTGACCTATCAGGTCATTCATAGGAATCCTTCCCAATGGACCTAACAAAGGAGAATTACTTCTAGGTATTTGTGCTAGTTCCATGTTGGAGATTTTAAGTGAGAAGTCTTGACCTGATTGCTTTTTCTGACTGAAGTACTTGATAAACCTTTTATCCATGGAAATTAAATCATTTCAAGATGATAAAACATTCCCAAGTTTCACATAGTTACTATATTTTACATTTCTAACTATTGTAATGGCTTTTTCCTTGCTTTCATAAATCTTGTTCTCAACTTAGGTAAAATTTGAAAAGAAAATTGCAAACGTTTGTGCCTTTCTTTCCTCTTCATGGGCACACAGGAAGACTCTATTTCCCAGCCTGTCTAGCAATAATGTTGGTATTGTGTGATGGAGCCTCAGGAAAGTGAGGGGAAATGATGAGTGTATCAAGTCCAATCAGTACCAGTGCACTCTTCTCATGTGGTCCTGAAAGTGAGGGATCTTGAAATGGCAAGGTTGCCAATGGGCATCCTGGATTCCTGGATACTGTTGGAAGAAAGCTGAAAAGCTTGCAAGAATCCCACTGCTATTTAACGTGCCTGACGTGGCGTTGGTAGGGTTTGGCAGTTTGTGTTAATTACATTTATTAACAAATAGCAAAGGGATCAGCTGATGTGAAAGTTTCAGAGAGAGAAGAGATTAGTCATTGAATATCCAATAAATAGTTGAAAGATGGCAACAGTTGTTCATCTACTTAGTATAATCATAGCATCAGTAAGGGCATTGAGGTAAATTTTTAAAAATTAGGATTTTTTTGAGAATAACCATTAATGGCCTGTAACTAACAAAATATATGTGAAAATACATAAGACACCACCATTTCACAGAGAAAAAATACTAAAGTAAAATGAGGATTGATAACTTAGCCAATATCATAAATGCTGGAAATGACAGACCTTTGCTTACTGAGTCTCTGTAGGTACAAAATCCTCATTTTCTCTAAAAAGGTGCGCTGTTTCCTAGCTGCAAATATGTATACACACAAATACAACTGAAGGGGGCCATGATTACTCTTGACTGTGAATCAGTGTATCATGTATGTCTGTGTCAAACTGGAAGTCTGTTTCTCCTCAGTAGTACTATGTTTGCTATTGAAATACCTTGTTTAAAGTTCTTCATACTTAGAATATGATTTTTCATACTGACTATTGATACCCATTTTATCATAATATATTGCTATAATTGTGGAGGAAAGTGGATGCTAGATTTTTTATGCAGCAGTAACTCCTTTCTCACGTGGTTAGGAGTTTGCAATAGATTGCATCAAGGTAAAAAGGTAAGGTTAAAAGACAATTGGTTACCAAGGATTAATGCCTTCATAAGAAACCATGTCATGTGAATTTTTATTTTGTAGGTTAGTGTTGGCAAGCTGTGGTTTGTCGGTTGGCCTTCTGTTTTTGTAATTACTTTTTTATTGAAACACAGACACGCCATTCATTGAAGTATTGTTTCAGCTGCTATTGTGGAATGACATGAAAGTTGAGTATCAGTGACAGACTGTATGGCTCACAAACCTACAACTTTGGATTTTTAAGAAGTTTGTCGACCTGGTTGTAGTTAAGAATTTGTGAAAATTTTTTTAGTGTTTTTGTTGTTTTTATTTGTTTTTGTTTTTTAGCAGAATGATGGGAAAATAAGAACTGTGCTTCAAAAAGCCAAGATGGGGAATTAATGAAATAGTGCAGGGACACAGGGAAAAGGGGTTTCGGGTGTTTGCACAATAGTCCAGGGGAAAGGGAAAGCAAAGCCTGAGCTTTGTCTGGAAAAAAAAGAAAATATAAACAAAAGAACTTGGGGGCTGGGATGCAGTCGGTCACTCAGCTTCTCCCTGGATACACATGTTCCTGACAGCTCACTAAGAGGAGGTACCTTATAGGAATGCCAAAACTGATCACCAGTTGTTTCTTACACAGCCATCTTCCAGGTTGCTCCTCTTGGCCTCGTGCTTTGTGTATACGTGTGCACAGACCTCTTGCCATGTAACAGCTCTTGTGTATTCAAGCTTTCTATCAAGCTTCTCTTTTCCCAGTTGATGTTTCCCTCACTAAGACAGCCTTGTTCCCCTAAATGCTTTTGTGATGGAATTTGCCAGCCCTCACTATTGGTATTTTTTATCTGTCTATATGTCTCTCCCATGTTCTCTCGCAGTCTGTCTCAATCTCTCTGGCGGGCCCAAAACTGCCCATAATACTGACATAGACTAAATTCATTTTGTTTCACATGAAGGTTTTTATTTTTAATATTCTAGATGTGTCAGGGAAGAAAGTCTTTTGAAAATGCACAATTCTACCATTAAGATTGTCTTTGTTTCTCCCACTTACCAATGTCTTTGTCTCTACTGGTATATCTCCTCTGCATTGAAACAGGCTATAATACAATGTGACTTAACCAGTCTAAAAATAGACCTACAGACGAAAATGTGGTCCTACTTCTCTCTACTCTTGGAGTTCTCTGTTTTAGAAGAAAATTCCTCAAAATAGTTGACTGTGCACATTGTTTCCATTACGATTCCTTCTATTGGGTTTTAAATGCAATTCAGTCAGATTCACCATCCCCTTGAGGAAAGAGTTCTTTCAAGGTCACCAGTGACCTCCACATCTTCCAAGTTGGCTTTAGTTAGCAACTTAATTTTACTGAGCCTATCTATAATCAGCATTTGAAAGAGGTGGTTTTTGTCCTCCTTGAAACATATTCCTCTTTAATTTCTGGAAATGGTTTAGTTCTTCTCTTAACCATTAGTTACCATTTTTGGGTTTTCTTACCAGTTGCGTATAGCTCCGTGACCTGTAAACATTGAAATGTCACTGAGGATTCTTTTCTTTTTCTCTGTTTTTACTTGAGATGACCTCATTCAGTTTTAAAGTTTTAAATACCACCTCTATAGCAAGAACTGTCATATGTATATGTCTAAACAGAAAATTCTGCTAAACTCCATACTGAGGAATCCAACTGCCCACTTGAAATGGCTACTTGTATGTGGTTTTATGTGGTGCCATTGAGCTAAACTGATCCTATGCCTCTCAGAATACCTTTACCTGTATGATTTCAGGTTAGGATTGGCTCTGAGAGAAACTGTTGTAATATTTGAAAGTTGGAATCCATTAGTGTCCTGCATTCTTGGACAGTCTGTGTCTGGTGACAATGCCACTGAATCTGGTGCCCTTAGCCCTGTCTGATCTTAGATGCTGAAGGCAGTCTATAGTATTGAGCTCCCTCATTGCTGCCCTGTCATCTCTATCTTTAGCTTCTCTTAGTCCTGAGACAGGCAGGTCTGCCACTGAGTGGGAAGAATGTCCCCTCCTGCATGTGATCAAGGTTTAATGTACTGAGAAACAAACTTGGATCCCAGTATGTTCTCAGGACATCAAATGTATCTCAATAGATGTCAGTGTGCCCTTGCTCTCCTCAGCTTCACAGGCAGATTATCTGCCCAACTCCTGCCCTGAAGACAAATGGGGATTCAGGCTCACTACCAGATGTAAAGGCAAGGGTCTTGCATAGATTCCTTAACAACTATCACAGTGGGATAAGATCAGTTATTACATGTTCCTCTAAGTCCCATGATTGTCCATTCATAACAGTTGTTTCCCTGCTTGAACCTTGAAAATTATACTGTGCTTTCTTTTTCCTTGTAAGAGCTAGTACCACTTGAAATGGTCCATAATTAATGGTTTATTTTCTGTCTCCATCAAGTGGAAGATAAGCTCCATGGGGGTAGGGAGTTGTGTTCGTTTTACTCATGGCTATATCTATAGCATGCATAATGTTGACTAACCCACAGTAAATACTAAATTTGTATTTATTTTATAAATTAATGAATAAATATTATACGTTATTCAAGAATATTTTTTGGTTAACCAGAGTGTCAATATATGAAGAAAAATAGTCTATGATAAGCAGAATGTTTGAAATATGGCTTAGATATATTAACATTCAGAAAATGAGCCAACCAAGAAGAGCCAGAAAAACAGGATTTTTTTTTAATTTTTATTAATTTTTGAGAGAAAGACACGGAGTGTGAGTGGTGGAGGGGCAAAGAGAGAGGGAGGCACAGAATCTTAGGCTCCAGGCTCTGAGCTGTCAGCACAGAGCCTGATGCGGGGTTTAAACTCCTGATCACTGAGATGACGATCTGAGGTGAAGTTGGATCCTTAACCCACTGAGCCACCCAGGTGTCCCCCGCCCCACCCTTCTTTTTTCTACTAACAGCTTAAGTAAGTTAGAGTCCAATTCTCTCCATGACCAGGTGCTTGTCATGAAAATTGGGAAGGTTTTTCTCTGAATGTGCAACCTGCATAGTTTTGTCAACTGCTAAAGACTAACCGACACTGGTTCACAGGCAGTGACTGAAATTGCTCGAAAGGAAAAGAGTTTGTCAATTATGCAGTTTCTTTTCGCTTCAAAATGCTATATAGGTGCAAGCAGACATTTGGTGAAGGAGTTGAAAAAGAAACAAAATGAGCCATTAGAAGCAAATACTTCCTCCTTTTCTGTACAACTATGGGTTCTGCTTGAAATTTGTTTTGTGAGATAAATCTTCTCAAAACGGCAATGGTGTTATTAATTAAACAAAGGAAGAGGCAACCGAGGTGGGATCATGCTAAGCCAAAGTTGTTAAATTAATCAGAGTTCTCATATGGAAAGCTTCCCCAGTGGTTATCTAAGCTGTCACCATTTTAGTGCATCCAAGAAGTGTGCTCCAAGATTTGTGTTAGTGTTGGCAAAGAAAGGAACTAATTTTAATTCTCAACTCCTAAATCTGACATCACTCCAGAAACTTTGCAGCTAAACTTGTCTAAGTTTGCTGCACAGCCAACAATGACATTAAGAATGTTACATGAGAAGATAGCAGACTACCTGGTGTAAATGGTACAAGTGAAGTTTAGAAGAGGAAGTTTAGCGTGAGTTTCTAAAAATGTTAAAATCTATTACAAGTTCTGAGTTCTAGAAAGTCTTAAAGTACTCCTAGATTTGTTTTCTCCAGTTGCCTAGCTGGCTACAAAACCAGATTGTTTCCTGTTGGTTCTGCCAAAGTAAAAACTATTAAAATACTGTATTCCCCAGCCACTCAGAACCAAGGCTACATGCAAGATAGTGTTTGTCCACGAGCACCTTTCGCACCGCAGACTCCAGTTAAATGTCACAGCACTTGAGGAAGTTTCAGCCAAGTTTTTTAAAGCTGATTTTTGCACATCTTCCTTCTTTCTCCTAATACATAAAATATGAGGGCTCTGATGAAAAATCTTTCTCCGCAATTGATTAGAAATGAATTTTTCTTCTGCCTGTGACTAAAGATTCAAGTGTTTTGTTTGTTTTAAATCACAGTGATATTGAAGGTAAAGTGAATAGCTGATTTTGGAAATAGTAAGAGACGTAAAAAACTCCTTTTCCTGAAAGAAGATGGCCTCAAAGAAGAGGATACATTCTTGGGACAAGGAAAAGATCTCCCTGGTTTTCTCTGCAAAGAGGGCTAGGATTCAAGTAGATTTTGAGTGAGGGAGGAAACCTAAATGCTCTGCAATTACATGTTGGAAAAAAGCCCTAGTTCACACATCACTAGCTTAAGTGACTTTTTTTTTAATGGCTAGGTTTTAACGGTATGGCTTTAAATTCTAAGTATAAAAAGAGTTTTTTAAGCTTTGGATGGTGTTAACTTGTGACCTAACATGTTGCTACAGTTTTTAAAAACAAAAACAAAATCTTCGCCTGTTTTTATTGCTGCCGTCTTTTCAATGATACCAGAACTTGAATTTGCCAATAGAGGGCAATAGTCAAACTAAGATAGACTGAATCTATCATTTTCGCAACTTCTAATGAGGTAAAAGGACACATAGAATCCTCATCTGCTTTTATGGATATTGCTGTGTAATTGCAGTGTAATTATGGCACACAACAGCTTCAGAAAATTATCTTGCAAGAAAACAGCTGGTTCTCTTTAACAAACTGGGATGAAATCTCATCAATTAAAAAAAAAAATCCAAAGAAAATTTCCGAAAATACATGCTGATAATAAACAAGCAACAACAACAAAAAAGAAATAACATAAAAAATTTTAAATGGATAAATCAGAGCTGCTGATAAGAAAGATAAGACAAACATGAAAACATAAGAAATTATGAAGGTAGGAGGTACTTCGGATGTATTGTTTGATAGTATGCTATAAATAGACTTCTTGGAAAGATTTTCAAAAATGTTTCCCTATTTTCATTTATTTGTGTAATTATGTAAATACATAAGGATATCTACTTCATATGAGCTACACAGACAAACACAGATCTACAGTGTAGGATTTTTTTTTTTTTTGTAACCAGTTCTCAGGAAAAATTAGAAAAAAAAAAACATTGGGTATATAACACTAGTAATGCGTAAGTTTATTAAACTTGTAGACATTCCAATAATCCAATATGAGTGCCTCCAATAAAAATTCTGTATAAAAAAAATAGAAGATACTGAGTAAGTCATTAAATGAACCCACTTTTGGGGCACCTCGGTGACTGTCAGTTAAATGTCGGACTTCAGCTCAGGTCATGATCTCCACATTCATGGATTTGAGCCCTACATAGGGATCTGTGCTGACAGCTCAAAGCCTGGAGTCACTTGGATCTGTATCCCTCTATCTCTGTGCCTCTCCCATGGTTCGTGATCAGCCTGCCTCAGGATCGGGCTTATTGTCTCTAGGTGAGATGAGAAGGAAGTAGAAAGGGGATAGAGAGGGAGAGAGAGAGGGAGAGAGAGAGGGAGAGAGAGGGGGAGAGAGAGGGGAGGGCGAGGAGAGAGGAGGGATAGGACAGGGAGTAGAGAGCTTCGGATATCGGGTCTATAGAGACTCTCGTCCGTCGATAGCTAGATGCTTCTTTCGATGTTCTGATCTCTATGTCTCTCTCTCTCTTTCTCTCTCTCTTTCTCTCTCTCTCTCTCTCTCTCTTTCTCTCTCTCATACTCTCAGGTGGTCACTTATATTTAGAGTGTAATGTAAGCATGACAAAGAATTGATTGTTGCACAGAGTAGTGTATCCTGACAGTATCATAGCAAGGGTCATAAGGCAACTTCACCTTATTACACTTAGATTTATAAACTATTGTAATTGACAACAAATATCGAGGGTTTGCCATTAAATTGGACCCAGTGTGGTTAAAATCAAAACTAAAATATGACTTTAAAAACAGAAATCATATTAGACATGGAAATGTACATAGTATATCCATGTTTAGGTATTACGTATATGTCTGGAAAAAAATACCCAAGGATGTGTTTTTTTTTTCTAATTGTGTAGAATAAGTTGAATATCTAGCAGTCATATTGTTAGCCAGTAGTTCTCAAAGTGTGGTGCCTGCATCATTATGATTTGTGTCATAATGATACAAACTGAACTTGTTAGTTCCCAGTCTGTCCCCACCCCCAAACTTTAAGATGATCTGATGGATGTTAAAGTTTGAGAACCACTTCTCTTAATGAATACAAGTTAATTTCATGATGATTGTAATTTGGACAATATGAACCCTTCTTCTCTCTAGGCTTATTCTACACTAAAATACATTTAGTGTGAGTATAGTTAAGATGCTCTTACCAGGCAGATTGCTTCTTCATTACTATTGACTGGACCTTCTTAAAAACTAGGCATATAATTCTTAGAGAAACTTTGTCAAATGAGCTATGGAATGTCAGCTTTACTCTTGGCTAAAAATTGCTTAATCATGAAAAAACTGGGAACCAAGAAGTTTAAAAAAACTTGGCACATATCCCAAAGCAATGGGACATCTAACTGAATATAAAATCCAAATCTTTCAATGTCTACATTACATTTTCACCAGGTTGGTGTGTAGGCAATGGCCTTGAATTTTTGGTGTCAGTGGTAGAATCGGTGCCAAATACCTCATGAGATGTTGGGCCAGCTTAATAGCTTGGGCAGTGGCAGAGCCTTGCGAGCAAGTCCTGCTCCTGGGACACCCAGTGTGTTTCCCCTTCAACTACACACCCTCCTCCTCCATGTATGGTTAGTTATGTCCTTTAAGAGCTCTGGTTGGGCCCCTCTAGGAGATATTTTGATCATTGCAGCCAGCAGGGAGGATGTGAAATGTAAGTATGCTTCTAGACTTAGCTATTAACATACACTTCTGAAACAATTGTATTACTTTTCTCTGGCTGGCTTTTCTGCATCTCTGGTAGAAACTCGTTGAATTTAATGGCTGGTCTTTCTGGTCTGTGTGCGCACGTCTGTGTGTGCTGACCTGTGTGTGCATTTTGCCACTGTCCTCAGAACTTTCTACAGCATCAGGCACGTGATAGGCGCCCAACACTGGAGTCAAATAAATACAATGATTGAATGGGGAGCTCCGTAATAGATACTCATTTTTGCAGAATTAACTCGGTAATGAAAAGTAATGCTTTTCATATAAAATTTGCACATGCTTTGTGATGATGGAATAAAAGATACAATCTGTACATCTTGTTATAATTCGTTCATAACCGTATTAGCTCAGAGCTTGGAACTGCATCTGTAGATTTGAAGCACTCACTACAGTTATCAGTGAGACCAACAGTGCTCTGGGCCACCTAAATTTCACAGGATATAAAAGGCCATGATGCAATTGGCGGTTATAATTACTTAGCTCTTAAACTCCAATGCCTCAATTTCTAGCCACGGATTTCGAGGTATTTTTCGTGTAGGTTCATAAACTAGACTTTCAGGACCCCACATGATGTCACTCGGCTTTTCCTGTACTCTGATCTTGAACATAAAGAAACCTGTATGTTCACCATATAGCTGGAAAGGCCACAGATTGAGATACTTGGAACATAAGGAATGTTGTCCGCTTTTTCCTCGTGTCCAGCTCTTGACTCTCCTAATGAATTTACATCAGACCTCAGTAAGCAATAGATCCTTTGCTTCATTTGGGCAGCGTAGTTCAGTTTGATATTCTTAATTTTGACTGTTCCTCAGTTTTTTCCATAAACATATCCCTACAAGCAGAGGCAAGTAACGTGTTAAGATTTCTTTAGACTTCTCTTCTACCTTCAAAATCTTTGCATATGTCTATTCTATTCCATAATGGACCAGTGTTTTGATTGGAAGCTAATGTTTTAAATTCCTTCAGGTAAAAACCCTTTACTCCAGAAACTTGTATTATGTGTTTTCTATACTTGTTCATTAAAACACAAAATCATATGAGCACTTAGGGCCAGTTGGAGAAATTTACCCTTAAATTTTAATGGAAGAGCTCATTTTTTTCTCATTGTTTATTAGACACTACTGTATTAGAAATCACTAGAAGATTAAGTGTGGGGAAAAAACTGAATAGTAAATGTTTTGTAATACTGAGAATTGGTCCTCCCCACCAATGAGGAATGTTGATACTTGGAAATAGCAATTCCCAACATTGAAAAGCTAATTCTTCAAGGAAAGACTTTCAAACTGGATTTAATACAGACCCTCAATAAATAAGCACATTTCTTTGAATTTCAAAGTAAAGTTGAATTACACTCTCAGGAGGGATTCCCAAAATACCAAGGTCATATCTTAAGGCTATGACCTTGACTCTGAATGTAGAACTCCGTCAACTTGATCAGTCATTACAGTTGATGAACTTAAGCCGGGTATCTGATCATAAGGCAGTGAAAATCACAACAATCTTGTTGGATTAAACTTAAGTTTTTAATAACACCAGTGATGGTTACCATTTCTTAAGATTGGCAGAGATTGACAGTAATAGTATTTCAATGCACACATGATTAATTCTATCTTACAAGGTATATTTAATTACATAAAATCTTTTAATATTTAGGTAACACAAATAACCCAATGACAATGCATTCAAACAAATACAGTTCCAACAGTAATAAAATAAATCAATCTACCAAATAAATCCTATACCAAATAAATGAATATACCATTAATCATTATCATAAATGACATCATTATTCAGAAACCTTATGAGAAATTGGTCAATGACAGAATATTACCCGGATTAGATGGGCGAAGGAACATGCTCCTGTATTATGACTTGTTGCATAATACTGGGAAGAGTTTGAGAGATTTCTGAGAAACAGGTAGGCATTGCTATAACCTTACATATCCTTTCTGAGAATGCAAGTTAACAGAAATATTAAGTGGATAAATATTTAATTCTTGTCTAGGGGATGAGATAAATTAACTAGAGTGATAGCCATAAGAAAATGCACTTGGAATGATGCACAACAGTGGTTAATATCACATGAGGGAATATAAGCAAATGGTTTAATTGAACCAAAAAAAATAAAATTGCATCAAAGTTCACAGTTCTACAATGTCTAAACCAAAGTCAACTTTTATTGATATTTAAAGCGTAAAACCACTCTCATCGATCAATTTTGTGCGGTAGATGATGCACTATGAGAGACACATCTATAATGTGCTGTACGAAGCGTTGTAAGTATTGTTAGCAATATATTAAAAAGTAATGTTGGTGTTCAAAACAAGTTTTACCTGATAGTTAAATTTTGGAACAAATGACTTGAAGTAGTTTCTGAACTTCACTGTGGATTTAACATTAAAAGCAGAATTTGTACTGTTAAAAATTATCTGTCATTCTATTGGATAAAAAATTTCCTTTTGATAGAGCTCCATATGTGTGTGAAAGACTGAGGATTTAAAGAAATACTCAACATAATCTTACATTAAGGTGAAGAGGGAAGTTTCAAGGTGCATGACCAATAGAAGTAAATACAAATATTAAACACAAATGCACAAATTATACCAAAACACACATAAGAGGATAAACACTAAAACTGTTGCTAATTGTAATTTGTCATTCTTAGGAAATTAGAAATAAAGCACTGAAGCACATTAGTGGTTTTATAGGGGGGAAATAGCATTGAAAGATCATTTTTCAGTGCATTTTATCCAAATTTCTGTGTGGTTACTAGATGACTATAATTTTGGTTCCATAAAGCACACACCGTTACAATAATCGTACAAAACCTAGGAATCCCAACAAAGTGAACGAAAAAAGGAAACAATGCTGGAAAACTTGGTTAACTGTGATGAGTAGTGTTACCATTTATTTGAAGGTGATCGTACATACAACAGCAAACTGTGAAGGTATAGGTTTCAGGGAAGAAAGTTTTCACATTTGCCACTGAACATCCATTACTTTCTAACAAAATTTTGTTGCTGCAAGTGTAGAGATTCATTTGCCTACTAACACTCTTGGCGATTTCTTAAGACTCAGGCGCTTTTATAAAAACAATATCCTGTTAATTCCTTCACTCTTTCTTTCCGAATGTGGTTTCCTCAAGAAAGAAACCTCCTCTCATTCAGTACAGTATTAGAGGAACAGCCTACCTCTTGATACTGCAATTCTGTAACTTGAACTCGTTTGGTCTAGTTGTTTCATAAGCACCTCAAATCAAACTGTTGTCTTTGTCATAAGGTTTGTCTCCACAGACACCCATTTAAAAAGAATCACGAATCAAACTGCATATTTTGTGATGAAAAATACTAGCCTGTGTGGAAGTCTATTGAATAGGAGGTCATAAAATAATACTGTGTAACATGAAGGAATCTTCCAGAACAAACAAGGGCAGGGGAGGAGGGGGAGGGAGAAGAGAAAAAACTGCAAACACCTCAACTTTCATATTTAGTATGTATATTCCCATACCCAATATGTGGTCCTATGAACCAACTTTGTTCCTGTATATAGACTTTCTCAATTATTGACTTGTCAGCCATTTATATTTCCCATCATTCCCATACAAGCTCATGTCTCCCTACCATCTGAGAATGACTTTTGTAGCAGAGGAGAAGTATGGTTTGAGGAAAAGTAAATGAAAAAAGCTGGAGGGCGTTGGCATACCCAGGGCCATTGGATTTTAAAAAAGGCATTGGGTTCACAGAAAGCCTTTATGCAGGAGTGTACTTCACAGACTTGTCTGGTAGTAAATCTCCGATCAGCCCTTCCCTCTCATTTCCTCAGGCTTCAACTCAGCAGTTGTTCTAACTGGTGAAGTGTGCCAGCATGAGTAATCTTGACCTTGTTGTTTCTCACAGTTGGCACATTTGAATTCTGACTTTGTTCCTCTTGAAGACAATGAATGACTATAATGATTGTAATTGTAGTAGGTAAATTGGGTTCATGAAGGGAAGCTAGCGTTCTTCTATCACTTCAAATCCACTTGATACATGGTTTCCTCAAGGTTCGACCCCAAACATTCAGATGCACTGAGTCTGTGACACCTACTGTCTTCCACACACTGCGCTATGTGTCTTACATAATTATCACATTTAAGCCTGAGTTTGTACAATTGCAAAAATCCAAAATCATTGTTGTGTCTTGTACTTTGAAATTTTCATCTATCAAGAGATCACATATACCACCCATTTTTACCTTTATCTTTCTCCCCCCCCCCCTGCAAATATGGTAGGTTTCCTCAGTATTCAATAAAATCAGTGATGTGACTCTTCATTGAAAAGGCCATAGCCGTGTAATCTAAGAGCTCTTCTGTGGTAATACATTTATCACTCCTATCAATTAATTCAGTGCATAGAGGTGAAATTTTTGTTTAATGGCTATGTAAACAAGAGGATTTCCCCCATTTAGTGGGATGCATGGAAAGAGGAGTCATTTTGCACTGCTGCTGGGAATGCAAACTAGTGCAGCCACTCTTGAAAACAGTGTGGAGTTTCCTCAAAAAGGGTAGTGGCAATTTCTTAAAGTTCCGGATTCACAAAATAAAGGTGCAGTCATTACAGGGTGTGAGTTTTCTAATAGAGATGTGTTAATGGGAGGCCACTTACTAGGTCAGCTTTATTCTACTTGATAGATATAGATACATAAAACCAGAAATGAATCAAAAGAAAGTATTTAGCTCTTTCAGTAGTAAAGACATATTTTTGGTCTTTGGAATATGTGAGAAAGATCAAGTGTCAAAAGCAATGCTGTGAAGAGCCAACAGGCATTTGAGTAGACACAAAGTGCAACATGGTCAACTAAGTATTTTGGAAAACAAAGTTCACTTCATCTAGCTCTCTTCCTTGAACTGCATATGCCCATAAAACTGTAAATACAGTCCAGGTAATTCAGTCTTTAAAACAGACTATTTTACAACCTGCTTCTTTTTTGGGACTTAATCCTATGGACTATACAAACCACCATCTATGTTTTAAAAACCTTGAGCATCTTCTATCTTGTCATTTCACAAAAGATTAGAAAAATTGATGGTCTGGGGTTCTTGGGTGACTCAGTGGGTTAAGCGTCGAACTTTAGCTCAGGTCATGATCTCACAGTCTGTGAGTTTGAGCCCCATGTCAGGCTCTGTGCTGACAGCTCAGAGCCTGGAGCCTGCTTCAGTTTCTGTGTCTCCTTTTCTCTCTGCCCCTTCCCCCAGCTTGCAGTCTGTGTCTCTCTCAAAATAAAGACATAAAATTTTTTTTAAAAATGTATGCCCTAGTTTTATAGAAGTACTTTTTCAGGCTGTGTATTGAAAGTAATTTCTGTAAAGGATGCTCTAAGTTGATCAATTATTTGAAAAGTAGTTCTAAACTTAGTTGTAAAGTTTTTCAGTGCTTAAAGTATGGCATCTTATGATCTAAAAGGATTTTTGAGGGGTTAGGTTACAGGATGAACAGCTTTCCTCTTGGCCCCCAAAATAGGGTTAAAGTGTAGAAATTTATTTCTTTATTTGTACTCATCTGGTTATGTTTTGAGTAGTTGTCATTTATGTGACTGTACTTTTCATTATTAGCATCAGGGTCATAGAAGGGAAGCTGTGTCATACAAAAGCCCAGCTTTTGTCCCATTTTACATATGATGGTTCCAGGCAAAAATTTTCAACATAATTATAGAAATCACTCTGCAAAAAGGAATGCCTGAAAACAAGAATAAGTTTAACAAGTGTTTAAATGATTTCTTTTTTTTTTTTCTTTCAATTTATTTATTTTTTTTCTCAGATGCTATTGTCTGTATTTTGATTTTTTTTTATATATATGAAATTTATTGACAAATTGGTTTCCATACAACACCCAGTGCTCATCCCAAAAGGTGCCCTCCTCAATACCCATCACCCACCCTCCCCTCCCTCCCACCCCCCATCAACCCTCAGTTTGTTCTCAGTTTTTAACAGTCTCTTATGCTTTGGCTCTCTCCCACGCTAACCTCTTTTTTTTTTTTTTTTCCTTCCCCTTCCCCATGGGTTCCCGTTAAGTCTCTCAGGATCCACATAAGAGTGAAACCATATGGTATCTGTCTTTCTCTGTATGGCTTATTTCACTTAGCATTACACTCTCCAGTTCCATCCACGTTGCTACAAAAGGCCATATTTCATTTTTTCTCATTGCCACGTAGTATTCCATTGTGTATATATACCACAATTTCTTTATCCATTCATCAGTTGATGGACATTTAGGCTCTTTCCATAATTTGGCTATTGTTGAGAGTGCTGCTATGAACATTGGGTTACAAGTGCCTCTGTGCATCAGTACTCCTGTATCCCTTGGATAAATTCCTAGCAGTGCTATTGCTGGGTCATAGGGTAGGTCTATTTTTAATTTTCTGAGGAACCTCCACACTGCTTTCCAGAGCGGCTGCACCAATTTGCATTCCCACCAACAGTGCAAGAGGGTTCCCGTTTCTCCACATCCTCTCCAGCATCTATAGTCTCCTGATTTGTTCA
Organism: Lynx canadensis; assembly: GCF_007474595.2. Lineage (NCBI taxonomy): Eukaryota > Metazoa > Chordata > Mammalia > Carnivora > Felidae > Lynx > Lynx canadensis. The sequence goes on from NC_044304.2 coordinate 106,042,131, forward strand.
TTTTGGCCACTCTGACTGGCGTGAGGTGATACCTGAGTGTGGTTTTGATTTGTATTTCCCTGATAAGGAGCGACGCTGAGCATCTTTTCATGTGCCTGTTGGCCATCTGGATGTCTTCTTTAGAGAAGTGTCTATTCATGTTTTCTGCCCATTTCTTCACTGGGTTATTTGTTTTTTGGGTGTGGAGTTTGGTGAGCTCTTTATAGATTTTAGATACTAGCCCTTTGTCCGATATGTCATTTGCAAATATCTTTTCCCATTCCGTTGGTTGCCTTTTAGTTTTGTTGGTTGTTTCCTTTGCTGTGCAGAAGCTTTTTATCTTCATAAGGTCCCAGTAATTCACTTTTGCTTTTAATTCCCTTGCCTTTGGGGATGTGTCGAGTAAGAGATTGCTACGGCTGAGGTCAGAGAGGTCTTTTCCTGCTTTCTCCTCTAAGGTTCTGATGGTTTCCTGTCTCACATTTAGGTCCTTTATCCATTTTGAGTTTATTTTTGTAAATGGTGTGAGAAAGTGGTCTAGTTTCAACCTTCTGCATGTTGCTGTCCAGTTCTCCCAGCACCATTTGTTAAAGAGGCTGTCTTTTTTCCGTTGGATGTTCTTTCCTGCTTTGTCAAAGATGAGTTGGCCATACGTTTGTGGGTCTAGTTCTGGGGTTTCTATTCTATTCCATTGGTCTGTGTGTCTGTTTTTGTGCCAATACCATGCTGTCTTGATGATTACAGCTTTGTAGTAGAGGCTAAAGTCTGGGATTGTGATGCCTCCTGCTTTGGTCTTCTTCTTCAAAATTCCTTTGGCTATTCGGGGCCTTTTGTGGTTCCATATGAATTTTAGGATTGCTTGTTCTAATTTCGAGAAGAATGCTGGTGCAATTTTGATTGGGATTGCATTGAATGTGTAGATAGCTTTGGGTAGTATTGACATTTTGACAATATTTATTTTTCCAATCCATGAGCAGGGAATGTCTTTCCATTTCTTTAAATCTTCTTCAATTACCTTCATAAGCTTTCTATAGTTTTCAGCATACAGATCCTTTACATCTTTGGTTAGATTTATTCCTAGGTATTTTATGCTTCTTGGTGCAATTGGGAATGGGATCATTTTCTTTATTTGTCTTTCTGTTGCTTCATTGTTAGTGTATAAGAATGCAACTGATTTCTGGACATTGATTTTGTATCCTGCAACTTTGCTGAATTCATGTATCAGTTCTAGCAGACTTTTGGTGGAGTCTATCGGATTTTCCATGTATAATATCATGTCATCTGCAAAAAGCAAAAGCTTGACTTCATCTTTGCCAATTTTGATGCCTTTGATTTCCTTTTGTTGTCTGATTGCTGATGCTAGAACTTCCAGCACTATGTTAAACAACAGCGGTGAGAGTGGGCATCCCTGTCGTGTTCCTGATCTCAGGGAAAAAGCTCTCAGTTTTTCCCCGTTGAGGATGATGTTAGCTGTGGGCTTTTCATAAATGGCTTTTATGATCTTTAAGTATGTTCCTTCTATCCCGACTTTCTCAAGGGTTTTTATTAAGAAAGGTGCTGGATTTTGTCAAAGGCCTTTTCTGCATCGATTGACAGGATCATATGGTTCTTCTCTTTTTTTTTTGTTAATGTGATGTATCACATTGATTGATTTGCGAATGTTGAACCAGCCCTGCATCCCAGGAATGAATCCCACTTGATCATGGTGAATAATTCTTTTTATATGCTGTTGAATTCGATTTGCTAGTATCTTATTGAGAATTTTGGCATCCATATTCATCAGGGATATTGGCCTGTAGTTCTCTTTTTTTACTGGGTCTCTGTCTGGTTTGGGAATCAAAGTAATACTGGCTTCATAGAATGAGTCTGGAAGTTCTCCTTCCCTTTCTATTTCTTGGAATAGCTTGAGAAGGATAGGTATTATCTCTGCTTTAAACGTCTGGTAGAACTCCCCTGGGAAGCCATCTGGTCCTGGACTCTTATTTGTTGGGAGATTTTTGATAACCGATTCAATTTCTTCGCTGGTTATGGGTCTGTTCAAGCTTTCTATTTCCTCCTGATTGAGTTTTGGAAGAGTGTGGGTGTTCAGGAATGTGTCCATTTCTTCCAGGTTGTCCAATTTGTTGGCATATAATTTTTCATAGTATTCCCTGATAATTGTTTGTATCTCTGAGGGATTGGTTGTAATAGTTCCATTTTCATTCATGATTTTATCTATTTGGGTCATCTCCCTTTTCTTTTTGAGAAGCCTGGCTAGAGGTTTGTCAATTTTGTTTATTTTTTCAAAAAACCAACTCTTGGTTTCGTTGATCTGCTCTACAGTGTTTTTAGATTCTATATTGTTTATTTCTGCTCTGATCTTTATTATTTCTCTTCTTCTGCTGGGTTTAGGCTGCCTTTGCTGTTCTGCTTCTATTTCCTTTAGGTGTGCTGTTAGATTTTGTATTTGGGATTTTTCTTGTTTCTTGAGATAGGCCTGGATTGCAATGTATTTTCCTCTCAGGACTGCCTTCGCTGCGTCCCAAAGCGTTTGGATTGTTGTATTTTCATTTTCATTTGTTTCCATATATTTTTTGATTTCTTCTCTAATTGCCTGGTTGACCCACTCATTCGTTAGTAGGGTGTTCTTTAACCTCCACGCTTTTGGAGGTTTTCCAGACTTTTTCCTGTGGTTGATTTCAAGCTTCATAGCATTGTGGTCTGAAAGTATGCATGGTATGATTTCAATTCTTGTAAACTTATGAAGGGCTGTTTTGTGACCCAGTATATGATCTATCTTGGAGAATGTTCCATGTGCACTCGAGAAGAAAGTATATTCTGTTGCTTTGGGATGCAGAGTTCTAAATATATCTGTCAAGTCCATCTGATCCAATGTCTCATTCAGGGCCCTTGTTTCTTTATTGACCGTGTGTCTAGATGATCTATCCATTTCTGTAAGTGGGGTGTTAAAGTCCCCTGCAATTACCACATTCTTATCAATAAGGTTGCTTATGTTTATGAGTAATTGTTTTATATATTTGGGGGCTCCGGTATTCGGCGCATAGACATTTATAATTGTTAGCTCTTCCTGATGGATAGACCCTGTAACTATTATATAATGTCCTTCTTCATCTCTTGTTACAGCCTTTAATTTAAAGTCTAGTTTGTCTGATATAAGTATGGCTACTCCAGCTTTCTTTTGGCTTCCAGTAGCATGATAAATAGTTCTTCATCCCCTCACTCTGAATCTAAAGGTGTCCTCAGGTCTAAAATGAGTCTCTTGTAGACAGCAAATAGATGGGTCTTGTTTTTTTATCCATTCTGATACCCTATGTCTTTTGGTTGGCGCATTTAATCCATTTACATTCAGTGTTATTATAGAAAGATACGGGTTTAGAGTCATTGTGATGTCTGTATGTTTTATGCTTGTAGTGATGTCTCTGGTACTTTGTCTCACAGGGTCCCCCTTAGGATCTCTTGTAGGGCTGGTTTAGTGGTGACAAATTCCTTCAGTTTTTGTTTGTTTGGGAAGACCTTTATCTCTCCTTCTATTCTAAATGACAGACTTGCTGGATAAAGGATTCTCGGCTGCATATTTTTGCTGTCTAGCACCCTGAAAATCTCGTGCCAATTCTTTCTGGCCTGCCAAGTTTCAAAAGAGAGATCAGTCACGAGTCTTATAGGTCTCCCTTTATATGTGAGGGCACGTTTACCCCTTGCTGCTTTCAGAATTTTCTCTTTATCCTTGTATTTTGCCAGTTTCACTATGATATGTCGTGCAGAAGATCGATTCAAGTTACGTCTGAAGGGAGTTCTCTGTGCCTCTTGGATTTCAATGCCTTTTTCCTTCCCCAGTTCAGGGAAGTTCTCAGCTATAATTTCTTCAAGTACCCCTTCAGCACCTTTCCCTCTCTCTTCCTCCTCTGGGATACCAATTATGCGTATATTATTTCTTTTTAGTGTATCACTTAGTTCTCTAATTTTCCCCTCATACTCCTGGATTTTTTTATCTCTTTTTCTCAGCTTCCTCTTTTTCCATAACTTTATCTTCTAGTTCACCTATTCTCTCCTCTGTCTCTTCCATCCGAGCCGTGGTGGTTTGCATTTTGTTTTGCATTTCCTTTAAAGCGTTTTTCAGCTCCTCGTGACTGTTCCTTAGTCCCTTGATCTCTGTAGCAAGAGATTCTCTACTGTCCTGTATACTGTTTTCCAGCCCAGCGATTAATTTTATGACTATTATTCTAAATTCACTTTCTGTTATATTATTTAAATCCTTTTTGATCAGCTCATTAGCTGTTGTTATTTCCTGGAGATTCTTCTGAGGGGAATTCTTCCACTTGGTCATTTTGGATAGTCCCTGGTGTGGTGAGGACCTGCAGGGCACTTCCCCTGTGCTGTCGTGTATAACTGGGGTTGGTGGGCGGGGCCGCAGTCAGTCCTGATGTCTGCCCCCAGCCCACCGCTGGGGCCACAGTCAGACTGGTGTGTGCCTTCTCTTCCCCTCTCCTAGGGGCGGGATTCCCTGTGGGGTGGTGTGGCCCGTCTGGGCTACTTGCACACTGCCAGGCTTGTGGTGCTGGGGATCTGGCGTATTAGCTGGGGTGGGTAGGCAAGGTGCACAGCGGCAGAGGGGGCAGGCTTAGCTCGCTTCTCCTTAGGTGATCCACTTCAGGAGGGGCCCTGTGGCAGCCGGAGGGAGTCAGATCCGCTGCCGGAGGTTTGGCTCCACAGAAGCACAGAGTTGGGTGTTTGCGCGGAGCGAGCAATTTCCCTGGCCGGAACCGGTTCCCTTTGGGATTTTGGCTGGGGGATGGGCGGGGGAGATGGCGCTGGCGAGCGCCTTTGTTCCCCGCCAAACTGAGCTCTGTCGTCCGGGGGCTCCGCAGCTCACCCTCCCTTTGTCCTCCAGCCTTTCCGCTTTCCGAGCAGAGCTGTTAACTTATGACCTCCCAGACGCTAAGTTGCGCTTGCTGTCGGAACACAGTCCGTCAGGCCCCTCCGCTTTTGCAAGCCGGACTCGGGGGCTCTGCTTGGCTGGCGAGCCGCCCCTCCGCCCCGGCTCCCTCCCGCCAGTCCGTGGAGCGCGCACCACCTCGCCGCCCTTCCTACCCTCTTCCGTGGGTCTCTCGTCTGCACTTGGGTCCGGTGACTCCGTTCTGCTAATCCTCTGGCGGTTTTCTGGGTTATTTCGGTAGGTGTAGGTGGAATCTAAGTGATCAGCAGGACGCGCGGTGAGCCCAGCGTCCTCCTACGCCGCCATCTTCCTGTCTCCCTTAAATGATTTCTTAAAGGTTTAACCTTAGTTACTGCAAGTCTAAGTTTCAAACTTAAAAAAAAACCTTATTTTTCTAGATATGTTTTCATTAGCCAAGTGAAGGAAACCTCTTTTTTTTAATAATCTTTAATACCTGGGTATATTAGATTATAAAGCAGTCTTAATGTGCTTGAAAGTGAAATACAAAGAAAGAAATCACAATTGTGCTATGTCACTGCAATAAAGGTTGAATGGTTGACTCCTATTAAAGAGAAGATTGAACACATTTCCTTTTTATTTAAAGCATGATTGATTAGAAGATGTAACAATTTAATTGATAGCCTTGTGGAGAAAGTGTAATAAATAAACATAAATTGATGGACCTGGATTTCAGAAATACTAATCTATAGATAAATGATACACATTATATTCATAAATATACACAAACACACATATGTGGGCATATATGTATATATTTGTGTATACGTATATACACATACACATATGTATAAAATCATCTTCTAGAATCCCTTGCTTGTTATTTTGGGTTCCTGCACCCTTAAGAAATGTGGAGAAACACTCCTTGGTGTGAGGGATTCTACAACTATGGTTTATACTGTTTGAGATGTAAAGCACATAGGTATCCTGTCTGGGATTGTTGTATACATTAGGTATTTGAAAGAACTGTGATTATCCTAAAATTTTAACATTAATTGCACATGTTTCCATCTATCTTCTAACCCACAGTGGAGTATCTCCTTCTGTGTGAACTCATTTTATTCCATTTTATATATATAATATATAGTTCTGATGTTTCAGTTTGTTCTATAACTGTCAATGTCTCCATTGGGCTACCAACTTTTTCTAATTTCCAAAGATTCAATACCTTATTGCTTCCTAAGGCCTGAAACATTTAGCATCTGCTTCTCTTAGTGGAGGGAACTATAATAAATCAGTGTGCTAAATTATTTTTTACAAAGCAGAAAAGAATATCCAATGCAGAGGAGCCTGGGTGGCTCAGTCGGTTGAGCGTCTGACTTCGGCTCAGGTCATGATCTTGCGGTCCATGAGTTCAAGCCCCGCGTCAGGCTCTGTGCTGATAGCTCGAAGCCTGCTTCAGATTCTATGTCTTCCTCTCTCTCTGCCCCTCCTCCACTCATGCTCGCTCACTCTCTATCAAAAATGAATAAACATTAAAAAAATTTTTTTTAAATATCCAACGGGAAAAAGACGGTCTCTTTAGCAAGTGGTGCTGGGAAAATTGGACAGCAACATGCAGAAGAATGAACCTGGACCACTTTCTTATACCATACACAAAAATACACTCAAAATGGATGAACGACCTGAATATAAGACAGGAAGCCATCAAAATCCTCGTGGAGAAAATAGGCAGCAAGCTCTTTGACCTCAGCTGCAACAACTTCTTATTGACATGTCTCCAGAGTCAAGGGAAACAAAAATAAAAATGAACTTTTGGGACTTCATCAAAATAAAAAGCTTTGGCACAGCAAAGGAAACAATCAACAAACTAAAAGAAAACTGACATAATGGGAGAAGATACTTATTTGCAAATGACATTTCAGATAAAGGGATAGTATCCAAAACCTATGAAGAACTTCTCAAACTCCATACCCAAAAAGCAATCCAGTGAAGAAATGGGCAAAAGAAGTGAATGGACACTTTTACAGACACATTCAGATGGCTAACAGACACATGAAAAAATGCTCAATATCAATCATCAGGGAAATACAAATCAAAACCACAATGAGATACCACCTCACACCAGTCAGAATGGCTAACATTAGCAACTCAGGCAATGACATATGTTGGCAAGGATGCAGAGAAACAGGATCTCTTTTGCGCTGTTGGTGGGAGTGCAAACTGGTGCAGCCGCTCTGGAAAACAGGATGGAGGTTCCTCAAAAAATTAAAAATAGAATTACCCTACGACCCAGAAATTGCACTACTAGGTATTTACCCAAGGGATACAGGTATGCTGTTTCAAAGTGGCACGTGCACCCCAATATTTATAGCAGTGCTATCAACAGTAGCCAAATTCAGGAAAGAACCCAATGTATATCGACAGATGAATGGATAAAGAAGATGGGGTGTGTGTGTGTGTGTGTGTGTGTGTGTGTGTACATACCCACACACACACATACAATGAGGTATTGCTCAGCAATCAAAAAGAATGAAATCTTGCCATTTGCAACAATGTGGATGGAACTAAAGGGTGTTATGCCAAGCAAAATGAGTCAGAGAAATAGAAATATCATATGACTTAACTCATATGAGGAATTTAACAAAACAAATGAACATAAGGGAAGCAAAAATGATATAAAAACAGATAGGCAGACCAACCATAAGAGACCCTTAAATACAGAGACCGAACTGAGGATTACTTGTGTTTTGTTGGGTGGGGGGATGGGCTAAATGAGCAATGGGCATTAAGGAGGGCCCTTGTTGGGATGAGCACTGGTGTTATGTGTAAGTGATGATTCACTGAATGCTATTCCTAAAATTTTTATTACACTATTAACTAACTTGGATTGAAATTAAAAAAAAAAAAACAATTTTATGAGATAAAAATATCAGGGGGTTCATTGTTGAATGTCTTCACTACAGTTCCATATAAAGTGATATTACCAAATAAATTAAGCTAATGACCATGTCATATTTTTTTTTTTTTCCATTCAGGAGCAGTGTCTCTTACTTAGCTACTAGCCTATCTTTTGTTAATCAACTCAACTTCCTTCTGATTTGTAGGCAACTTATACTGTATTTTATCTTTCTCTGAAAGTGTGTAAATTTTTCCTTGTGGTTGTGCTATCCTTGAAAGTTTAGTTTCTTCAAGATTTTTGTTCCATTTACTTAATAATTAGGAATTTCTCAAAAAATTAGAAAAGGTAAGGCCACAAAACAATTCATTTAGTGGATACTATTGCACTATTGTCTTTAAGATAATAATGCAGCTTCTAAAACCTTAAATCTTAAAAATTTTAGAGGGTGAAAAAAATACACAGAAAACAATAAGAAATTTAAATGCAAAAATAATTTACATTGTGCCTACATCTATTGGGGTCAACAGCGTCTATTATTTAATAACCAAGCAGAAGAAACAGACTAAGAAAACTATAAGTTCTTGAGAGTTAAATAATAATCATTTAGCCATGTGGTAGGATTTCTTCAGATGATAGGGTAGTTTTCAGGTAAAAATGTATCTAATAACAACTATTTACCTTTATATAGTTTATTTAGATGATGGGAATATTCTTAATCATGTCAAGCGTTTGGATATTACAGACTGGCATCTTGAACTTTATTATCTACATAATGCATTTGTAAATCTTGTTAAACTATTAATTCCAATAATATCCTTCAGCAGGAAAGTTCTTAAGGTTAATTTTATTTTCTGAAAACATATTTACTTTTCCTTATTTTAAACTGTTGCTTTTCATGACAGGCTCAGTTTCAGCTTATGTCATGATCTCACAGTTGATGAGATTGAGCACAAAGTCGGGCTCCACAGCTGTGAACACGAGCCTGCTTGGGATTTGCTCTCTCCTTCTTCCTCTGTCTTTCCCCTGCTCATGTGTGTGCTTGTTCTCTCTCCATATAAATACACTTCTAAGAAATTTTTAAAAAATGTTACTTTTCAATGTTAGAGAATATACTTCTAGAAGAAGACAGATATAATCAGTGGGGTATGTGTGTATGTGTGCGTGCACATGCCAACACTGTAAGAAAAGCAATGATGTGAGAGAGCATTTATTTTGAGAGAGAGCCTATGAAAGAGAGCATGTGTGTGTGCAGGGGCGGGGGAGGGGGTAGAGTCAGAGGGACAGAATCCCAAGTAGGCTCTATGCTCAACATGGAGGCCTATGGAGTTCTCAATCCCAAACCCCTGGGATCATGACTTAAGCCTAAATCAAAAGTTGGACATTCAACTGACTGAGCCACCCAGGTGCCCCAAGCCCTAATTTGTTTTATTTTTACAGATTACATGGTATAAATACTTGTACCACTGATGATCTCAGGTTTCTGCTACTATTGTCCTTAATTGGGAAGAGCTATAAACAATTTTCTCTTGGAAGCTAGTACTGGCTAGTCACCGAACACCATTGGATAAAAGTGATTGTCCTTTCCACATCATGGAAATGTCAACACATAAAAAGAAAAATGGAACGTCGGAGTCTAAACATTTATAATACAAGTTCAAGAATTCCCAATATTATCGAAATTAGCATATGATGCCCTTTTATTTTCATACCGGTTTTTAATATCTGAAATTAATAATTTGATTTATTAATGATTGCCAGCCACAGTAATCTGAGAAACCCCAGGAAAAGGGCCTTATCTGTCATGTAGACATGATGTACCTAGTAACTACAAAAATATCTAGCACATAGTAGACCCTCCGTTAACATTGTTAAATCAATGTCAACACTTCAAAGTTAAAGTGTTACATATTTGGTCCTAAGTTAAATTAATAAGTTTCAGTTTATAAGCCAGTAGGAATTTGATTTTAAAAAATCTGGGTGCTTATATAATTTTACTAATAAGCATGAACAAGAACCACCTGAGGGAAGTAGCTCAGCACAGACACTGGCTGCCTGACTTGCTTACTCTAAGGCTCACCTCTCTGTGCTCTGGCAGTACTAAACTTCTCAGCCAAGTTTGACTCAGTCCCAGGATGGTGGGTCCCTTCCGCAACAGACCAATACAAATCTCTGCCCAAACCACATCTCCCAATCAGAGTTCTCCAGAGCCTCAGTTCTGGTGGAGTTGGTGTCCAGTCTTACTTCACAAGCAGACCAAGAACAAGTAGTTAAAACTAGCCCATGCAAGTCCAGGAGCAAACATTTCACACTTGAGTCAAGGAGGGCCTCTACAGACAACTGATCCTAAAGATAGAGCAGCCACAACACAACAACAGAACACATGGAGCATGTACCAGAGATACTCCCTGAAGCACCAGGCCACAGGCACTATATGACCCCTTCATAAAACTATTACTTTCAGAAGCAGGGGACATAACTGCCTTTTCTAACACAGAAAATAAGGCAGAGACTTAGAAAAAAAAAAATGCTAAGATGAAGGAATTCATCCCAAATGAAACAACAAGAAAAGGCCACAGCCAGATTTAAGTGTAATAGACATAAGTAAAATGACGGATGGTGAATTGAAACCAACAATTATAACAATACACACTGGGCTTGGGAAAAAAAGACACTAGAGAGACCCTTACCACAGTGAAGAGTTAAAAAAGAATCAGATGAAGACTACAATAAATAGGACTGGAAACATGCTTAATTCATTTAACAGGCTGGAAGAAGCAGAGGAATAAATTGGTGACCTAGAAGATAAAATAATGGTAAATAATGAAGCTGAACAAAAGAATTATACAACATGAGAATGGACTTAGAGAACTCAGTGACTCCATCAAATGTAATGACATTAATATAATAGGAATCCCAGAAGAAGGAGTAGGAGAAGGAGGTGGAGGAGAGCAAAAGGGGGGCAGAAATTTTATTTCAAGAAACAAAAGCTGAAAATACACAATACACAGAGCCCTAGGAGGAGCTACAAACTCCTAAACTGTGAGATCACAACCTGAGCCAGAAGTTGGGCACTTAACTGAGACACCCAGGTGCCCCTAGAGTAAATATAGTTTAATGGAAGAAAATGTCAAGAGAACAAACAACAGTGACATAAGCCCTAAGAAAAAGAGAATATAACAATTCCATATATTTTAAACTGGATAGTCAGAGAAGGTCTTCTAAAGAGTGACATTTCAGAAAAGCAGTGTGGAACATGAAGGGGTGGGAAGGCAAGGGAAGCAGCAGGTATTAAGGTCTTTAGGTTGGAGACAATTGAGATAGTTCAGGGAACAGGAAAAATTCTGTTGTGCCTGGAATAAGTAAGGTGGTAGGAAGGGTGATGGGAATTGAAACCATAGACTATGTGATATCCTTTGGGCTCCTGGGTGTCATGTGAAACAGCTTCAATTTATTGTAAATATCATGGGCAAACTTTAGAAACTTGGAAAGATAATAATGATAAAATCTGAACTAGAACATTTAAATTCTCAGACCATGAGGTAGAGAACAGATAGTAGGGAAATATTTCAAACCTGGTATATTGGAAAACTCTTGCGGATGAAAAAGGATAAAGCTGTTGTATGAAACCTTGTCAAAAGTAGAATTGCCAGGTCTTAGTGATGGGTTGTTAAGAGACATGGAGGAAGGAGAAGCCATGAAAAAGTTGAAAGTTTGGCCTGAGCAGCTAGAGGTATAATAGTGGTATTTGCTGAACTGGGAAGACCAGATAAGGTGGATCATGTCAGGTAGGTATTCATTATGTGAATCTAAAACTGAGGGAGGTTTCTTGGGGCTAAATATATATTCTACAGATTCAGATAGTAGTTCTATCCTTGAGGCTACATGAGATCACTAGTGAATGAATGGAATTAGGTATGAATCCCAAGAACTAAGCAGAGAACGTCTCTCCCCTTTAGTGAGCCCAAACTACTAGAAGGATCTAGCAAAAGAGGAGAAATTGAAGTCAGGGAGGTGGGGTAGGGAGGAAACAAGAGTATAATTTTCTGAAACCAAGCATGAAGAAAAGTTTTAAGGAGTGAATAATTAACTGCATCTGTTAAGTCAACTAAGAGAAGAAACACAGATGGACTGTACAATTTCACTGGAGCAGTTTCATTAGAGTAGTGAAGAAAACCTAATTGAGATTGAACTATAGAGAAAGCGAAAGAAAATGAGTGGATAGAAGCAGTATGTAAAACTCCTTGAAGGAATTTTGCTGTCCAGGGGTTTAGATAGGTGGGCTAGACCTGGAGAAGATGTAGGTAAGATATTTTTTGTTGTTTCATTTATGAGATACATTGAGAAGCATATTTATATTTTAATAGAAATGATCTTACTAGGGCAGGGAGAAGTAAAGAAAGTACATAAGGGAAGTCTGTAAGTAGGCAAGGGGAAATTTAAGTTTGTGTGCAAGCGGCCAAGTGTAGAAGCAGAAAGTATTCATTCCTGGAAACAAGAATGGAAACTGGCAATTGAGATAGGAAGATGAGATACATCTCTTCTGCTTGGTATTATTTTATCCTGGAGAGAAAAAAAGTGTAGCTACCAGTTGAAATGGGAAGAATTGATGGGGAATACTGGAAGCACAAAGTGTAAGATAGTCAACCCAAGGATTTAAGAGTAAATAACAGACTTGTTATGCCCACTTAGGGACTGTGTGTGTATGCATGTATATTTGTGTGTTTTTTTGCCAGTTTAAGTGTTCAAATGAAGTCAAGGATGATAATTAAGCAGTACAAGGAGGAATCCTTTCTATTCATGGTATGCTAAATGATTTGTTAAATATTTTGACTAATACTTCTGGATATAGGCAAGCTGTAGTTAAAAAGTTAGTTATATTCGTTAAGCGTCCGACTTCAGCCAGGTCACGATCTCGCGGTCCGCAAGTTCGAGCCCCGTGTCAGGCTCTGGGCTGATGGCTCGGAGCCTGGAGCCTGTTTCCGATTCTGTGTCTCCCTCTCTCTCTGCCCCTCCCCCGTTCATGCTCTGTCTCTCTCTGTCCCAAAAATAAAAAAATAAAAAAAAAAAGTTGAAAAAAGTTAGTTATACTTGGGTTTGGATTTGCTAGAAAGGTAGGCTGAGTTGGAGATTGGGAAAGCTTTTGAATATGAGTCAAAGTTTATGATTTTACTTAGTGATAGACTATAAAATCTAAACCTGAGAAATAAAGGAAATGAAGAAATAATAAATAGTGGGAAAAATTGTGAGTAAATTGTCAAGTCTCCTGTGTTGTCAGTCAGTTCTTAGAAAGGAATTAGCATAGCTAGTCTGTAAGTTTAGGTACAAAAATCATTTCCAACCAGGTATGCCCTAGCATTTGTAACATGACTTTGCATTATAATCCTTAAAAAGTAGAATCGGTTTTATCACCTCTTGAATCTGGATTGTCGTTGTGATCGGTCTTGATGAACACAGTGCAGTAGAAGTGACACTGTGTGACTTACGAATCTAGGCCTTAAGTTACCTGGCACCTTCTGCATTTTTCCTCTTAAAACACTGCTGCCCCGTGTGGAAAAGTCCGTGGTGGTCATCTAGAGGATGAGAGATGATGAAACAGAGAAGGAACCAGCTGACAGCCAGCATTAACCTCCAGACAATTGGTACCACAGAGAATCTTGACATATTAAGTGACTTGAAACTATTCCATCTTTGAATGTTGTATCACATAGCAATAAACAACAGATACAGGGACGTTAGAGTACGTGAGCTAGAAAAATATAAGATAATTAATTGGGTTAATTGCTGCTTAAATTCAGTCATAGCCTCGTCTGAATACTCGGTTACATTAAGACTAAATATCATGTTAATTTTCAACTTGCACAAAATAAGAGGGAAAATAATATAGTCCATGTATACAAGCATACACATTAAAGACTGAAGCTTTTTATTTTTGTAGATGCTCAAAGCATTGAGAGGAGATGACTGCAAACCAAGATGCTTAGATTCATCAGTAGGTCAAACATTCAAGCATTGGAACCATCCAGTCCTTTCAAAGCTCCTGCATCAGTTAGCATTTCAACAAAATCAGTCACAAATAGTGGTTTGATTAGTTGTGTCATGGATTACTTTGAAACCTGTATGCCATTGATAAGGAGGTCAACCCACTTTCAAGCCTAAGCACATGACGAAACCTATCTCCAAATCCCATTTTTGAGTGTCTGTTTCTGATGGCCATTAAATACCAGTTTCTGAATCATACAGATTTAGTTAGGAGACTGAAACCATTCTGGTTGCCTGAATAGAGAAAATGTAATGGAAGTAATTATTAATTAGTCAATTAAATTTTAAAAAAGGAATACCTTAAGTATACATGTTGCAACTACAAGGAGCAGCAATCACTGCCCCAAGTTAAAATAAGAAACATACTGAAATTATTAGGAAAGGTCCCTAAGAAGTTGATATTCAGACCTGTGAGGAAGAGGTTGTGCTCAGCTAGCATTGGTATTTCCAAGCTTGAGGATTTCATAAACCTGGAATCCTGACCTCTAAAGATAGGGTGCCGACTTCATCAGTGCTTGAATCTGTGGGAGTGAGACACAATGAACTTGATTATGCAAGGGATGGAAAAACTGAAAACCAGATAGAACTGCTGGTGTAGAGGTGATTCCTTGTGCCAGAGTGAAGACCTCTTTGGATGACACAAGGGACACAAGCATATAGCAAACCCAAAGGCTGCAACAAAAAGACACCAGAACAAGGGAATTCCTTTTCCTGGCTGCTCGTCTTTCTCTAGAGCACCTTTGTGGAGGAACCAATCATTCAACTAACTGGCAGAACAGCAGTGATTTTCACAGACTTCCACTTTAATTATCATAAAACAGTATAGAGGGGAAAGTTTGGAGATGAGAGGCTTAATAACCAGAATAAAACCCAGAGACAAAAAAGAAGAAAGTCAGAGTAGAGAAGACAAATCTCAGGGTCCAAATAAAATATTAGTAAGACTTAACCGGTCTAATACTTTCACTTTAAGTTAATGCCTAAGGTACACAAGTAGAAACAGCAGAAAGATTATTTACTAAGGGTAAATGAATCCATCTCTATCTGTAAAACTGAATTAAGTTAATTTCATATTGATAAATCCACAAGGCACTAGGAAAAGGCAAACAGAAATTATAACAAGATAATATCATTATACCTGTTAGGTCTATCAGCACTTGTAGTATATTTCACATAGTAACCTGAATATGACTAAGAATCAGTAAAAAGGACAAAAAAGGAAATATATAACTCAGTAATTAAAACGCAGTTTACCTAGGTGGCTCAGTTGGTTAAATGTCTGACTTCTGCTCAGGTCATGATTTTGCACTTTGTGAGTTTAAGCCTCGAGTCAGGCTGTGCTGACAGCTCAGAGCCTGGAGCCTGCTTCGGAGTCTGTGTCTCCCTCGCTATCTGCCCCTCCCTGTTCCCACTGTCTCTCAAAAATGAATAAACTTAATAATGAAAAGGCAAATCACACAATGTTTTTTTAATGGCAAATGCATCGCCAGCAAAAACATGGACGGGTGTTCAGTATTGTAGTTACTAGGCACTGCCCATAATATCCAAAAAGTTTAAATAATACAAAATCTATGCATGTTTGTACAATCACATGATAGACGTGATACAATGAAACTGAACAACCTACAGTGATACGTACAACCTGGACGAATTTAACCAAAGGGTAAGCAACACCTGCCTCACACCAGAGTTCATACTGTACCATTCCATTTATGGGAATTACAAAAACACTGAAAACTTGACAGAAGTAATGGAAGTCGAGATAAGGATGCCTTTGTTGGTGAGGCTGAGGAACTGGAGTGGAAAGGATGGTCTGAGTGGCAGCATGGAGAGAGAACCTCTGGAGGACTGGCTGAGCTCTCTTTGCAGCTTTGAGTCATTTTTTAAAAAAGTCAAGTTGGGAGACAAGAGTGGCACCTATAGAACTATAGTAGGTTTATACACCTTAATACAAGAGGAAATAAAACAGTGTACCAAAGCTCTCCTCACTTTAGCTAGCCCTTCACCTGGAATATCCAGGCTGTTGGTAAGTTGTTGAACAACAGTAGGAAATACTTAAGTGCTGAAATAATCAGTACTCCAGAAAAGACAGGCATAATCTGGGACATCAAGACGTTGAAAGTAAAGGTGGTAGGCATGAGTTTACAAACTCGATGGTAGCTCCATTTTCCAAAATACTAGATAGGACCTGTCTGAAAAGCAGTGACCAGGTTGGACTTAGACCATAGGATAGGCCAGTGATATCCCATCACGCCATTACTTCTATCATACCTAAGTTGTTGACTGTACTAATCTTTTTTTTTAACATGTATGTATGTATGTATGTATGTATGTATTTGAGACCAAGAGAGACAGAGCATGAGAAGGGAAGGGGCAGAGAGAGGGAGGCACAGAATCCGAAGCAGGCTCCAGGCTCCGAGGCATCAGCACAGAGCCTGACGTGGGGCTCGAACTCAGGAACCAAGAGATCATGACCTGAGCCTAAGTCGGACGCTTAACCTACTGAGCCACCCAGGTGCCCCTTGACTGTACTCATCTTTTAATAAATGTTTTCTCTTTTGAGTCAGATATTTAACAGAAATATTCTTACTGGACGGTTTGGATCCTTGGTGGTGTATTTCATAGGAAGTTAACCAGATGAAGTAAAGGGAATTTAGATGAAGACTCAATTTGGTATTCTAGCTAGCAAATAGTCTAAGAAAATATTGAATTGATTTGGTAATGCAGTATTACTTGTATTGTAAGTGCACCTAGGTATATATGTAAATATACCTGTGAAGAGATTATAAGCATTGTTTTACAAAATACTTTTTAAATTCATTTTGGAAAAAAACAAGACCGTTATTTTCTACACTCAGAGACCATTCCTTTACATTTAAAAACATTGGTTAAGTGTTTCTGCAATTACGTGGCTTTATCCTGGTGGTCTTCTGGCTGACATTCAAAGATTTTATTGTCATTCTGGTCACCAAATTTCTCCTTCAAACTCACACGTATTATGGTAGTCACAGTTGTCTTGTTCTGTTCTCCAACAAGGCTGAGTGCTGCCTGCCACCAATAGCATCTGATGCTTTGGAGGCCTTCCCAGTCATTTCTCTTTGCCACTATGTCCGCTTAAGCCTCCAGAATCTCTCACCACCCTGACAGTCTTAGGTCAGGTTTTGCCTACCCCCAGAAGTGCCCTACCTCCTCCATCCTCTCCAATCTAATATAATCGTAACTCATACCTTATGTCCACACTTCCCCAAAATGGAAAATTTTTGCTGGTTTTCATAGCTTTCCTTTTTTATTAAAGTTACTTATATAAATGGTGCTTTGCCTTTCTAAATTGTGAAGTTCTGAGGCCTCATATTACCTTCATATTTCCTACTGCAGTAGAGTGCTTCTAAGGTGCTTCATAAAATTTGGCCACACTAACTGGCTTAACTTGATCGAACTTATTCTAGTCCTAAACCTCTACATGTTTCTGATTACCCAGTAAGCTATAATCCCTTACATCTACATCTGCTTTTAAACATCTCTATTCGATTTTTCCCCCCATTTCTTCACTTGACAGTGTTCACAACTGGCCAGAAGCCGGACTACTGAGAGATCTTCTTTACCAACATATGGCTGTATCTGAATGATTGCACTAGACTTGAGTGTGCTCATTTAAGTCTAATGAGGTCCGCAGAGGTGACCGTATGACTCATGACATGAAGTCATTTTTCCAATTAGCATTCTGACAAATGCATTAGAAGGAGAACCCTTTCAATAGATTTCCACAGCTGCTGAAGGGATCAGGTGTCAGAAGATTTTCAGCTTTGTTCTGCTGTTCTGGTCAAATAACTTATTTTTACCCAGACTCTGCCTCTTGATGCAGCTGGCGGCGATCATATGTCATCGGAGTCTGAGCCCGGTTTAAAAATGGTCCTCGTTACAGTAGTACAAGTGAAGAAATTTTTAAAAGGGAACAGCCATAACTTTTAATTGAGCCATTCATCTTTTTACAAATATATAGTATGATACAAAATAATTTTGTCAGAACTAACCAATTATGTGTCACAATAACACTTGTATAATACACTTATTTGCAAACATAATGAAAAAGATTAGAGATATTTTCATTATCCTAAAACAGTGTCTTCTGGCCTTATACCACCTTTGTATTCAAAGGTACAAAGTACCACTTTGGCCTTGTACCACCTTTGTATTCAAAGTCAGAATATCTGTTTTCATTTGGATAAAAAAAGAAAAGTTTTCAAAATCGGTAGCCTCTCCTGACTGATGTGAAGGAGAATACCATTGAGGGAATGGTCTCAATTCTTCAATGTTGAATGCTCAAGAACTATAATAGTACCTTGGATCAACCTGGATTGCATACTTGTAAAATTTTTCTTAATGTAAATTTTCCAAATGATTGAGGAATTCTAGATATCTGCAGCACTTTGAATATTATCCCTCAAGATATAAAAAAAAAAGAAATAATTATGGTAAATTTATTGCCTTAACAGCCAAATAACAGATTAACAGATCAAATAAATGCAAAAGATGGGTAATTAACCAAGTTAAAGACAGATACTATAATGAAAACAAGGAGAATTCTATCTCCTTGAGCATAACTCAATACAAAAATGGCTTCCAGTGCTCTTCCAAGGATAATCCCCATGTTAAATTGAATCTCACCACTGGTGACATCCTGTAGGCATTTTTTTTTTCAGACATTTCAGTTTGTTTTGGTTTTGTAATAAAAGTACATTTTACAATATTTGAAACAGTCTACTGGTGAGAAAGAGTTGCCTGTGCCATGTTTCCTTTCTTAGTATAGATACTTACTATTCTGATTATTTTAATAGTATAGTACTCATGTGTGAGAAAGGGAAAACAAACAACATACTCTTGATATGTTACATCTGGAAATGAAATATGGAACTCAAATTTAGGACTACTATTCCCATAATCTGATGTCAAAATACTCCTAGCTACTACCATCTTGCCTCCCCTAAAAATAAAACAATTTAATCAATTATGTTCTTAGAAATCTGTTTAAGAATAATTTATGTATGATTATTTATACAGGCCTATTACATAAAAGAAAACAATTCCAAGGAGAGCATAAAAGAATAAATATGAACTAAAAAAAGAGTTTCCTTTACAGAAAAGGATAAGGCATAGTTTCGAAAGATCATTCAACAAAGTCTTCATTGCATTCTAGAAAATAAAGGTATGGTTCATAATTAACGAGCCAGATGCTTTTCTTGCCTTTTATGGAATCCACACTATATTCAGGTACAATGAAATCCCATACTTAGGAAGCTATACTGAAAGTATTGAAACATTTTTCTGATAACAAATTCAGGTACATTAGCATTGGCAAACTATGCCCCACAGAACCTATCCAACCCGTATCTGTTTTTGTAAATAAAGCTTTATTGGAACACAGCCACACCCATTCACTTAGATATTACGCATGAGTGCTTTGTTGCTACAAAGGCATAGTTGCAACAGAAATTATATGGCTCACATAGCTGAAATAATTACATTCTGGCTTTTTAGAGAAAAAGTTTGTTAACTCCTGAAATGTATCTTTGATTTGTGTAATTACTGTGTTTTATACATAATTGTTATCTTATTAGATTTCATTAGAAATGATTATTAAAGTACTATGGCACAGTATCAAAAAGTTTAATTCTACTTGTGTGGGTACATATACAAACAGCTGAGTCATTTATACTATTTAAGACAGTTTGGAAAATTTATGAAAAGGAAAATTAAAAGGAAAATTACAATTTATTAAAAGGAAAATTAAAATATATACATATATCATGTATATATTTTTTGGTGGAACATTTAGAATCTAACATAGAGCAAGTAGTACAAGGGTAAATGTGTGGCAGATATGTAGATGATACAGGACATTTAAAAATTTTTTTTTGGGGCGCCTGGGTGGCGCAGTCGGTTAAGCGTCCGACTTCAGCCAGGTCACGATCTCGCGGTCCGTGAGTTCGAGCCCCGCGTCCGGCTCTGGGCTGATGGCTCGGAGCCTGGAGCCTGTTTCCGATTCTGTGTCTCCCTCTCTCTGCCCCTCCCCCGTTCATGCTCTGTCTCTCTCTGTCCCAAAAATAAATAAACGTTGAAAAAAAAATTTTTTTTTTTAATGTTTATTATTAAGAGACGGGGGAGAGACAGAGAATGAGCATGGGAGGGGCAGAGAGAGGAGACAGAACAGAATCTGAAGCAGGCTCCAAGCTCTGAGCTGTCAGCACAGAACCTGACACGGGGCATGAACTCACAAACTGTGAGATCATGACCTGAGCCAAAGTTGGAAGCTCAACCAACTGAGCCACCCAGGAGCCCCTAAAGGACATTAACAAAATTATTTCATAGGAAGAAAGTTTGAAAGAATATTCAGCCTGATCAGAAAAAGAAAAAAAAAAAGATTTATGGAGAATGAAAAAGTTTTTAAACACAACAAGTTATGACATCTGAAAAAGTTTAAAAGAATTAAAACTTACCCTCAGTAGAACATAATAACTTTTTTAAAAATGTAATAGCTTTTAGATCTCTTTTTGATAGGCACTTGGGCCTTAAAAAATCTGGCCCCAGAAACCTAAAACAGTGTGCTTTAATTAGTGACAAAGAATTTAATTCTTATATTTCATGGGGCAGAAAGCCTCCACCAGATACAATAGCAGAAAGTAAGAAGAAAATAATAGAGCATTTGATTAGAACAGTAAACATCTACATTCTGGATGACACTAAATGAATGCAAGTAAAGGCTAGATGTTTTCCTTTTGCTCAGCATGTGGTATAGACGCTTCCTTCTTACCACCTCAGTCTCATCCACAGCATTACATTAGACCAGGCAGTAAGACTAGAATTATTGAGTGGTTTTGTGTTTGGAATTCTGATTGTTTCACTAAATGCTTTTTAATGAATACCTTAATGTACTTCTTAATCTATAGTTTCTCTGTTTCTCTTTTTTCCCCACTTAGAGATTAATATTTAAGTAAGAAACAGTATAATTCTTTGAACTGCCAGGTTTTATTTTTAATTCCCTTAGTAAACTATTAATCTTTTAAAATAATTATCCTTGGATTACTGTTCAAGCAAAATTCTTATGGTCAATATTCCTAGGAAAAAAATGAGTTACTGACGGAAGGGCTGAGTTTTACCAGTACATTATAGCAGGTATGAACTTTGAAATGGGTTTTACTTATGTCAGGAATACAATGCAAATGCAAATATTCCCCTGTGTAAAATAATAGCAAATGAAAGGAAATGAACATAAACTACTGATTCAACTGATTGCAATCAATGCTAGTAAGGATGTAGAAATAGATGGTTTAGAAATTTTCAAGAAGGTTGAACGATACTAATCCACTATCTTGAGTTATTTAATATGTCTTCAATAGATTCACATGCTGATGGACCTTTATTTATATCTTAGAATTGTCTTCTTTAAATACATATTTCATTACCTGTCTAATATTGAAAAAGTTAGGAAAATCATGGCTAATTTTTCAAACTTATTTAGTCTAATTTTTGTGTCTTCTTTATTGCTGCAAACTTCATCTTACCAAAATTTAACTAGGCTTCTGAAATAACAAACATACTTTGAACAAATCTAGCTAATAGACTTTTGTGTTCTTGAAAAATACACTTCTGACCTGCACTAAACTTTTTATAATTACAGAATTAATGAAACAAGATAATGTATTTTGATTTGTATAATTATTATTTATTTGCTTTGACTTTTCAAATACACGTTGAAAGCAGGCCAGTGCTCTTTATCAGGTTTACAGTCATTTTTACAAAGTGATTTTGATCTTAGTCAGGAATGTTCAAATAAAGTGGATTGATAATCAATAAAGGAAAATACTATATGAATTATTTTGATCTATATATTGGTTTAAGTATTTGTCCTAACAGCACATTATCAGAGAACATATCTGAAGCCCATGCTTCATTTTTTTAAACTGTGCATTAGGAACATAAGAGAGTTTGTGATGTATTTATGGGGTGCGTAACTTTACACTGAGTTGTAAATACAGCTTGCGCCTGACTTCAGAATTCCTTAATCATATTAGATGCATTCTTAATGATGTACATATCCCAGGTATTAACATCACACATAATAACAGATAATGAAAAAGTGTTTTTCTTATCTAGGGAGCATTGGTGAATGGGTTTTGGCAAGTGTGATCAAATCAAGCCGGAAGAATGCTTAAACAATGGGAGATGACAAGAGGGGGTTAGGAAAGTAGTATTCTTTCTATCTTTTCAAAATGGGAGTGCACTTGTTTAATGGATTCAAGTAATTGACAGTATAGGATTTATCTAAATCCTCTTTCTAAACCATTCAAGAAAATAAATTATAGCCACTTTTTTTTTTTTTTTTGTATGACATGATTTACTTTCCTTACATGTTCTAAATCACAGCATTCTGCTGGTAGTGCAGTTAACAACGAGTAGATTTGGTCTGGAAAATACAGACGGTAGGAAAGTTGTCTGAAACGTTTCTGGAGCTGGTTTCCTCCTTGTACTTTGTCATTCAGAATGCACTTTGTCTCTCTGGAGAGCCTTCTACAGGGACCTCCAACGCAGGGCTCTGGGTGAGCCAAAATCTGATCCATCCTCTACTTACCAAGCCATGCATCCTGTCATGGGGCTGCATTGACTGGGCGAAAGGGAAGCTTTTCCTTGGCTGAATGGCACTGTGCCGTGGCCAAGCATTGTATCCAGAGGGCAAATTCACCCAGATAATGTGTGGTTTCTATTGCTTCCACCTAGAAATTGTGCTTTTTTTTCTGAATCACGCAAGTATGACACAGTGATCATGATTATCACAGACTACTCCCGTGACTCAGCAGTGTGCATTGCCAAAGGGAAAGAAAGCAGCCACACAGAAAGCCAGAGAAAAGTAAGAAGTCAAGTTATTTGATTTTGGATTCAGAAATAATCTTTGAAATTCAGGAAAGCCAGCTTTGAGAGGAAAAGCTTTGATTATAGGAATCTAGGTTTTTTTGAGTTTCAAAAGGCTAAGACCTGAAAGATAGAAAAAGAGATTGAAAATAGAGTAGATGGAAAGCTGAACTAACCCAAAAAAGAGGTAAATGTTCCCATGCTGAAAGAGAAAGGATTGTTTGAAGGGAAGAATAAAATTTAGACACTATTAGGGCCTTGATAAGGGACCTCTAACTTGCTCTCTTCTCCAGGGTCTAGTTTTCAGACAGGATGGAAAATGGAATCTTCAGATATTTGCAAGTCCTAAAATGCATGAAACTTGTCCCTTGATTTCCAGAGTAAGTCTAGAAATATGGCAAACTTTGCAGGGTTCCCAGAACACACAGGTGCAGTATCACAGTTATAGGACTGACATGGTGACAATGTAGCTCATCAGAGGTGGCTGGCAATAGCCCTCTTGCTTTCCTGCAGCTGTCAAACTGCTTAACAGAATCTCTATAATATTTTCTGTGACACTGGGGGAGGAATCAAAAGGGCACAGAGCAAGAACTGGTGGAGGTGAGAAAGTGTGACAGACTGAAAAAGAGGCAGTAGCCTCAGAGAACCTAATGACTGGACACCAAACAGCTAGTGCAAATAGCTTGAGTAATTCTACTTGGGTTAGATCCTGGATATAAAAATAACAGATGTCAGTGAGCCTGGGTGGCTCAGTCGGTTGAGCGTCCAACTTCGGCTCAGGTCATGATTTCACAGCTCGTGGGTTTGAGCCCTGCGTCCGGCTCTGTGCTGACAGCTTGGAACCTGGAGCTTGCTTCGGTTATGTGTCTCCCTCTCTCTCTGCCCCAACCCACTCGCATTCTGTCTCTGTCTCTCTCAAAAATAAATAAACGTTGAAAAAAATTTTAAATAGCAGATGACTCCCTGTGCTAGTGCCTGGACTCTGTTTTAGCCACGAAGAATTTAGATGGGTAGAGAGAAACTTATTTGATCATGAAAAATCTAAATCACAATTTTTTTTCCTCTCCATAGTCTCTGAATGGCCCTAAATATAGTTATTATGAATGAAAGGACAGTTTCATTTTTTCTACACCCAAGTTTGTGGCCTATGAAAATCCACATTTAACTAATGGGTGTAAAAAAACATTGCAGAAGAGAAACTTATTGAGTGTTATTCTTAGATTGATCATGTTGTTTTTAAAGTTTCTTTATTTTGAGAGAAAGGGAGTACAGGCATAAGTAGGGGAGTGGCAGAGAGAAAGGGAGAGCGAGAATCCCAGACAGGCTCCATTCTATCAGTGCAGAGTTCAACCGTGGGGCTCAACCCCATGAACGGTGAGATCATAACCTGAAATCAAGAGTCAGATGCTTAACTGACTGAGCCACCCAGGTACCCCAACCATGTTGTTTTTAAAAAGCCATTAAAATATGATTGCATTTTTCAAGATTCCTTTTATCTACAGTATTTGGGGGGGTCTCAGTTATTACCACAGTTTATTGATTCGTGGTTGCAGTTTGAGGGTCTTTATCAGTTAGCTACACACACGTTCACATCTAAGGTAAGGAAAATAAAATAAGACAGAGGAAGTGACCTGCTCATTTTGTGGCTGAGCAGGACTAGAACTTAAACTTTTAGATTAAGACCCAGTATGCCCTTTCCAATTTTCTCTCACGGTGTCATGTTCTGTCAAAAACTCACCTTAAATTTCTAGCAACACATATCCACACTGTAAAACAATAAGCAAGTAAAAACATTGGCAAAAATCATTTGCCTGAAAACCAGAGTCATTGCTTTGGTATATTGTCCTCAAAAACAAAGGGATTAATAATCTATGTTAGTTTACATATGGACGTAATTATATGGATTTTTATATTAGAGATATGTGAATAGATAATACATGTTTGCAAACTCACAAATATTTATCTCTGTTGATCAATTTTAGTAACATTTCTTCAAGGCTGAGTATTGGGTAAAAAATTGTTCTAATCTTTCATAAATTATGCTGTCATTGCACATAGATCCAGATAAAAGAACCAAATTCTTTTACAGCACTGTCCCAACATGTAAAATGAAACATGGCCTTAGGAATCATCACTGCATATTTTAGAAAATACAATCTTTTTTCTTAAATGTATTTGGGTAGTAAAATCATTTAATTATAATGTGTGAATGTATATATAAAAACTTCAGTGGGAACACAGAATCACTCAGAAATTTCACCGAGAGTGAGATTGTAGATGAAATACAAGGCATTTTTATGCTGGGTGTGAAAAAGCTGACTAAAATATTTACGTATTAATATCCCATTGCAAAGATCACTGTTAGCTCATTGGCCTTAAATTATTCACTAGGTTCAATGGTTATTATTTTTGGCTGCTGCAGCCAGACCTTATAAATACATTTCTAAGGTCATACACTCTACTTTTCATCTAAATCTTTCTCCTCCTTTTCTCTTTTAAAATGGAACATTAAATGAAATTTCCTGACATTCAACCTTAATGAGTCAAACACTTTTTTAGACCACAAATGAAACTACAAGGATATTATTTTTTATATTATTCAAGGAGTGATCCAGAAGTCAGGAAATAGGGGGTTTTAGTATCAACTTTAATAAATATTATTTTTTTTACAATGGCAGTCACAACAGTACCTCTTTTGTTTGAAAAACCAAAATTATCATATCAAAATGTAGTTTTGAAATAGATTTTTAGATTTCTCAGAGTTTATAATCTTTAATAGATGTTTTGCCTTGGGAATACCTTTGGGCAACAGAAATTTTAAAGGACTCCATCCATATTTCTTGTATATTGACTAAGCTGTGGTATACAGTTTTTGGAATAGGGGCATCTCACATCACTGTACAGCTGGAAGGACCTTTTATTTTGTACCACTCACATTTTACTTTGCCTTGAATTAAAACACAGTAAAGGATACATTTTCTCATCATGGGGGGTGCAAGGACCTGCTGAAAGTAGCCTGCATCAGATCAAAGAGTCCATATAGAATTTAAAAATAAATGTCTCTTTGGCTTAAAAACAAGCTTGGCAACCCAAGAGATAAAATTAAACTCTTGACCTGCAGTTGACCTGGGAAATCGTTTATGGTTTAGTCAGATTACCTACGATGTCAAATAACCTCACATTACCAATCATAAGAGAATTTGGTCAGTACCCAGTGAAGTGAATTTAATTCTAGGAGTGTGATAATTTTCAGCTCTGTTGCTTGGAGCATTCTCTCTGGGTTAAACACTTTGTCATTTTTCTCTGTTTCTTCGTGCCTTTATCTTTCTGCGTGATTGGGATACATTTTCTTCGATGTTCAACTCTCTATTCTTTACCACATGACTAAAATGTTAATTAGACAAAAATTTAGGATTATCAACTGCATAGTAGGTGTTACATTAAGAATGCTTTTTAAAGTATGTTTCCAAGCTCAGAATAAGGACAGAAAACTTACAGAAATGTTTCTTTCTCTGGTTCAATCCTATTTGTCTTGTGAGTGCAAAGTTCTGCTTCACTGCTTCTAGCTGGTTCTCACATTGACTTTCTCTCGTGTTCTCAACTCCCCATGGCCACCCTCTAAAACTACCTTCCTGGGCCATGAATCTCATTTCTAATTCCTATTTTATCTTCTCTGGAGCGGTAAAAAACAGGCTGCCAAATGGATAGGCTGTTGTTTTAAGGCACAATTTTAAAATAATGACCATTTGGTGGATGAGAAGAACCAAATTACCAAAGCCTAAAAGAGAATTCACGAACATATGTTTGGGAAGCTTGGGGGACATCAACATCTACACAAGTGGCAGTGGTAGAGTGTCTAGAAGGCAAAGTAGTGTTTTAATTAATATGTATGAAAAAGATTACCACTGATAATCAAGAAATCGGTCCCCCTGCTAGAAAAGATGGGATACTCAATTAGAGAGCAATATAAGGACAGACAAGACTGAATGGAATTGAGAAATTAAAAAATAGGATGACAGGGGCGCCTGGGTGGCTCAGTCGGTTGAGCTTCCGACTTCGGCTCAGGTCATGATCTCCCGGTCTGTGAGTTCGAGCCCCGCGTCGGGCTCTGTGCTGACAGCTCAGAGCCTGGAGCCTGCTTCAGATTCTGTGTCCCCTCTCTCTCTGACCCTCCCCCGTTCATGCTCTGTCTCTCTCTGTCTCAAAAATAAATAAACATTTTAAAAAAAAAAAAAAAAAAAAAAATAGGATGACAAAAGAGGGAGAATATGGGAGTCAATTCAACAAATAGAGAACATCTACCTTATGCTAGGCCCTAAACTGTTTCCCAGAGTTACAGAAGGAATAACCAGGGAACTTAACCTTCTCTTGGGTATCAGAAAGTGCTTTCCTGAATACTTGACCTTAACACTAAAATTCTAAGCCAACACAAAGACATTCTGAAAGTAACAGAAGCAAAACTAAACAAGTGCAACTACATCAGAATCAAAAGCTGCTGCTCAACAAAGGGAACCATCAGCAATATGAAAAGGCAACCTGTGGAATGGGAGAAAATACTTGGAAACCACATCTGATAAAAGGCTCATTTGCAAAATATATAAGGAAATTCCACAACCCAATAGACGCTAAAAACAAATTACTCGATCAAAAAATAGGCAAAGGGTGTGCCTGGGTGGCTCAGTTCGTTAAGCATCTGACTTCAGCTCAAGTCATGATCTCACAGTTCATGGGTTCAAGCCCCATGTCAGGCTCTGTGCTGATAGCTCAGAGCCTGGAGTCTGCTTCAGTTTCTGTGTCTCCCTCTCTCTCTGCCCCTCCCCTGCTCATGCCTGCCTGCTCGCTCACTCTCTCTCTCAAAAATAAATAAAACATTTAAAATAAATTTAAAAAAATAGGCAAAGTACCTGAACAGAGATTGTTCAAAAGACATACAGGTGGCTAACAGGTACATGAAAAGGTGGTCAGTATCATTAATCATCAGGAAAATGCAAATCAAAACTGCAGTGAAGGGTAACCTCACACCCATTAGAATGGCCACTATTTAAAAAATAAATAAAAATAAATTAAAAAGCTAACAAATGCTGATAATGGTGGGGAGAAAAGGGAACCCTTGGTTGGAAGATACATTGGTTCAGTCACTATGGAACAAAGTATGAAGTTTCCTCAAAAAATTACGAATAGAGCTACTATAAAAGGCAGCAATCCTACTGCTGGGTTTATATCCAAAGGGAATTAAACCATTATCTCAAAGAGATACCTTTACTTCCTTGTTCATTCCAGGATCATTCACAAGAGCCAAGATATAGAAACATTCACAGAGCCGAGATATCTGCATTTTAACTCAACCTTCAGTTATTAATTACAAAAAAATTACATTTTCTTCCCTACAAATTTGAATTAACTCATTTTCAAGTCTACCTGGCCAGTTGACACAGTACCACCTGGCTGGTTCATGTTTGTGATTCTATCATCTGTATCTTTAGACATATTCTGTAGGTACCATTCTATTTTCTGTATTTACTAATCTCAACCTATGAAATCTTTGGGAGTATCACTATTCCTTCTTTTGTATCCACTGATTAAAAAAACAAAACAAAACAAAACAGGTTGTTTTTTAGAGCAGTTTTAGACTCAGAGCAAAACTGAGAGGAAGGTATTGAGATATTCCGTATACTCCTAGGACTTTACCGGCACAGCTTTCCCCATTATAAATCCCCCACAAGAATGGTAGGTCTGTTACAATTGACAAACCTAAATTGACACCTATTATTCCGATACCATAGTTTACATCAGGGTTCACTCTTTGTGTTGTACATTCTCTGGGTTAGGACACGTGTAATGACACGCGTGACCACTATAGCATCCTACAGAGTAGTTTTGCACCTCTAAAAATCCTGTGTTCTTCCTATCCATTCCTCTTTACCTTTAACTTCTGTTTGTGTGTGTGTGTGCGTGAGGACTGACGTGCTTGTGAAGGTTCCAAGTTGAGCTCTTACTTCAGAAGACTTAAGTTGGTGATCCTTTACTGCAGAGAGAATTTGCACTTACCTCTGTCAGAAACCCAAAGGATAGTGCCAACATGGGAACATTCTCGCTCTCTTTAAGGACACTCTCTTCATGTTCAATCACTATATTTTATTGTTATATATTTCAAATGTCTAGCAGAGAACATGGCCCATAGTTGATGGTTCATGAATTTAAATTAATTTATTCTCTCTGTGAGCCACTTAACATTTAAATATGGTGAATGTGTATCAATCTGTACTTCTCTGCTTTTTTAAAGTAACAGTGTTTGGTTTCATATACCTACCTTTCTCTTTTCATTCAAAACTTATAAGCAAGATGCAGTGGAAAACTTGACTAAACCACTAAACCAACAATCCGAACATACCAATTTCACGTGAGTTCTGTGTAGTCAATATTCTGTCCATGTAATTTCTAACATTTGCTATAATAACATAAAAAAATATTAAAGATAGAACACTGAGTAACATGTTTATGTAGGAAAAAATGAGTATGTTTCATTTTAGATTATAAACTTCAACATTTCTCTGAGAATTACATGGGACTTTGTCCAGATTGACAAAGTAATTGGAACTTTTATTTCTGATACAGAGAACCATGGAACAGAAATGGACAGAGTAGAACTAACATTTGATACTAACTTGAGCTAATTAAGGATATATTTTTCTAACTGGAGTAGTGTTACCTATAATTAGGTTATCCTCTAGTTTATGTAAACAACTTTGTAGATCTCTACGTTCAGGACTCAACATTTTATAGGTCAATGAAAATGTACTATACAAAGGAAATAGATCCATTCTGCACAAGTTTTCAGTTGACATATTTTACTACACCTCCCAGCAGTAATTTTAAATTTTAGTTTACTGCTTTTGTTTGTCAGTACATATGTATTTTCCAACCTTTGTGTATTAGCTTAGTGTCCTTTTCTGCCAACCTGTAGCTGAATTTTAGCAAGGCAGAGAAATGGAAATATTGGATATTATACCTTCCATTAAGAAGAATTCAAGAGTACAGTAAACTAAAAGTATACACCTCAGGCAGATTCTACTCTCTTTACTCTCTTCTAACCTCCCTGAGGCAACATGGCCAATCTCTCTATTAATAATGCCAAATTCGGGTTCTTGGGAATACATACAATTTCACAGTAACTGCTGTTAAAAGAAAATAATATCACTAGATAAACAATGCCATACAAAATTTCCCACCTCCTAGCATGTTTTAACTAATAGGCACCAAAAAAACAAAGCTTTTTATCTGAGAAATTAAAAATAAGAATATCTAGCCTATGTTAAAATTATACTGTGAAACTTGGTAGATTTTTATTCACTTTAACAAAAATACACCATCAATTTCTTTGAATCTGTTTTTTGACTTGTCAGTTAGTACAAGAAAATAGAAAATAGAATCTGAAACCCACATTTATATGGTTCAGGTAATTTGAATAAGCTTTTTTCCCCCCTAGAATAAAGACAGGGTTTATACTAAGGAAAAACTTTTTTTTCTACTCAGATTTGAAAGGTACTATTTTAGAATATGAATTGAAAAGCACAATTTGGAGAATCCTATGACTCAGCTCTAAGACACTTTGCTGCACAGGAGCCATGGAGTGTCATTTTAAATGTGTAAGTGGCATGATAAACCTCCCACTTTTCTAAGAATAGAGCTATCACTGGACCCTGTTATCTCACAACCCCAAGGTACAATATGATAATGAGACCACTTAACATCAGTGCCGAAGGAGGGGGGAAAAGGACGCGGATGAGGAGCTACAAGCATTTTAACTAGAAAGAAAATCAAATTAAAATATTAATTTACTGATTAATATAACATTAGCTGACCTATTTTCTCCAGCTTGTGAAACAACAAAGACTTGTGAAGCTAAATAACTGCCTAAAAGATAAATGTTTTAAGAATTCCCAGGGAGATGTTTAGCTCCTTTTTAAACATCATTAAAGATATGCCGTGCATACATCAGGCAGTTTTATGCTTTCTGTGCTGAAACCTTCTGTTACCATTTATTCATGCAATCTCAAGAACAGAGGTTTGCTTAGGAGTCCTCCCTTGTTTCAAAATTAAGACCAATAGATGTCAGTTTTCTTACCCTTAGTGACTCATTGTAGAGTTGACAAGAATGCATATTCTTTCAAGGAAGTAATTCAGGTCACACTTGGAAATTTATTTTTTTAAACTATTCATAAATTGAGAAAATATTGATTTTAAAAATAGAAACCAGCAAGCTGCTGTCCACATGCTCACAGCCCCAGGACTCCGAAATTCAAGCTGGTCTTCAAAGAAGTGTATTGTAAAGAGACAAGACTGGCTTTTGTGCTGAGAGCTGAGTTCTTCGTGCAGTTCTTTTTCTAATCGCATGCGCCGATAAACCACATTTTTCTTTGTAAAGTTAGAGGGTTTTGAGCAAACCTTTTAAATCTTTCTTGAATTCCAAAACTGCTAGCCATTTGATCAACTGAGAAAAAAATAAAATGGATTTCAATTCGGTGCTTCTGGTACATGGTCTGAAGAAAGCCGAATGGTTTTCTTAGGATAATATAGTGGAGATCCATTGGAGAAATAGAAATGGTGATGATGGGGTATAGTCAATAAAGTGGAAAAGCTAAAGGTTTGGTAGGGAGATGAGATCTGGTTAACTAAGTGATAGATTGTTGAGACTAATGGAAAGAAAGGATCTAAATTATCTTTTTAGCTCTTTAGAATATTTTGTTGATTACTTACCCATTAACATACTTTGGGAGATAATGTTGACTTTTTTGTTTAACGTTGTTAATGGAACTGTATCCTTTGCCACAAACAGTAATACGATTTCTAAAAGTCAGTTTCCATGGCTGGGGACTCTTAAAATGGGTCCCCAAGGGTTAATGCTGAGTCCATCTCTAAATTGTAGGACTTTTTTTAAACCATGAAACATACAGAGGTAGAAGTTTCCTCCCTCTTTTCATTCAGAGTTTCTCTTCTATAATACATGCTTTAAAAACAATTTTTGGGGGCACCTAGGTGGCTCAGTTGTGTGGGTGTCCGGCTCTTGATTTCAGCTCAGGTCATGATCTCACAGCTGGTGAGATGGATCCCCACACCAGGCTCTGCAATGACAGCATGGAGTCTGCTTGGGATTCTCTCTCTCCTCTCTCTCTCTGCCCCTCCCCAACTTGGGTACATGGCTATGTTCTCTCTCTCCTTCTCTCTCTCTCTTTCTCTCAAAATAAATAAACTTAAAAACAATTTTTTTTCTCAACTTCCATAACAGTTTGTTCCTTTTTAAATTAACATGCCAACAGAACATTCCTGGAGTTCTTCTAATATTCACGTTTCTGTGTCTGCTCTTTAGCTATTCTTCAACTGCAACTTCCCTTTTTTGTTCGTGTTATGCTTCTCTCCCTCCCTTCCTCCCTCTCTCTCTTTCTGTAACACACACATACACACCTTTTGAAAATTTGTTAGACTAGTTCCTGCTGTGTATGGTCTATGTTACCTTAAACTACTGTCCTTCAAAATCAAGAGACATCATACAGTAGTATGCTAGTGAATGTTTGACAAATTTCTCTGGAAAGGAAAACAAAAATCCTGATATGTAATGTTTGCTTCTTTCCCTGGTATAAATGCTCTTACCATGGTTGATTTCTAGCTCCTGAGGTGATCTCACTGAATGTGAGCTTGGAACAATATACGTATACAACTGGCAGAAGTTGAATGACGATTCTTTTACCTGGGCCTCTTCTAAAGGTTGTCCATGCATATGGTAACCTTAAAAAATATGTCAACATCTCCTTTCGCCCCTGTCCCCCAACAAGGAACAAGCTTACTTCGTAATAAAAAAAGGATATTTTCTCCAAGCTCATTTTCCCAGAGCTGTGACAGAAATGCACTGTGCTTGCAGCATTCATCTGGGCCATATTATGTCACACATGTGAGACTTGAGGATAAAGGAAATAAATATGCTGATGTTTATGCTGACTTCTGTGCCACGAGTATAAAATGTTTTGTCTCTTAGAGGTCTCGTATCATCTGCCCATAAGTAGGATTAAAATCAAACCTTGATGGATATCCTATATGTTGAACCTGATAGAAACACATATATGTGAAAAGTCGTCTTTATAATTTGGCAATAAGTGGGAATTCTTCATTGATGAAAACAATAGGAATAGTATAAAATAATTTTATGAGTACCAAATACCATTGCTAGAAATTTCTAATTCTAATACTGTACCAGTACATTTTTCACTTTGAAGCATTCACTGACCATTTATGTACTGAATTCCGTTGGATTTTCATTGGATTTTTCTTTTCTTTCCTGCCTTGCGTTGCCGTGATGTATTTTACAAAATTTAAAATCTGAAATCTTCCAACAGCAATGCCGAGAATATTTAACTAGATTTCACAATTTTAAGTTGTAATTGGAATTCTCTGACAGTCAAATATGTAAGTACTTATTCTCTCAATACATGGGGAGATAGACAAAGAGTTTTTATCTAAAATCTCCAGAGCCATATTTGCAAAACGAATAATTTGCTGGCAATATTCAGTTTCTGTAAATATTTTCCAGTAATAGCAAGTTCTGGGCCAAATTTCTTTGACTAAAATATATACACTCAACTTCAAGAGGAAGAAGGATTAGATTAAATCAGTGCCAGAAAAATGACCTTGATTCCATGCCATCCCCAGGCTTCATCTCACTACAGACCAATGTGGTCCACCAAATGTGGCACACCATTTCCTTTTCCTCTTTCTTTCCTTCATGTTCTCTTTCTCAACAAATTATTATGTAACAGATTTAAGGTTTGAGGTTTATTATTCTTAATCACTACATACCCTAGGGTAAATAAATAATTTTTTCTTAAATCTTTACTTGGTACTACAATTCTCAGAATGTCACTAAAGACATTAAAATAACCTCGTGTTTCTTTAATAGAGTATTAAATGTCAAGATCTTGATAAAACAGTACAAAATTGATACTTAATAAGTGATAAAAATTGTGCATATATTAAGTCCTAAATGCTGCTCAATATAGACTAAAAAAATTGTTGTTAAGTAATGTTAGTTAATGATACTGTGAAAAACCTTCATTTATCTCATATTACCAGATGTAAATGTAACTAATTATATTACAATAATACAATTTAAAACATTAGTTAAATAACATTAGAATTTTATCTAGTTTGCTTAGTATCTTCTATTATAAAAAGTAATAATGTCTATTTAAGTGACATTATACCAAATAAGAAACATGAAATGAACAAAAATAATCAAGTGTGAATTACAGATAAATGTCAATCTATTTTTAACTCCTTGATGAGTTAACAGAAAGTAAATTCTTCCTTTTGTTTCTTGGCTGACAGTATCCTTCTCACCCACACTCAAAACCTACTTGAGTTTCATCCCAGTGCTATGAAAACATCTTGTGGTATTCTAACAGGGCCGTGCCCTGTACCCATTAGAGATAGCGTATAGAGAAATGATGCCAAAAATGTGCCAAACGAAACTCTAATATTTATTTCAGTTCAGCTCATAATGCATATGAAAAATGCTAGCTCTTAGTGTCCTTTTTATCAAGGTCTTTGTCCTAATATTCACTCAAAGGCTAATTCACTCTCTTTTTTTTTTTTTTTTTTTAACTCTGCCAAGTTCTATTTGAGTCACTCCCATGGGTCTTAATGGCAGATAGCCTGCTGATATCAAGTGCCCTCACAATCCATACACAAGTTGAGATCAACGATGATGCGAATTTTTGTAGCAGGATTTTAAGAATAAACTACAACATATGCCATAGAATAATTTTGAGGAAATTATGCACAAAGGGAAGTAATTCAGAGATCTGTCTTTCCATTATTTGACTATCTACTTAGGCATTTTCACACTGTCGCATTTACTCTGCAGGACATTCCTGCAAATTTGATATTATCAATCCCACTTGAGATCTTAGACTCAACTTCACACGGTTCAAAACTGATAAAGTGAGACTTAACCAATGCCCTATGCTTTCTCCATACCTCTTTTTCTTTATAATTAACAGTATTTTAAAAAGGGTTAGTAAATTCCTGATCCTGATGGTGATTATTTCATCTCATAAACTATAAGAAAATCATACTTAATTTTTGCAAAACCCCATGTTGGATACTGGTCAGTATTTGGTGAAAGAGTACAGTGTTGAGTAATCTCACAGCCCAATTTTCTGAAAGTTCATTATAATTCAATAAGAGATCCAGGATAATAATGGTACGTATAAAACAGGTTTTAGTAGGCCAGTAACATATTTTAAACATGTCAATTTTAAGATACTTCTTAGACAAGGTTATTCATTCTACATTGGGGGACAACATTTAAGGCAAGGTGCAACCTAAGAGAAATTCATCACCCAGTCAAAGTTTCTACATTATACATTTTTACTTGCCTTTTTATATTATGGATAGTAATACTTAATCATTTTTGTTTCACCTTAAAGTTACTATTTTATTTGTACCTTCTTGACTGAAATTCTAGATTTATGTTTTAAACTTTATGTATTTTTTATAATACAGTAAGGAAAATCCTTTATTTTCATTAGCATCTTGTTATTTAAGGATCTGATCTGTATGTGTAGCTTTATGTTGTCTTTCTGGAAGAATACATAGCCAGTGTAATTCCAAGCTCATTTTGGTAGCTAAATAACTCTGTTCTTTTTTTGTTCTTCATTAAAAAAAAATAGTCTTCCTGTTTCAAAAGTGGAAAGACTTGGAAGATTTACTTTGATCAGACCAAATGAGCCCTTCTTATGATTGCTCTATTTGAGACCAAATATTTCTAAAGCAACTTTATTTTACCTTTCCTAAACCAATGTAGCAAAGTCAAAAAGGTACTGAGAGTCCAGTCTATTTACTGCTTATGGGACTGTGCAGTTCATGGTTTCTCACCAAATGTTAGATCTAAAAATAAAATAGAATCCATAAAACCCAGTGGATTTTTCATGTTTGTAATAACGACTGAAACTGGAGAGAAGGACAAAAGATATGATGTATTTTCATGGTAACTGTATTATAAATAAAACCAAAAGATACAATTTCACAGTCATTCAGACATAACAAGTAATAATACATGGGAAATGTCTTAAGAAAACCAGGAAATAGTCCAACAGATCTTCCCAGCTATCAATAAAGAGGCTTTTTCATAGATTTTTTAAAAATTAAAATAGAATTAATGCACCTGCTTATCAACAGAAAAGAGAGAGTATGTGGGGGGTGAAAAAGTGAGCAAAAAGTCAAGATTTTCAGAACTTCCCTGTTATATTTCCTATGATGCCACTTTGACCCTGCTACTTTGTTAGTTCTCCTTCCCCCATCCCTGTCCTCCTCCACATCCCTTGCCTTTCTCTAAAGTCTATGGCTTTCTGAAAAAAAGATAATTCACTTTTACCACAATACAGAGAATAAATAAATAGTAACTACTTTAACTTTTACTTTATCACTTACCTACTTCGCTTCTACCAACATAACAATTTCATGGTATCCTTTTCCTATTAGACATGTTAAAAGATAGCCCGAGATCCTAAAAATATTTGAGAAACATTTTTAAACCATCTGAGGAACTGATTTTATGACATGTGACAAGAAGCAGTGCATATCTATTTTAAATATTATGTTCTGGATATTGTAACATGGTAAGCACAAAAAAATCCCCCTTCATAATCAACCTGGTTAAAAGACAAACTATTGAACTCTTGGAACACTAACTTATATTTTTAACTTTTATATTTTATATTAATCATTGTTTTATATTAATTTAAAATATAAATTTTATAATCTTTCTGTTACTATTCCCACATTTCCTTCTTCTTGCTCTTTTTTTTTTTCCTATGCCTTCCCCCTCCTTCAGAAGTTCTAAACATTTATTATGTGCCTATTACTTGGCAATTACTTGATTAGGTAACTTGTGAATGTTGCTACATATAGTGCTTAAAATCATCTTATGAAATTAATGATGTTAGAATCTTCATTTTCAAGTTCAGAAACGTGAATAAAAACAAAGTTGAGAAATTTGAAGCTCTAAGAGGGTGCCTTTCTAGGAAGGAGATGTTTCTTCATTTGACCACATGGAAGAATCAATAAAATGGAGATGTACAAAAGAAATTAAAACATTCGAAAATCATACCATCACTATCACAGGTTGTCATAAAGTCAAGGAACATATTTCTTGTACACACAACCCCAATGTAGTGTATGTACTGGTGTTGAATGTGCCCATGGTTGAGGTGAGAGACAGGTGGGGAAATTCACTCAGCATATTGTCCTAACATTTCAGAGAAGTATCTGAAACATCATGAACCAGCAATGAAAAGAGCAGGGATAGAGGTAAGAAGCATTTCCCCCCAGCCTTGTAATGAACATTCATTACTTAGCTAACCCAAATAAATACGTCATCAAAGGAATTGCAAAATAAAATGTGTTTTGTCAAGTTTTTCAAATACAGTTTTTTAATCTTTTAGACTTCATAGAGGTTAGTAGGACTGAAACTAAAATGTCAAGTCAAAAAAAGGTGGTACATACTTGTTTATATAAAAATCATTCCTGTCAATTATAAAACTATTATTTAGATATTTTAGTGATTGTAAAAACACAGTGGCCCATAATTTGTATTCTCTAATAGGTTTGCATTTTACAAGATGCTTGTCCTGTGAGTCAAACAAGTTATTCCCAGGTACACAGCAGTCAACTCCTAGGCAGGGCTAACTGCATCATAGCAACTGGTGTTTCTCTATCAAGCTGAAATTTCTACCACAAATAGAACTCTGTAACTCTAGGTGACATCTAGAAATGATCATCATTATAACATAACAGCTGAACTGATTTTAATTGCCATATTTCAACCTGAATTAGAACTGGATCTTAAACATTGAAGAACAGATTGATAGATTCCTTGCTAAGTAACTCCTAATTACTTGACTACTTTAACATGACTTTTCCAAAACTTTTTGTTTATATTTAGTGAACTAACTGTTAATTTCAGGTTAAAGTGAGCACATCCATGTAACCACTAACCAATAAAAATACAGCACATTAGTCAACACACCAGAAGGCTACCTTAGGGCCGTATCCCAATCACTCTCCCTGTTCCCTACCCAAAATGAACATTCTATCAATTAAAAATATACATATTTATTTTCAGAGAAAGGGAGAGAGAGAAAGCAAGCATGAGCTGGGGCAGGACAGAGAGAAAGGGAGAGAGAGAATCCCAAGCAGGCTCCATGCTGTTGGTGCATAGCCCAGTATGGAACACTATCTCACAAACTGTAAGATCATGACCTGAGCCAAAATCAAGAGTGGGACACCTAACCAACTGAGCCACCCAGGCACTCCAACACTATCTAAATTTTTATCTCAATTTTTGTTGCATAATTTTACTTTTTTTTAAACTTTATATAAAACAGAATAATGTATTATTTGTGTCTAGCTCATTTCCCTCAACGTTGTATAATTTATCCACTTTGTTGACTATAGCTATACGGTATTTCTTTGCTATATAATATTCTCTTGTATGAATATATCACCATTTTTTTACCTAGTCTATAAATTAGACACTTATTATTTATAGTTTGGGACTACTATGATAGTGTTCCTATGAATATTCTCACACACATTTTTTCAGAGCCAAGCCAAAACATTTATGTTGAGTGAGATTGTTTTGACACTGAACCAATCCTTTCAACAAAACAATTTTCTATGGTGTTTAAGTACATATTTTCTGGTCAGTTGGTTATTCCTACATTTTTCTAATAAGTGATTCTTACACATGACAAGTCCCAGGTGGCATAAAGAATTTTCCTGAAGTTTGACCCACAGATCACAGAGCACTTTAAAGTTTAAAAAGAAAAGAAAAAAAATGTCCATCTATCAAAATCAAGTAAACCTGTTGGGAATGTGGGAGAGAAGAGGTGACAGGGGCAAGTGCTAAAGCCCATCTCTCCAACCAGCCAATTGGAGCTAACACTGAGACACAGGCCCTGATTCTGGAGATTCGCATAATACATACCAGATAGACTCTGAAATTTTAGTGCATTGTAAACGCCACTTTATTGAGATGTAACCAAGAAAAATGCACGTAGGTGAGGTTACAATTCGATGAGATTTGACGTGTATACACCCATGAAGCTATGACCACAATCAAGATAACAAAGTCATCACTCCTGAAAATGTCCCTGTGCCTCATTGAGCTCTCCCACACACACAGAACTCTTCAGAGATTCACTAGTGTGCATTCTATTACTACAGAAGTTCACATTTTCCATAAATGTATATAAATCACACAATACACATTACTTTTTAAAAATTTTATTGAGGTATAGTTGACATGTTAATTTCAGGTATACAACAGTGATTCAACAATTACATACTCTTTGGACTTTTTTTTTTTTTTTTTACTCTCCATGTTTATTTTAGTATTTAAGTGTGATTCAAGAGTACATTTATGGGGCGCCTGGGTGGCGCAGTCGGTTAAGCGTCCGACTTCAGCCAGGTCACGATCTCGCGGTCCGTGAGTTCAAGCCCCGCGTCGGGCTCTGGGCTGATGGCTCGGAGCCTGGAGCCTGTTTCCGATTCTGTGTCTCCCTCTCTCTCTGCCCCTCCCCCGTTCATGCTCTGTCTCTCTCTGTCCCAAAAATAAATAAACGTTGAAAAAAAAAAAATTAAAAAAAAAAAAGAGTACATTTATTTTTACTTCTGAATAGTATTCCATTATATGGATATAAATTATGTGTTTATCTATTCATCTATTGATGGACATTTACATTTATTGAGATGATTTTTTGTTGCCATTTATTAAAGTCAGGAATCATAATGACTCTGAATGTTAAGCGGATTTACATTCCTGGCATAAAACTAACTTGGTCATAAAGTATTACCTATTTTATAGAATGTTGCATTTAATTTGTTAAAATTTGGTGTAGAATTACCACGTTTGTGTTCAGAGGGTTATTGGTCTGTGGTTTTCGTGTAGTGTCATTTGTCTAGTTTTGATATCAGGACGATGATTCACTTCAATTTTTCACAGACTTACTATTCTTTATACATTAGGTAGAATTGGTCATACAAGCCATTTGGATCTCAAGATGTCTTTGTACAAAGGTTTTTAACCATAACTTTAATATCTCTTTACAACTTTAATAGTTGTAAAGCTACTCAGGTTATCTGTTTTATCTTGAGTAAGCTATAGTTATTTGTGTCTTTCAAGGAATTTGTCCATTTTACCTAAATTCTAGAATTTATTAATATAAAGTTTTTTATAATAGTTTTCTATCCTTTTACTATTTGTAGAAAATACAGTGTTACTGTAATCCATCTCATACCTGATATTGGTTACGTTGCGTCGTCTTTCCATTTTTTTTCTTAGCAGTTTGACTAGAGGTCTAAAAATTTTATTGTTTCAAATGACCAATATTTGGTTTAACTGATTTTTGTTTCTATTGCTTTTCTGCCTTCTTCTTCATTAATGCTTGCTCTTCTATTAATTTCCTTTCGTCTTTTTATATTGGGTTTGATTTGTTCTTTTTCTAGTTATTCAAGGTGATAGCTGAGGTTATTGATTTATGAACTTTCTCCTTTTCTAATATTGGCATTAAGTGCTTTAAATTCTCCTGCAAGTACTATTCGAGCTACATTTCACAAGTTTTGCTATATTGTGATTTCATTTTCTTTTGTTTCCAAATGCTATCTAATACCACTTTATATTTTCCTCTTTAACATAAAGGTTATTTTAAATGGTCAGTTTTCAGTATTTGGGACTACCCAGATAACATTTTGGTTTTCACTAATAACTTAATTCCACTGTGACTAGAGAACATAATTGATATGGCTTGATGTTTTGAAATATGAGACTTGTGTTACTGTTCAGAATACCATTTACTTGGTAAATGGTCCATGTGCTTTTGACAGAAATAAGTGTTCTACTGCTGTTGGGTAGACTGGTCTATAAATATCCATGAGACCAAATTGGTTGACAGTGTTGTTCAAGTCTTTTATATCCCTACAGATTGTTTTATTTTTTGGTGGGGGGTGTTGGGGTTGAGGGGACAATATCTGTTGCTTCTCTCATATGTGAGAGTGATACTGACTCTCCAATTAAAATTGTGAATTTGTTGGGGCGCCTGGGTGGCGCAGTCGGTTAAGCGTCCGACTTCAGCCAGGTCACGATCTCGCGGTCCGGGAGTTCGAGCCCCGCATCAGGCTCTGGGCTGATGGCTCGGAGCCTGGAGCCT
Organism: Lynx canadensis; assembly: GCF_007474595.2. Lineage (NCBI taxonomy): Eukaryota > Metazoa > Chordata > Mammalia > Carnivora > Felidae > Lynx > Lynx canadensis. Next base: position 106,083,103 of record NC_044304.2, read on the forward strand.
GTTTCCGATTCTGTGTCTCCCTCTCTCTCTGCCCCTCCCCCGTTCATGCTCTGTCTCTCTCTGTCCCAAAAATAAATAAAAACGTTGAAAAAAAAAATTGTGAATTTGTCTAGTCCCTTTGCAGTTATGTCAGTTTTTGGTGTACTTTGAAGCACTTTTTTAGATGCATATATGTTTAGGATTTATTTATTTATTTTTTTGCCTATTTGGTTAATTGACCCCTTTATTGTTTTGAAACGACCCTTTGTTCCTGGTAACAATCGTTACTCTGAAGTAGAGTTTGTCTGATATTATTATAGTTGTTCTACCTTTCTTTATGTTAGTGTTAGTTTGGTATTTATTTTTCTGGTTTGAGATTTATTGTATTTTTTATAATTACTTTTTTTTTCTCCTACATCTGCTATAGCTTTTTGTTATTTTAGTGATTATTTTAGAATTATAGTACATATCTTTAACTTCCCAGTCTGCTTTCAGGTGAAGTTATACCATTTCACGTGTGCTACAATACTTTAGAATTATAGCCTTTATTTCTTCCACTCCTAGCCTTTGTACTAATTTTTCATACACCTACGTAAGTTATAAATTCTGTATCACAGTCATTGTTTTTGTTTAAGCAGTTAATTATCTGGTGAAATGAAATATTTAAAAATATTATATATTTTCCAATGTAATTACTATTTTATGATCTCATTCTTTTTATTAATCTATATGTCCATTTTCTTTCCAAATGAATGACTTCTTTTAATATTTTTCCTAATGCATTTCTGAAGAGTATGAATTTTTTCAGCTTCTGTATGCCTGCAAAAAAAAATTACTTTTTTTTTTTTAAGATATCATTGCTGGAAAACAAATGGTAGGTTCACAGGTTTTAGGGTTTATTTTTTCTTTTTTGTGCTTTAAAAATATTACTCCACTGTCTACTTACTTGCATTGTTCCATTGAGACTTTTTTCTTAGTAATGTTTCTTTTTTCTCTGGCTGCTTTTATGATTTTTCTCTTTTTGATTTTTGGTTTTATGAAGTTTGATTGTAATTTGTTTTTGTATATTTCATGTTTCTTATGGTTGGGATTCATTAAGATTTTTGGATCTGTGTTTACAGATTTTATCGAAATTAGAAAATTTCGGCCATTATCACTTAAAATATGTCTGTCAGCTCTCTTCTGTCTTTCAAGGATTCAAATTACATGTGTATTAAGCTACTCAACACTTGCCCACAGTTCCCTGATGAGCTTAATGTGTTTCCTCTGTTTCTTTTTTTTTTTTTAATTTTTTTTAACATTTATTTATTATTGAGAGACAGAGACAGAGCATGAGCAAGGGAGGAGCCGAGAGACGAGGAGACAGAATGTGATGCAGGCTCCAGGCTCCAAGGTGTCAGCACAGAGCCTGTCGCGGGGCTCAAACTCACCAACTGTGAGATCATGACCTGAGCCGAAGTCGGACACTTAACCGATTGAGCCACCCAGGTGCCCCGCTCTGTTTCATTTTAAATAGTTTCTATCATAATTTCTTCTCATTAGGGGTCATATTTTTTTTTAAAGATTCTTGATTTTTTTTTTTAATTGGGTACTAGCCATGTGAATTTTACCTTGCAGATATCTGAATGATTTTAAACTTTTTATAAATACTCTTAAGCCAGTTTCTTGGATATAGTTGAGTTATTTGGAAATAGTTTGATCCCTTTAATGCCTTGGCTAATTTTTTTTAATGTAGGACCAGACTATTAACTAATGACTACCTACTCCCCAACACTGAGGGTAACTTTTGGTAACTTACCCAAAACTGCATGAATTAGGATGCCTTTGGTTGGGCTGGTAAGAACAGACATTATTCTTAGCTCCATGTATAGTCTTGGTGGTGTTCCCTCCAATTCTTTGGGTAATTCCTTCCCCATGCTTAGCTATTTTTCTCATATCAGTAATCGCTGCATAGTCATGAAGACCTTCCATAAGCCTCTGGGCTTCTCTTCTTGTACAGCTCTCTCCTTTCTGGTACTTTGTGCTGTGAACTTGAGCTGCCTTTGTTAGACTCCTGGCATCATCCCCTGAAGAAATCCATCAGACTGTGCCTAGATTCCCTCCCCTTCCCAGGAAACTCTGTGAAAACATTAAGTTGGGACACTTGTAGGACTCAGCTTATTTGTTTCCTTTATTTCATGGATAATTTTGCAACATTGACTGATGTTTAGTGTCTTGAACATATTTTGTCCTGTGTTATAGTTGTATCAGGTAGGAAGCTGAATCTAGCCCTTGTTATTCTGTCTTTCCAGAAGTAAATATTTCCACATCTTTACAGTTGAAATATTCTATGGACAGCTTATTGTGTAGTTACGGTTGAGGACTACTGTCTTAGATGTTTGCACTAGGGTGGGATAATTGATACCATTAAATGAAATTTACCTGGGTTTTTATCAAATAAAATAAAAGAGGGCATAGAGTTATTCCTGACATATACTTAACACTTAATAGCTACTATTTACGGGCCGTCATTTTTAGGGTACCTATGAATAATAAGAGATGTTGTACTATAACAGAAAGAACCATAAACAAGACTTGAATACCTGGATTTTGGTTATTGATTTCCCATGTATTAGTATCGGCAAACCATTTAAACTCCTGAAGTCTAGTTCTTACAAATTCACTGACGATAGAAACATTTTCCTTCATTCCTTTAGTGATAATTGGCAAGATTAATATACCAAAGATTAATATCCTTTGACAAAATGAAAACTGTCTCACTTATATGTGATAATTCTCAATTTTGCCTAGTATGGGTTTGTTAATTTCTACTTAACTAGGTGCTCCACTTTCCTCAAAGGAACCATTTGCGCCTACAAAGTCTTCAACGTATGGCCCTTAAAAATAAATATTTGGAAGGAGTTTTAAAACTTAACATAATTCAGAAAATTTTCAAACATATTTTTCAAAAGTTAAAAAGAGGCTGATTTTTAAAAAAAAGAAAAACGAACAGAGGGTAGGGAAAAACACACAAAAATGTTTTTCTTTTGATAATGTCTTTATTTTATAAAAATAAGTTGATGGCATTACATACTACTACTACAAAATTATAGAAATATTTCCTTATTATGTATCTGATACATCCCATATGTCAGGGGGTTTGAGTTCATTATGCCAATGATATTCAATAATGTTTATATGTATCAGAAGTAGTCCGATTAAGACAGTTATGCTCCAAAAAACTTAATTCTGGTTCTGGAAGTATAATCACAACCACAAAAGCACATGCTTATTTGAGGTATGGCCCCATTTGCATGAGGCATACTTCACAGTTAACTATAGCCAGACTAAATTGCTGTGGAAATACCAGAAGCAAAGCTGCAGGTACAGCACTCCTTTAGACCGTCTATCAGAAATGTTAAATGTCATAGTGCATAATTTATCAATGCTAATAGCCCTCGGTGCAGATCTGAGGGAATTAACCTATACAGCCCAACTATTTATCACATCACAATATATAAAATGTACTTTTAATTAATAAATGGACAATCTATTGCCTTCATGGATGCAGCTGATCAATCCTTTTTTATTTTCTGTCTACAGTTTGGGTCCTTTTAATGGGTTTTAATGGGTTTTTCTGTACACTTGCACAGCTGAGTTTATGCACTTACTTCCTGGAACAGTTTCTATGCTTTGTGGCATAATCTCACAGCCTCTTTGGTACTTTTCCACAGCAATATCAGTATGAAAATAATCATGCTTCTTGGTATTTTAAAATGGCATTCATTACTCTTGAACTGACCTCACTGGCACTAACCTATCTGAAAGTCATAAAATTAGTATAATGCAGTTCTCATCAATATACTAAGTCTATAAAGCCCTGACTTGATAGTTTACATGTGCAAAGATTTTTAAAAATACAGTGGCTCACTATACTCATTAAAAGTGAAGCAAGCAAATAGAACAGGAAAAACAGTTTTAGACGAATGTTACCAAAGCATCTGAGATATTACTTAACATATTAAGGCAACTTCTGAATTCAATTGTCTATTTACATTTGGCATGAAATCAAATTGAGTAAATTTGATGATACTGCCCAATTGCTTCTTTCATATTTACAAATAGGATAAGTATTTTCTAGGAGTTTGATTTAGAAACATGAACAATTACTTTGCAAAGTAAACTATTTGGAAGTCATTGATGGTTTCAGCACTTTGCACTGGAACAATCACAAATACTTGCATCTGCAAAATAATGACTTAAAACAAGAGAATACATACCATGAGGTGTTTTTTTTTTTTATATCCTGAATATTGTCTGAAACATGTTTTGATTCCTCTTAAGTATACCATAAGTTTTAGTAAAAGGCTGAAAAAATGAAATGGCAAGACTCTCACTCATAAATAATCATATAATTATAATAACTTGATTTTATAAGGATATTATTCCTTCTCATGGTGCCCTATCATGTCCTTATGCCTTAATACTTCAATTTTCAAGTCCAAATACCAAGGAAGACAGAAGATCTTACAATGAGCTCCATTTTCCAGATTAATGCACCTGAGCAACATTTTTCCTTATTTAATATCCCTTACTCATTTCCTCTCCTGTTGTAGGGATAGCACAGCTGTTTATCTGGCAATTATCTTTGAATCTATTAGTGAAAATGTCTAAATTAATCATAAAAAGACAAGTACATCACGGAGTGCCTGTGCTATGAATACTTCACCATGCTGTATTCTTTCTGTCATTTTGTCTGGTTCCATATGGCAGCATTGGTTTCTTGATACGGCACATGGAAAATTTATTTCCAATAGAGACACCAATATAGATTTATTAGAGTATACTATTTGGTTATGGTGATCCTTTCATTTACCCCAACAGTTCAAGTGACGTTAACTTTATCTATGTGGGTACTTTTAAACAGTCCACAATAATTTGCATATCTGGGAATTGTGGGCAGTAGGCATAATCGACTTTGGTAACATATCTAAAAGTTTAATGGGTTCAATATTTGAATCAATGATAAGAAAATAGGTTTCATTCAATTGAACAAACATTTTCTGTTACCTCTTTAATATATATGCTGTGGGCAATCTAAAGATAAAGAAGGAAGATCAAGCATATAAGCTGACAGAGAACAAAATAAAGAGTGTGAATGTGGAATGTCCTAGAAAATTGGGTATAAATCAGCTTGTGTCGCTAATTTAGTCATTCAATTAAGGAATATCAGAATTTATAAGATGAAACTTAGCATAACTTTTACAGATGGGGATAACATATGGCCTAAAAAAAAAAAAGAAGTTGATCCTCCAAGAGTTCAAGGTCTACTAGGTGTAACAAATCCAAAGGTACAAATCGTAATACACATGTCAGTGGTAACTGTTGTGATGAAATGAAAGTGCCCTAGGAGCACAAAGTAAGGAACCCGTGTCTGTGCCCAGCCAAGCTTCACAAACAAGTGACATTAAATCTTACAGTATAATTGGTAAGGTTATATGTGGATTTATATAAAGGGAAAAACCCTTATTCAATAATTATCCCCCAGGAAGAGGAATTGCCGTGCGAGTAATCAGAGAAAGGTAAGGAAATAAGCTCTTCAGATGTGTTTGGTCCTCTCAGAAAGAAAACTAAAGACTGAGTGTCCTTCAGGTTTGAAAAGTCTCCTCTAGGTCTAACTCTACCTGATGTGAGCTGAGATGTGATCACATCTCTTGTGTGTGTTCAGGATCTGTAACATTTTAGGGAGGGTAGGAATGCAATCATTCTTGTTTTTTGCACACAGCTTCTGAATTTACCATGTTTGCTTCTCATATTCCATTTCTAATTGGTTTGTTTCTACACATGTGTGATTTATGTAGTTGTGCCTGTATTAGTGATTAAAAGCAGCTTAAAATAACACGTGGATGGCACAATGACTTTACTCCCACACCAAGGGACAGTGCCAACGGGGAGCCCTATGTTGAGAAGGGTTCCAAGGGCATATGCCATCACCAATTAGCTCAGAGTGAAAGAATATAGTAGGAGTACAAGGACCCCATATTCACTGGCTCTAGGGTTGTGAGTGAAGACTTAAGTCAACAGACTTGGATTTCAACCTGAACTCTGTCACTTACTAGTTGTATCTCTTGACACAAGTTACTTAACCGCACTAAACCACTATGTCCTTTCCTGTGAATTGGGACTGATAATAGTACCTACCACATCCATGCTTATAGTAAAAATTATATGTGATAACACAGGTAAAGTGTTGACCACAGTGCTTAGTGCATATAACCAGTCTGTAACTTGCTATGTGATTTATAAAGTGTTGGCGTATTGTAGACCACAATGAATAATAGCCTTAGAATTAACTGCATAAATTTTAAAAAACAAACTAAATATGCTTCTTGCACATAAATGCTTTGAGGTATGAATGTGCTGGTATCATAGTAACTCCCACATGCATTTATTAATTGATTTATGCTACAAATATTTATCAAACAACTACTTTATTTTTTATTGAGGTATAATTGACATACAACTCTGTATTAGTTTCAGGAGTACAACATAATGATTCAGCATTGGTATATATAGGAAATGAGCACGTAAGTCTAACATCTGTCACCCTAAATCATTTCATAATCTTTTTCTTGTGATGAGAACTTTTAAGATCTACTTTCTTAGCAACTTTAAAATATCCAATACATTATTATTATTACCTGTAGTTGTTATGCTATACATTACATGCCCATGACTTACAGATTTTATAACTTTGGCTCTCTGCCATTTAGCCCACCCTCATGCAACACCTCTGGCAAGCATCAATCTGTTCTCTTTAGTTCTCTTGTTGTTTTTGTTTTTGTTTTGTTTTGTTTTAGATTGCACATATATGTGAAATCATTTGGTATTTGTCTTTCTCAACCTAACTTATTTCACTTAGCATACTATCCTCAAATGCATCCATGTTGTCACAGTGGAAAGACTTCATTCTTGTTTCTAGCTGAATGACTATAACCAAAAAGACAAGAAATAGCAAATGCTGGCAAAGGTGTGGAGATAAGGGGACACTTATGTATTGTTGGTGGAAATGTAAATCGGGACAGCTATGATGGAAAACAGTATAGGGATGCCTCAAAAAATCAAAATAGAACTACCCTCTGCTCCAGAGCTTCTGCCTCCAGATATTTGAAGTAAACAAAACACTAATCTAAAAACATAGGTTCAATCCTGTGTTCCATGCAGCATTATTTCCGATAACCAAGACAGGGAAACAACCCAAGTGTCCACTGAAAGATAAATAGATAAAGAAAACGTGAGACAGACACACACACACACACAGAATATTATTCAGCCATAAAAGTTAATTAAGCCTCACCATTTGCAGCAACAGCAGGGACAGAGCACCTACTATATTGTCATTCTAATGGGTGAGACAATGTCACCAAATGTTTGCCTTTATGGTGCTTCTATTCTTACACAATAGTCCGATAATTTCAGCCAACCTGCATACAATTAGTATTATCCCCATGCAGAAAAAAGTAAGTTGCTATTGTATATATTACCTTCGTACTGTCTGTGTTGGATACCTATCACACCTGCTTTACCAAAGATATTTTTGAAACAGAAGTGTCTCAAACCTTATGAAATTCAACCCCCGGTAATCAACTTATTTTTGCCAGGAGGAAAAATAAAACTTCTAATCTCCCGGTTCTCCAGGAAACTGGGGAACCAGACTGAACGGTGTCTACAGTGTAAGCAGCAATCACAGAAATTTGTTCAAAGACATGTTGAGGAGGTTCACAAGTAGAATCCAAACTTGTTCCTCCTCATATACATGCTCCTGGTATATAATCCCGAAGGCTGCTACAATTATGATGTTCAGGTAGCTTCAATGCTTATTAATCCATCTGAAGAGGGAGATTAGGGCTTTATTTTTTTTATTTCTAAATGCACCTGATATAGATAAACATGAGATGTATGGTTTTTCTAAGAAACTGACTTAATGAGATAGAGCCTTATTTTAAATTTAGCTTTGTACTGAATTCCTAAAAGCAGCCTACACCCCAATCTTGAATATAATAGAGGATTAGATACTTCTAAAGCTTTCACGTAAATGGATATTTTAAAAATGATGGTCACTTAACTGAAAATATAACTTTATGATTTTATTCCTAGCAAAAAAGTTGTTTTGATTTTCTCTAATTTGAAAGGCACCATTTCAGAAATAATCTCTAAGATGCTGTTTCCTCAAAAATGATTATAACAAAGTATTGATACTGACTTTGTAAACTCTATTTATTAAGGAGTACTACATGAATTTTATCCAGAGAAAAATAATAGATTTCAAAATATATTATGTACTGTTTGTAAAAGAATAAACTCAATTATTACAGAAGAAAATCAGGTACAAAGCAGAAAAGATTCATTCGAGTATGTTTCTAATAAAATTATAAATGCTTACATTATTAACTTCAAAGTGTAGATTAAGGCTACTAGATGACCCTGACTTGTAAATCAATATCAATTAAAAATAATCATGATCAGACAACTAAACCAAAGTCTGTGTTGCTGAAAAAAGGGTTTGCCCTAGTGACAGATCATTGCGACAACCTCTCACGCCATTGGGTGATGTTTACCATATGTCCCATGATTGATAGTCAGATTTAATGAGTTCTTACAAGCAATTAAATAATCAAGAGTTCCTGCTGTTACATGGCATAGCTTGATAGAGCAGTGACAAATGAGAGAATATCTACAACCTAATCAAAGGGACATATTTCCTTGGGAACAAAATAATATTATCCACCAGTGCAATCAAAGGACAAAAGAACATAGAAAGGACACAAACAGAATGAGATAAATTATGTCCTCTTTTCATTATTCTGACTGCACGGTTTCCATTTATTGAGCCCTATTAAATCAGCAGGAAAATTAGGCTTGTTAAATATGTTTAACTTATCATAGATTGTTGGTCGGTGCATATATAGTTAAGGATAGATAGATATATACGTGTGTGCGCACACACACATATATATACACATATATACATATATGTATATTCTTCTTTCAAAAGAAGCTATTGTTAAAAATTACTAGCAGTAAAATGTATTACTCTTCAACCCAGTTTAAGAAAACTGTATCAAGAATAAAGACTAACAGGCAAGCCAAGAAGTACAAGTCTGACTTAGGTGGTTTTCCTCATGTCATCAATGTTAGAGAATATTCTACTGGCCCCCCTTGGTGTTCAACCCAGGTAAATGTAATACAGTTTTGTTTTTGTCAGTTCATCTATAGGTGTAAAGTTACAATAAAAGGATTTATTGCCTTTGAGGATTCTCCTTAGTAGTATTTCTCCGCAGTAATTTCCCATACACTTCAAATAAAAGGTCTCTCATGTATATAGTATTTCATGATATGATTGTTTTGCATTTCCCATATCGTTAGGAAAGGACAGGGTTCTTCTACTGAATTTTGATGAACTATGATTTTTTAAGTCCATTCGTGACCTACAAAGTGATCTGTTTTCATACTCACCATGCTTAGTCCCCTAAAATTTAAGTAAATAAGTAAAATAATAAAAGTAAGGGCGCCTGGGTTGGCTCAGTTGGTTGAGCATCTAACTTCGGCTCACTTCATGATCTCACAGCTTGTGAGTTCGAGCCCCGCCTCAGGCTCTGTGCTGACAGCTCGGAGCCTGGAGTCTACTTTGGATTCTGTGTCTACCTCTCTCTCTTACCCTAACCCCCTCACATTCTGTCTCTGTCTCTCTCAAAAATAAACATTAAATTTTTTTTTAATAATAAAAGTAATAACAAATGCTTCTTATAAATTCCATTCTGGTGTAGTATATTTGTTTATCTCATCTAGAAAACCCATCACAAGTGTTACTATCCATTTTGGACAGATTGGGGTGTAGCTTTTAAAGGTGTCAGGAAAAGCCTTTATCAGACAAGGGGCAGAGAAAATTCGAATCCTTATGCTTTCACACTACCTCTGTAGTAAAGACAAATGGTCTGGAATCAAATATGCCTGAAGTCGATTCTGGCTTTGTCACTTACTAGCTGTTTGACTTTGGACAATTTATTTATACTCTATAAACCTCAGTTTCTTCAGCCAAAAAAGAGAATGTGAGAGAACTCATATAACATATGTTACACTGATGAAATTACTTCATGGGTGAATATTATTTATGGATTCAAACATATATTGGCCATTGAATATGGGCCAGGATATATTCAAGGCAATTCCAGCCCTTAGGAATTTCACAATTTAAATGAGAGGAATGCTTAAATAAATAGTATATTGGAATACAGATTGCCTGTCTGTATTGTTTGATAAGAAAAGGCACAGTGCAACCTGAGCAAACAAAACAAAAATACAAGAAGCATGACATGTCTGGGTTGGGATAGGACTGCTAAAGGAGGACCTCCTAGAAAAGCTGAATTTTAATTTATAAACATGAGTCAGATGAAGAGTGAATTTAATGCTGGTTCATCAGAAGGTAAGTCAGTGTGGTAAATTCAGGGAACTGAACACAACTCAGTTTGACGGGAGCTTAGGGCACCTCTGGTAGCAGTACGTGCTTAAGCTGAAGAAGGTAAGCCAAAAGCAAATCATGTAAAGACATGCCAAGATGTCTGTTCTTCATTCTGGAAACCAGGTAGAACAACTGAAGAAAGCTAAGCAGTAGAGGGAGAAGGAACCCTGAAGGGAGTTATCCAATGAAAATCCTGGGGCAGCAATCCCAGCTAGAGATGATGATGACAGTAGTGAAGATGGAGAGGGCTAGATAAATCTGAGATACTTAAAAAAAATTATCCCACTACCTGAAGACTGGATGGGGAAAGTGAAGGGTGCTCATAGGTTAAGAACTAGAGGAGGGGTTGGGGTGCCTGGGTGGCTCAGTCATTTGGGCACCTGACTTCAGCTCAGGTCATGATCTCATGGTTTGTGAGTTTGAGCCCTGAGTTGGGCTCTGTGCTGACAGCTCAGAGCCTGGAGCCTGCTTTGGATTCTGTGTCTCCCTCTCTCTCTTCCCTTCCGCTGCTCATGCTCTCTCTCTGTCTCAAAAATAAATAAAACATTAAGAAAAATTTAAGAACCAAAGGAGGGGCACTTGGGTGGCTCAGTCAGTTAAGCATCTGACTTCAGCTCAGGTCATGATCTCACAGTTCATGGGTTTGAGACTCGCATTGGGCTTTGTGCTGACAGCTCAGAGCCTAGAGCCTACTTCGGATTCTGTGTCTCCCTCTCTCTCTTCCCCTCCCCTGCTCGTGCACTGTCTCTCTCTGTTTCAAAAATAAATGAAAAAAAATTTAAGAACCAAAGGAGGGGCACTTGGGTGACTCAGTCAGTTAAGCATGTGACTTCAGCTCAGGTCATGGTCTCATAGTTCATGGGTTTGAGCCTCGCATTGGGCTTTGTGCTGACAGCTCAGAGCCTGGGGTCTGCTTTGGATTCCGTCTGTCTCTCTCTCTCTCTCTCTCTCTCTCTCTCTCTCTCTGCCCCTCCCCTGCTTGCACTCTGTCTCTCTCTCAAAAATAATGAAACATTAAAAAGATTTAAAAAAAGAACTAGAGGAGAAACAGAAATTCTGGGAAGGGAGGTAATCTCTTGAACCTTAGCAATATTGAAATGCCTATGAAACATCCAGTTAGGGGTGGTGAGTATGTCACTAGTTACCTGGGTCTTCAGCTCAGCAAAGAGATTGAGGCAGGAGACACATTTTGAGGCTTTGAGCTTATAGGTGTCAATTAAAGGCATGAGTAGATTGAGTTGTCAAGGGAAAGTAGAAGTGAGAAGATGGCCAACAACTGAACTCCAGACAATACGTAAGTGTTATATAAAGGAAAAGGTACCCACATAAAAGATAACCACATAAAAGTTTGATAAGGAGCTACCAAGAGATAAGAGCCAAGTCGGGAGAGATTGCTTTCCTAGAAGTCAGGGAAACAATGAATTTGAAAAACAGAAAATGCTCAACACTGTCATAAGATGGCAGAAGAAACAAGGAAGGTAATGTTCTACAATGAGTATGATACCCTCTGTTGTGACCACTTTAGGTTCTTTTGTTCTCACCTGTTTCTTGGGCACTTGGCCATTTGTGCTTGTTCTGGCTGCTAGGAGTAAACTGTTTCTCTTAGACCTCTGAGAATCTTTTCATGGGCACAGACCTTGGGCTTCCTTATTGACAATGAGGCATGGTACAGCAAACCCTCTGTGGTTCACATGTGGACAATTAGGAAATACAAGGGGATTCGATGCCCTGTGGGGCTCACCTTTGACTAGTGGGAGAATGTATTATGTTCTTCTTTAGGAGAGTTGAATGAACTCTCCTAAAAAGTAGCCGCTTAAAAGTCTCTCATGAAACAGTTCCAGGAGAATGAGCAATTTGTAATTGATATTCAAGTGTTGGACAGGGTAAAAACACATTCTCTGATTGGCTCTCTCCCTCCTCTGCCGCACTCTTTTCCCCATATTCCTGCTTCTGGGACTGCCTTTTATAGTGCAAAAATAGTATTTAAGCCTTTGCTTCAGGCTCTACTTTCTGGGGAAAGCAGGCTAAGACAAATATCTATTATTGTTGGAATCAGAAACGTGCATTTTAAGTGTAGGTATCCCATGTGATTTAGTACCTTGAAATGAAAATAATTTTAGTTTTCTTCTTAACCTAGCATCTGGGATCCTATAGCCAAACACAGAAATTGATCAATAGATTGCAAAGAAACATACCATGGAAACTCCACTTAGAAAAAAATAATAAAAATATTAGAGTAAATAGAAAAGCAAGAGAAAATGTTGAGCCAAAAGAGAATTAAAGTCACATTTTAAGGGAATTCAAAGTAAATACTCAGTAGTTTAATATGGTTAAGGAGAAAGATGGAAATGAATTAGAGGATTTGGAAATTAAGCCTAACTTTTCCACAAGAGTTAATGGTAATTTGATTGACTTCATTGTCTAGTTTTATACGTGCTTCTCAGAGTGTGGTGGCCAGGTGCGCAACATCAGCATCACCTAGGAATCTGGTAGAAAAGCAGATTCCCAGAGCCCACCTCAAATGTCCTGAATAACAAATTCTGAGGGTGTAACCCAGAGATACATTTTTTCACAAGCTGTCTAGAGTTTCTGATGCATGCTAAAAATTGAGAACCATTGCTACAAACAAGCATGATCTGTTTCATTTGGGGTAAAGAGTAATTTGATTTCTCAAAATGGAAATAATGCTTCCTGCCTCTGAATTCCCAGAGCCTTTTATGTATAGATTTTTCTTTACATTTTTAAAACAAATACAATGTTCTGGAACAATTTGATAAAATAGCCATATGATGTTTGAATAGCCATTGTGATTCCTAAGCCCTCGGTTCCCAAAAGGAACAGGGACAAGGAGGCATCCTTTTCAATGGTCATCTGGCAGAGTACACACCAATGAGTAAAATCACAGAAGGCTTTTGTAGAAAGCAGAAATATAGTTTCTGTAAGGAAAAATATGCCTAAGTAATATTGGAAAATTGTACAACCAGACTCATAAAGAGTGACGAGTAGTTTCAATTTACTCAGACTTTTAAAATGCCTTAGACAAGGTTCTACACTAAAGGCTATTGATCAAATTGAGTCAATAAGGGATAGAGGGGGATGTTTGGTTATAGGTAGGAAACAAACATTAAAACCATCAACTCTCCATTAGGTACATGTGGGTTTTCTAGTTTGCTGGTCCTCTATATTGAAGTATCAATTCTGGACTACTTACTCTAGTTTTAATTGATGGATCCCCAGGGAATTAAAATAGGTATCAGTATTTACTAAACCAAAGGTTTTTAAACCTTTTAAGCAAGGAACAAACTTTCCTCTACCTTAATTTTTCTTAAAATAAAAATCCACCCAGACTTGTTCTATATAAGAACTAAGTACGTGTAGAATGGTGCTGGTCTCTGCCTTTAATTATCAACAAAATCTCTTCTCATGAGTGATTTTCAGGATTAGCATGATGAAAAACATGTGCCATGCGTGCACTAAGTTTAATTCTGGGCATCCTGTGAGCTAGCTTTTAAGCAGCTTTTCTTTTCATATTTTTTTCTTTGCATTTTTTAAATCTGTATTACACCCTGTTTTGAGATTCAGTGAAAACTGAAGCTGGCAAAGTAAGGCACAACGGCTCTCTGGGCATGTGTTTGCAGTATGGTGGGAGAGGCCCACAGCAGAGGACCTTCCTGGTTGTGTGTTCAAGTTGGGGCAGACTGAGTGGGGGCTCCTCTGGCCTGATTTATCTCAGGATAGACCTTATGTCCTCAGACCCCCTCAAGGTGAAAATCAGTGCCAGAATTCCCAAATCAGACTGGTCTTCTCCTATTTCATAATGGCCAAGTAGGTAGATTGTGAACAGCAACTGACAAGGGGGAGAAAGAGCCTAGCCAAAGCGGTGTGGACAGCAGATGAGTGTCACTGGGCAGTGGCATTTGTCACTCTCCTTCCACATCACTCCATAACACCCCCCACCCCCGCAGTGTTTCAGGTCTTGGACTAGATGAGCAGGTGCAGCTGCAACCACTGTATGAAGAGTCAGACCTGTCATGGGGCTTTAAGAGGGCCCCCGTGACCCTCAGCAGCAGCCTTTCTTGGAATAATGTTATAAATATATTAAAATTTAGATATTATAAATGTGCAAATATCATAGATATCATCCTTTTATAACTCAAATAAAACAGTTAACAAAATAAACACTCCCAACATCTTCTGGTTTGTGTTGGATAAATAACCATTAATACTGTGCTGTGTAGTTAATTACAAAATTTAGTGCTAAGAAACCGGTTTTCATATTTTATGTCACTTGTTTTCATATCACTTACTGAAATAGTTAACCATATTAGATCTCTTAGACCATCAGAATTAATAGAGAGTATAAATTCGCTTTAATGAATTACCTGCTTTCTTAAATGACTCCAAAGCTGTCCTAACTTTCCAGGGCATGAAAATACTGTCAAGAGACCAAGTATGTGGCTATTATATAGGTAAACTAAGACGTAATGGGTCTGTATACAAATATAGGAATTCTAGATGGTGCAACTCAAAAAAAAAATTAAAACTACAGAATACCTGAATATAGAGTATGAAAAATTTCAATAGTGAGAGGAGCAGAATAAAGTGTTTATTCTTCTAAGGACATTTACCATGTACATTTGGAGAAAAGTACTTAATGCTAAGAGGCAGTACAGAGAGATCAACAGCTGGAGGTAAAATATTATTGTCCTTATACAAGATAAATGAAAGGTAAAAATAGTAAAGTTCAGTAGCATTAAAATCTTTGAATCTCTCTGAATCAATAAGTTCACAAAAATTACACACCTCATTAAATTCTACACAGATTGCAAAGCTAGCTATAATGTAAAAACAGGCAGACAGTCTGTCTCAATATTATTACAGGAAGGGTTGGTTAAATTAATAGCTTCTCATTGATTAAAAAATCTTGCATTTTACATGTTCTTAAGTTGGTTCCCACCATTACCTTTCAATAACAGAATGAGTCTTTGGAGAAATGTGGTTATATTGAACTACTGAAATATAAAGGTAGGCAAAAGATGTTTACAATATCCTATCATTGTTTCCTGTTATAAAATGCTATCTACCTGAAAATAAAAGATGCTTGCTTCCATATACTCATAGTGATTTTTTCATGCTTAAAAATCTCCTGCTAAAAATGTAATTAGTCTATAATGATAACTAAGCATTAAATATTATTACTCCATCATAGTATTCCTAAGTAAGACATCATTTTGTCAGGTAATATGCTATCTGACATTGCATGTGCTAATGCCACTGGGACCTCATCCATTTGTAATCATTGTACATTAGGAAATGCTTTCGTACCAGACTACAAGTCAACTGCATTTTTCATATATTCCTTCAGCTCATTTCCATTTTTGCTCAACAGAAAATTTAACAAAACATGGTAGTTATAGGACTTAGAAAGATTTTATTATGAGTGTGAATTCTTACTCATTTCATTGTATTGACTTCTATCCAGTAGAAGCCCAAACTTTTTTTTTAATGCACCTGATTCTTTATTCTTTTTTTTTAATTTATTTTTTAATCTTTATTTATTTTTGAGAGAGAGACAGAGTGTGAGCAGGGGAGGAGCAGAGAGAGAGGGAGACACAGAATCCGAAGCGGGCTCCAGGCCGTGAGCTGTCAGCACAGAGCCTGAGGCGGGGCTCGAACTCACAAACCATGAGATCATGACCTGAACCGAAGTTGGACACTCAACCAGGTGCCCCATGATTCTTTATTCTTAATGCAATATGCTTCCTCCCTTAAGGGTTACAATAGATAATTTACCTTCAGTGTTGTCAAGACGATAGAAAACATAAATGTATTAGGTACAGCTAAATTTATTTAAGTTTCAAAGGTTTCCTCAATCAGAATTTAGTTGATGATACTGTCATTACTAACATTGGTCTCCTTAGTCTGCTTCACAGATATCTTCAATTACGTATGTTGCTATTTCAAAATCTATTTTTGGCTCTGAAGCAACATCAAATTATATGTATTTGGTAGTCTTGTATAATTTTAAATACATTTTAACATGTATTATAAATTAATAGATTATGTCATGACTATAATTGTCTTATTCAGATATTATATAATTATATATACTTTATGTGTATATATGTATATTCAAACTCTTAATAAGAATAATTAAAAACACACTTAAAATGAGACCCATTTCAAATAAAAGGCTATCCATTTCTTAGTGAAATTTAGGTGTGAAAGATACATAGAAGCATTAAGCTATATATGCAGTGCCCCTCTATATTATATTGCACTATGATATAAAACATTGAAATGCAGCAAGCTGAGTAAATAGAAAAGGCTTAGGTGTTTTGAGGTTAATTTGCTTATTGATACATACAAATATGTTATACATTTTAGAAATGTATTTTAGAAACTATGATTTTAAATGTTTTAGAATTGTTAGGAATTATCATTGGATTTTCAAAATACTCAGATGCACGATGTCCACACATTTACCCTTTATCAAATGTGAAGATATTAAAATTGCACATTCCTTGATTTTGGGGAAAAATATCAATGCCACCTCTTCTTTTCCTCAGCCAGAGACAGAAATACTTTATGTGACAGAATGATCTGTAATCTATGACAACAGTATTTTACTGTGGTTGTTTATCATCTAATGCGGTGTTATTACATTTCATGTTTGGGACTGAATAATGTTTGCCCAGATCATACAACATTTGAGGATTGCATAAAAAATGGTCATATTTGCAGCCCAATAACATTTGAGTTTAATGACAATTATCATTGCTAATTGGCGGTCAGAGCATATGTCAAATTCTTAATCACAATTAAAGGCCATTGAGTTCATGCTGATCATGCCTTTTCAAATTATAAATAGCTCTATGCATACTTAACATTGTTGTAGCAAATAAAAATGAAAACCTGGCCCAGCCACACAATGAAGTGAGGATGATCATGTCATCATGAAATTTAAGCCTATTTTGTGTTTGCTCACTTTGTTATGTCTAAACCTAATCTTTGAGATGGTAATCCTAGTTGTGGAAGTTATTGCATGATGACATTTGTTGCGCTCTAGTGGAAATTCAAAAACGTTCCTGAAATCTCAAAATATTTGAAGCATTAAATAGATCTTTTTTGCAGACCTAACATTTGTTCACTTAATAAAGGATACAATCAGTTGGAGAGTTTTGCTTGTTTCTTGTGTTAAATAAGAAATGGGAGAGTAGAAAGTGAACCAAAGAAACAAAAACATAATACCAAATATAGATTATATAGAAAGCTTTACTAAATAGATTTACCGGCAAATTAAATAGCAAAAACATGAGATTAACAAGTATCTAATTGTTACCATATGGAGCAGATTTCTATGTGTTTGTAGTGAATAATATTTTGTGTTCAAGACAACTTGGTTATATTGCTATACAATAAATAATACTATTAATTTGCAACGAAGATTGACAAGTAAAGAAATAGTAAATGAAGTGTGCCTGGGTGGCTCTGTCGGTTAAGCGTCGGTCTTCGGCTCAGGTCATGATGTCACCATTCATAAATTAAGCCTCACGTCAGGCTCTGTGCTGACAGCTCAGAACCTGGAGCCTGTCTCAGATGATGTGTCTCCCTTTCTCTCTGCCCCTCCGCTGCTGGCTGGCGCGCGCGCGCGCTCTCTCTCTCTCTCTCTCTCTCTCTCTCTCTCTCAAAATTAAATAAACATTAAAAAAAAACAAGAAATGGTAAATGAGAACAATGCTTGTCAAAGCTTATTACTGAAGCATTATAAATATCACTTTGGCATAATATTTATGTTGAGATAATATAATTACTGGTATGACTTCAGTATTCACTGTGTGTCACATGCTGGCTAAGCACTTCCATTTCATCAGTGTTAACCCCAACGAAAGCAAAATATTATGGTGCTAAGTCTACATATGGGGACATTGAGACCCAGAGGTTACATAACTTTCTCCCACATCACATACCTAGTAAGTATAGGAACTGTGATTGAAATGCTTTTACTCCAGATGTGTGTTCTTAACCACTGCGCTGCAGAGGAGATTCTATAAGGATAGTGTGAGGTTTAGTAGTGGCTTCCTAATTTCTTGCAACTTCTTTTTTTAACCAGGGCTTTATTTAGTTCTTACAGCTTAATGAGAAATAATTCTATAGCCCTTTACTGTCCACTTACTCAGAAGGGCTATCTACTATCATGCTAAAGTAAGTTATTAGTAGGACTTATTAATAAGTTATATATTCATAGTGGGCATTAGGGCTCTACTGGGGAAGTCTATTTCTATCTTAGTGAAGTGGTCACACAACTAGGATTGCCAGATTTGGTAACAAAAATGTTCCTGTAGTTTAGTCCAGCAGTGTTAAGTAGTAGTACTTTTGTGTGTATAGATGGAATCCCTGCAATTTTGAGGAAAAATGCATTGTTGTTTTTGTACTATGTTATATTCTAAATTGGTTGTCATTTCCAATTGTTGCCTTTCGTGCTCTTTTAAAAAAGCTGTATTGAGGTATTGAAAACACTGAACTTGGCATATTTAAATCATACAGTAAGATATGTTTTGACGTGTGTGTGTGTGTGTGTGTGTGTATATACACATATACACACATACATGTACATACATGTATACATCAACGCAATCAAGTCAGTGAACACCACTCTCAGACGAAATTTGCTCATTTCCCATCAGTAATGTCTCCCTACTGTCCCCACTGACCTATCTACCCTTCTGGTACACAGGGTATGAGTGATCTGCTTTGCGTTACTATTGATTAATTCACATTTTCTAAAATTGTATATTAATGGGATCAAACAGTACATAGCCTTTTCATCTGGTTCCTTTCATAATTTTTATTTCATGTATCACTAGTTGATTTATTTTTACTGAATGATTTTTTTGATAATTTTTCCTCATGGTGGGCTATATTTTCCTTCCTTTAAAAAAATAGTAACAGACATTTTGAATTTTGTTGGGTGCTTATATTGTGTATAATATTGTATTCTTCTAAATATCTTGAGCTTTTTGTGTGTGATGGGGTTCTTAGCTATATTTTGTCTTTTTGTTTGTTTGTTTGTTTGCTGTCGAGGGACAAAAACAACATTTAGCCAAAGGTTAATTTTCCCTTATTGCTGATATAAAATTTTATTGAGTACTAACTCACCTACCCTCAATTAAAAAAAGAAAAAAGAAAAGGCTTGTTAGGCTGCTATAAAAGGGTACTATTCCTCATCCCGTGTGAGCAATGGGTATTCTCTCCAATTCATTTTGGTTGGTCTGTCTTCTATCCTGGGGTACTTGCCTCTAAGGCATGCACTGATCAGTTTTCAGCTGAATACTTGAGAGGGCCCTCTATAGAGATCTCCTAAGCTTTATCTTTGTGCAACTCTCTCATCTTTGGTATTCTATTCTATAAACTCCAGTCATACTGGCTCATCCGATTCTGTGCTCTGTCTTTACAATTCAGAAAGACTCCTTGATCTCCTTCTTGGTTTTCCTGCTGGTTCTGTGACCAGAAAACAGTAATCTGGGCAGGGAACACCACACTCGTTTACATCTTGCAGGAATCCGTGTTCTTTATTGCATTAAGTCTAATGACTTTGAGAACCACTGTTTCATATAGTTTAGTTTTTAGTTTTTGGGGTTTTTTTTGGGGGGTGTTGTTTTGCTTTTCAGTTTTTCAGGGTTTTTTTGGTTTGTTTTTTGTTTTTGTTGTTTTGTTTGTTTGTTTTGAGAGAAAGAGGTGATTGGGTCCTCCCTGAGTACTGAAGTGGAGTGTCTGGTCAGAAACTCTAGATGCAAATAATGGCTAGGGACACTAAAACAGAGATTGACTAGAAGGAAGTCTTGTGTAGTTATTTTCTCACATATATAATAATTATATTGGGATGAGGGAGAGGAAAGAAATAAGATGTTGAAGTACATTTTTTGGTGAGGCAAGGGGGGAACATGAAGATGAAAACCAATAAGCTTTTACTGTATATATCAAAATACTAAGTACTTTAGGCTTTGTAGGCCATCCAGTCTCTGTGACATCACAAATACTCAACTCTGCTATTGCAGTGTGAAAGAAGATACAGACAATATGCAATGAATGAGCAGGGCTGTGTTGTACTACATATTTAATTATGGATTAAATTATTGAAATTTGAATTTCATATGATTTTTATATCATGAAATAATCTTTTAATTTTTTTAAATATTTAAAAATATGAAAACTGATGAACATATGGGAAGCAAGGGAAAGAAGAGAGGGGAAACAAACCACAAAGACTTGTAACGATAGAGAACAAACTGAGGGTTGATGGAGGGAAGGTGGGGCATGGGATAGATAGATGATGGATATTAAGGAGGGCATTTGTTGTGATGAGCACTGGGTATTGTATGTAAGTGAATAATCACCGAATTGTCCTGAAACCAATATTGCACAGTATGTCAACTAATTAAAATGTAAATTTAAAAATATCCTTAATTTATAGGTTGTAAACAAGAGGGAGCAGGAACTTCCAGTTCAAAACAAGATAGAGTAAACATGTACTATTTCTCCTTTAGTTAAGAAGAACAAAAAGCCTAAGAAGACTGAAAGTTAGAGGGCTGAAGACTAGTTAGGGAACTTGGGACCCAAGGAATTGCATGGTGGTTCCCGAAGTCTTCTTTTTCCATATATATTTTGAACTGGGTGTTCAAGAGGCTGGCACTTCAGAAACACTGGTGTGGGATGGGGTGGGGAAAGAGCCCCAGAAAAGCCTAATCTTCCTAACCAAAGGACCAGGAAGGAGGAGGCAGCTAGCAAGGTACTTTTTTTTTCTTATTAAAGGTACTGTCCTACTCAAGCAACACCATGGGAAAAACTCCAGTCCCCCAACCTCATTTCTGCCCCAGAAGATAAATGGAAAGCCTTGACCTCCATTCCTCAAATGTAGTAAGAGACCCTGTCTGTCCATTGGTGTCAGAGAAGGTCAAGTAGAGCGGCAGAATTGAATCCCTGCCTGGAAGTTATAAGACCCATGGCCTCTTGTCAGTGAGGACCATGTAAGAAGTAGTAATGAGATGCCTTCTTCCATACAGGATATCAATGGAGGACAAGTGGGGAACCTGAATTTTCATTCTAATCTAGCAGTAATGAGGTAGTGCTTTCCTTCTCCCACTGGTATAGTGTCAGAATCATCGTGCTGAAAAAGAAGATCTAGAATCTCATAACAAAATAACCAAAATGTCCCCATGATAAAATAAAAAACTAGTCCTTATACCAAATACCAGGAAAATGACAACTTGAATGAGAAAAGATAATAATCTGTACCAACACCAAGGTGACATAGGTTTTGGAATTATCTGATAAAGATTTTATTATTTATTTGTTTTTGAGTTTATATATTTGAGAGAGAGAGAGCATGAGTGTAGTAAGGGCAGAGAGAGAGCAATAGAGAGAGAATCCCAAGCAGAGAATCCCACTCTGTCAGTGCAAGCCCAGTGCAGGACTCAAACCCACAAACTGAGAGATTATGACCTGAGCTGAAATCAAGAGTCCGATACTTAACCTACTGAGTCGCACAGGTGGCCCTAGAATTACCTGACAAAGATTTTAAAACAGCCATCATAAAAAATGCTTTAATGAGAAATTAAACCTTTTTGAAAAGAAAATTAAAAGTTTTAGAAAAAAGAATAATAAACTAGAGATCTAAAGAAGAATTAAATAGAAAATTTTAGAACTGAAAAAATCTAAAGACCAAAAAATAAAGGGGGAGGGGGAATGAACCAAATAGCAGAATGGGAGAATAGAGGAAAGAATTGGTGAACTTGGAGAATGGACAATAGAAATTACCTAATTTGAATGGTCAAGACTTTTTCTCTTCAGAAACTTCTCCATAGAATAGTTTCATTATTGAATTTAGTCTTTGAAGATAAATCTGAACAGCAGCTGCCTGCAGGCAAATTTTCCTGTAAGTCTCATAAAAACCCTCTTCTTCCATCCCTATGCCTCTACTCACATACACAGGTACAAACAAATATATACACAAGCCCCATCCCATCCTAACAACTTCAGTCAAGTAAACAAAATGCATAGATATTGTCATGAAGGGTACTGAAAATGGGAAGGTGATTAAGGACAAGTATACCTAGACCAAAGCAGAAAGTCATAGAGCAATAAATTATCTTGCTATATGTCATGATAAAGGGTATGTATTTGGGGGTCAAGGTACAGCCCACTGAGGGAGCAAAAGAATAGAAAGAAATAAAAGCAGTGAGAAAAAAAGAGAATAAATAGAAGGTTTAGGAAAATTGCAAAACAAACCATCTTTGTTATTAGTTTTCTAAGTTAAGTCTTAGATTCTGGCATCTTTGGCTAGTTCCTCATAACTTGGCTCTAACAAGATAAAAAAAATAGTAACAATGAATATGTTCTTTTTCCAAAAAAAAAAAAAAATACTTGGCCTAAGAAAAAGAGTATCATGCCGGAGATAATATTGAACTGGATTCATGACTACTGTTTTCTGGTCACACATCAGACAGTAGCTAGTTATATCACTTAACAGTCACTTCTAAGGTTGACATCTCTCAAGAAGGATTTGGACATTTCTTAAAAACCTGAAACTTTTATAAACCTTATACATCAACTAGCGTGGTCTTTTAGGCATCAGTTTCCTGGGTGGGAGATAACAGTAATGTTGGTATGAGATTCCCCAGTGACTTTGAAATTACATCCATATTGTGCTTAGTCCATTTCACAATAGAGTACAAATTTAGGTGTTACCAGTCAACAGAACCAATAACAGAATGGGATGAAAAAGAAAATATAAAAGGTAAAATTTTATTTCTTATTTCTCCCAGTGATGAGAATTAATCAAAGCCTATCAAAGTTGTTAGTTGAAGACTTGGACTTTATTTTTCATAAAAAATAAAATAGAAGAAATCTTTACCATTAATACATGCACGAGGAAAAATAACTATGAATTGGTAAGCGTTTATTGTGAGGTTTGTGCCAACTGCCTCATGTAAATTATTTCATTCAGTTCTGAAAGAACTCTATGGGGCATCTCAAATAATTTGTTCATTTTTGGATAGGAAAACTGCAGCTTAGAGGAGTTAAATAACTTGACAAAACATATGCATCTGGTAAAGAGAAAAGTCTGAAATTCAGGTCTGCTCATTGCAGAATTTGTATTCTTAATAATAGCTTGTTTCTTTCCTAAAAATGTGTTCACACTAAAACTTGGGCATCATCACAGTAGACCGGAGAGCTCCGGAATGGAAAGACAATATTTTTTCAGGGGGTTGAGGCAAACAGAACACCACAATAGTTGGAATTAGGCCAAAATGCTGCTCAAGGAATTATGTGTTTATCAAGGTATTCGGATGCCCCACCTTCATTCCACGTTTTCTACCAGTGATTTCACTTGAATTTCACAACTCTTTTTTTTTTTAACGTTTATTTATTTTTGAGACAAACCATGAACAGAGGAGGGTCAGAGAGAAAGGGAGACACAGAATCTGAAACAGTCTCCAGGCTCTGAGCTGTCAGCATAGAGCCCGATGCGGGGCTCAAACTCACGGACCGTGAGATCATGACCTGAGCCGCAGTTGGATGTGTAACTGACTGAGCCACCCAGGCGCCCCATTTACAACTCTCATGGTAAGGTGCAAAACCATTCATTTTATGACGAGAAACACTCCTTTAAATGCAAGGTACATGTAACACATTGACTTAAATATCCTTTTTTAATGAATGGCAGGAGGGCTACTTTCCACAAAGAACATTATGGTGGGTAACGAAAAGCAAGGAGTGAATAGAGAGAGTGCCAGTTGTACTCCACAATAGCAGAACTCAGATGAGAATAGGGGAAGCCAGGTGTGTCTGAGATAAGCTCGGTATGGTTTGCAATTGAGATGAGGGACAATCCAGTAAAGAACAATTCCATTATGGCAATCAAATTCAAAGGCAAAAGTCGGTAGAACTAGTTTTTAGAACCATAATTATAAAGACCTTGGGAATAGATACCTTGGATGGTTATTCAGACATCGGCAACAAAAGAACACTATGGGAGTTTTAGATATACAACCACTTGTGATTTATTTCAAAAGAACTTGCCAGAGAAAACTGTGATATTCTCTGTCTGGCTTTTGCAGTTACACCAGCCAGCAAGCTAAGGATACAGACCACTCAAGTATTATTCAGAAATGAAAAAACTACTAAAAAGGATATAGTTGTATGTTAAAGAGACACCAAGACATTTTAAGTCAACTAAGTTAGCTGTAGGGACAAGAATAAATGAGTACAGATGTAAGACAATATTCTGGAAGATAAAGTAGTTTCACAGGATCTTGTACCTGAAAACATGGAAAGGCCCCTAAGGAGATAGTAGCTGTCAAATACCTGTCATAAATGTCTATTAAAGTCGTATTTAAGTTGCCTGATACTTGAACACATCAAGTGAAAGACAGCTTCTTAGGGTCAAAGAAAAGCATATGGAGTCTAATTGTTCAACACAAAAGAAAACGGATAGATAACAATCAAAACAGGAGGTTTAATCAAAATAGAGTCTTCAACCTTGCAAAGAAATAAAGACAGACTTCAGAAAAATGAATGGGTTTGCCCATTCAAGTTAGAAAAATAGGCAGAAAGAGGTGGAAGAGGGAGAAAAAAGAATACAGAAATCTATGATTTTCATACATGAAAAAGTGACATATACAAATGGAAAAAAGGAAAGAAATGCACAATTGATTAATGAAAAGTTTCTTGCAAGAAAAGCAATAAAATTTTTAAAGAAGCCTCAGTGAACAAAGTCTAAAATTAATTTCCAATTCCTAAAATCACATATTTGAAATCTGAGGAACCCTCTGTGCCTGACCACACAATGAGGCACAGTGACAAATTTACCTATATTCTATCTAGTAAATAATAATGACATGAAACCTTCCATTTATATAGATAATGTTCATTGGTTCAATAGGTGTGAAAATAATGCCTCCTGCGATCTCACTATGGAGATTTACATTAAAAAGAATTTGGTTTCATCCAAGGCTTCTCGAATGTATTTGGTCATGACCCCAATGTGAAACATCTATAGAAATTCCTAGAATTATTACAATATGTAAAAAATACTAGGTTAGAGAAGGGCATAAAATGACAGTTTATAAACTCTTTTGAGGAAGAAATTTCGGCTTTGTACCTCGTGCCAATTTTAAACTCCTGCATAAATACAAGAGCCCAAACAGAGCACAGAAGACATGAGTAGTTAAGGAGAAATTTGGGCAGAATGGACTAGGATTTTAAGGGCAGAATACCACAAAAAGCAGAACTATAGACATCCTCATAGTCTCCTCGTATTTTTTAGTCAAAGAGCCACATGAGCATGCATAGGGTAAAATTCTATGATGCTAAGCAAACAATCAACTTCTATGCAAAGCACAAATACTGAGAAGGTTTAAGGCAACCAATTCTCAGAGCTTGCTGATGTACCATTTAAGTTTTAATCATCTAGAATCAACAGATGTAGTTGAATTTAAGGGACAGTCAGTATGTGCATATATGTAAATTAGTATACATACATATACCTATCTCCATCTGTCAGCTCAGTGACACCGTGCAAGCAACAAACACATTCAGTGCCCAAATTCTAAATTATACAAGTGTTCTCCAGTAAAACGAAAAAGGTCTTATTAGAGAGATAACTGATTATAGGGCTGGAGCTGGAAATATACAAAATGAGAGCCTAAAATGGAACAAAGTACGAAAATGTTGAAAAAATCAAAACACTTCCACAAAAAAACTAAAGTCAAAATTGTGAGGATATGTCAAAGGGATGTAGGAACAAACTGAAAGAACTACCAGTCATCAGAAGTAGAATAGTTTATCAAGAAAATTATAAGCCAAAGTATGAAATAAATGTTCATGAGTCCATACTGATAAAAATAAATTATTGAATAAATAATGAATGTTAAATAAATATGGGGGAGAGATTAGACAAATCTCCCATGCAGAATAATTTCATATAAGTACCTTCGAGGAGGTAAAACATAACCCCACTTTTGGAGAAATCTGACAAACATATCTTAAGTGTGGTGATCAAAGTTAAAGTCAACAGAGATTATATTGATATTATATATTCTTGATATGATGTGACGAGAATTGCACTTTATGGGGACTTCACTTCCGTAACACTTTACTTCACTCTATGATAAAAAAAAAACAAACACTAGCAACATATCAATTAAGCCACATTGTGATAAATATACTAATAATATAAGATGTTAATGGGGGACTGAATTCAAGTTATTTATACAAGCAGTAGTTCTACCATAAAAATATTTCTATAAATCTGAAACTGCTCTAAAATTAAATATTTATTAAATTTTTTACAATGTATTCTTGGGTTTATAAAAAAAGTAGAAATAAAAATATATGGCAGAAATACCACAAGGTATTAGGAGAAAAAACGAAGTATGCTGTGTTAATATTCTCATTAAAAGTGAAGTTGTATATCATTAAAACCAAACTAATCAAAAATAAACACAAAGAAATGAAAACTAAAAAAGATCATAAGGTTAAAAAATAAAATCGCAAAATAGTAGATTAGCCCAGCCGGATCAATTACTACATTAAGTTCAAAGGATCTAAACAATCCAATAAAAATAAAGATTTTTTAAAAAATTTTTACTAGTTGTCTTGAAATATAATTGATGTATAACAGTTTTTAAGTTTAAATTATAAAACATAATTTGATATACGTATATACTGGGAATCGATTAGCACAGTAAGTTAACAACTATCACCTCTCATAGTTACAAAATACTTTTTCCTTATGATGTAAATCATAACATTCAAATACACACAAAAGGATTGTTATCTATTACAAATTAGACCTTATTTATCTTATTTCAGACAGTTTGTGCATTTTCACCTCCTCCACACAATTCTCCCCACTCCTCACCATTACTTTGGCAGCCACAAATCTGATCACTGTTTCTCTGAGTTGGGTTTTTAGATTCCAAAAATGAGATCATACAATATTTGCCTTTCTCTGACTTACTTCTAGCATAACTCCATCAATATCCATCCATGCTGTTGCAAATGGCTGGATATCCATATTTTTAATGGCTAAATAGTATTTGTGTGTGTATTAAATTTTCTTTATCCATTCATCTAATGATGGATGCTCAGGTTTTCATGCTTTTACTTTTGCAAATAGTGGTGCAGTAAAAATGGTAGGTAAAGATACCCTTTCAGGGTACTGATTGCATTTTCTTCAGATATATAGCTACAAATGGAATTATTGAATCAAATGGTAGTACTATTTTTAATGTTTTGAGAAACTTTTCTACTCTTTTTCAGAGGATGTAGCAATTCACATTCTCAACAGCAGTGCACAAGGGTTTCCTTTTGTCTTCATCATCACCAACATTTGTTATTCTCTTCTTGATGAAAGCCGTTCTACAAGGTGTGAGGTGTTACCTCATTGTGATTTTGATTTGCATCTCCCTAATGATTGGAGATGTTGAGCATTTTTGTACGTGTGTACCTGTTGGCCAATTTGGGTATTTCTTTGGAAGGATGTCTATTCAGTTTCTCTACCCATTTTTTAAAAATTTGAATTGTTTGTTTTTGTTTCTATTTTTGCTATTGATTTGTAGGAGGTCCTTAGATACTTTGAGTATTAACACCTTATTAGATGTGTGGTTTGTAAATAATTTATTCTATTTCACAGGTTGCCTTTAATTTTGTCGATTGCTTATTTTCCTATAAAGGTGCTTTTTAGTTTGATGTAGTCA
Source organism: Lynx canadensis (assembly GCF_007474595.2). NCBI lineage: Eukaryota > Metazoa > Chordata > Mammalia > Carnivora > Felidae > Lynx > Lynx canadensis. The sequence continues at coordinate 106,111,342 of NC_044304.2, forward strand.
CATTTTTATCTTGGATTTTGTAGTTTGTGTTTTCATGTCATATCCAAAAATCATTGTCAAGACACATCAAAAAGATGCTTCCTTAAGTTTTCTTCTAGGAGTTTTACTGTCTGTGGTCTTACATGTAAGTCTTTAATCCATTTGAAGTTAGTTTTTATGGGTAGTGTAAGATAAGGGTCTAGTTTCCTCCTTTTTCATGTGAATATTCAAGATATCCCAGGACTATTTATTGAAGAGACTGTCTTTTCTCCATTGAGAATTCTTGACTCCCTTATGAAATGTTAATTGCCCATATAGGTTTGGCTTTATTTCTGCTCTTTCAATTCTGTTTTGTTGCTGTTTGTGTCTTTTTTTTTTTTAATGCCAGCATCATACTGCTTTGGCTATCATGGCTTTGTAATACCATTTATTTTTTAATACATATTTTTTGTATAAAACTTATTGTCAAATTGGTTTCCATACAACACCCAGTGCTCATCCAAACAGGTGCCCTCCTCAATGCCCATCACCCACTTTCCCCTTCCTCTCACCCCCTATCAACCCTCAGTTTATTCTCACTTTTTAAGAGTCTCTTATAGTTTGCCTCTCTCCCTCTCTAACTTTTTTTCCCCCTTCCTTTCCCCCATGATCTTCTGTTAAGTTTCTCGGGGTCTATGTAAGAGTGAAAACATATGGTATCTGACTTTCTCTGTATGACTTATTTCACTTAGCATAACACTCTCCTGTTCCATCCACATTGCTACAAAAGGCCATATTTCATTCTTTCTCATTGCCAAGTAGTATTCCATTGTATATATAAACCACAACTTATTTATTCATCAGTTGATGGACATTTAAGCTCTTTCCATAATTTGGCTATTGTTGAAAGTGCTGCTATAAACATTGGGGTACAAGTGTCCCTGTGCATCAGCACTCCTTTATCCCTTGGGCAAATTCCTAGCAGTGCTATTGCTGAGTCATAGGGTGGATCTATTTTTAATTTTTTGAGGAACCTCCACACTGTTTTCCAGAGCTGCTGCACCAGTTTGCATTCCCACCAACAGTGCAAGAGGGTTCCCGTTTCTCCACATCCTCTCCAGCATCTATGGTCTCCTGATTTGTTCATTTTAGCCACTCTGACTGGCTTGAGGTTTTGATATCTGAGTGTGGTTTTGATTTGTATTTCCCTGATGAGGAGTGACGTTCAGCATCCATTCATGTGCCTGTTGGCCATCTGGATGTCATCTTTAGAGAAGTGTCTATTCATGTCATCTGTCCATTTCTTCACTGGATTATTTGTTTTTTGGGTGTGGAGTTTGGTGGGTTCTTTATAGATTTTGGATGCTAGTTCTTTGATATGTCATTTGCAAATATCTTTTCCCATTCCGTCGTTGCCTTTTAGTTTTGCTGATTGTTTTCTTTGCAGTGCAGAAGCTTTGTATCTTCATGAGGTCCCAATAGTTCATTTTTGCTTTTAATTCCCTTGCCTTTGGGGATGTGTCAATTAAGAAATTACTCTGGCTTAGGTCAGAGAGGTTTCTCCCTGCTTTCTCCTCTAGGGTTTTGATGATTTTCTGCCTCACATTAAGGTCCTTTATCCATTTTGAGTTTATTTTTGTGAATGGTGTAAGAAAATGGTCTAGTTTCATTTTTCTGCATGTTACTGTCCAGTTCTCCCAGCACCATTTGTTAAAGAGACTGTCTTTTTTCCATTGGATGTTCTTTCCTGCTTTGTCAAAGATTAGTTGGCCATATGTTTGTGGGTGTAGTTTTGGGGTTTCTATTCTATTCCATTGGTCTATGTGTCTGTTTTTGTGCCAGTACCATGCTGTCTTGATTACAGCTTTGTAGCAGAGCCGAAAGTCTGGGATTGTGATGCCTCCTGCTTTGGTCTTCTTCAAAATTACTTTGGATCTTCGGGGTCTTTTGTGGTTCCATACAAATTTTAGGATTGCTTGTTCTAGCTTCGAGAAGAATGCTGGTGCAATTTTGATTGAAATTGCATTGAATGTGTAGATTGCTTTGGGTTGTATTGACATTTTAACAGTACTTATTCTTCCAATCCATGAGCATGGAATGTTTTTCCATTTCTTTATATCTTCTTCAATTTCCTTCATAAGCATACTATAGTTTTCAGCATACAGATATTTTACATCTTTGGTTAGGTTTATTCCTTGGTATTTTTTGATTCTTGGTGCAATTGGGAATGGGATCAGTTTCTTTGTCTTTCTGTTGCTTCATTATTAGTGTATAACAATGCAACTGATTCCTGTACATTGATTTTGTATCCTACAAATTTGCTGAATTCATGTATCAGTTCTAGTAGACTTTTGGTGGAGTCTATCCGGTTTTCCATGTATGATATGTCATCTGCAAAAAGTGAAAACTTGACTTCATCTTTGCCAATTTTGATGCATTTGATTTCCCTTTGTTGTCTGATTGCCAATGCTAGCACTTCCAACACTATGTTAAACAACAGCGGTGAGTGTGGACATCCCTGTCGTGTTCCTGATCTCAGAGGGAAAGCTCTCAGTTTTTCCCCATTGAGGATGATATTAGCTGTGGGCTTTTCATAAGTGGCTTTTATGATGTTTAAGTATGTTCCTTCTATCTTGACTTTCTCGAGGGTTTTTATTAAGAAAGGATGCTAATTTTGTCAAATGCTTTTTCTGCATCAATTGACTGACAGGATCATATAGTTCTTATGTTTTCTTTTATTAACGTCATGTATCACATTGATTGATTTGCGAATGTTGAACCAGCCCTGCAGCCCAGGAATGAATCCCACTTGATCATGGTGAATAATTCTTTTTATATAATGTTGAATTCTATTTGCTACTATCGTGTTGAGAATTTTTGCATGCATATTCATCAGGGATGTTGGCCTGTAGTTCTCTTTTTTTGCTGGGTCTCTGTCTGGTTTAGGAATCAAAGTAATACTGGCTTCATAGAATGAGTCTGGAAGTCTTCCTTCCCTTTCTATTTTTTGGAATAGCTTGAGAAGGATAGGTATTATCTCTGTTTTAAATGTCTGGTAGAATTCCCCAGGGAAGCCATCTGGTCTTAGACTCTTATTTGTTGGGAGATTTTTGATAACTGATTGAATTTCTTCGCTGGTTATGGGTCTGTTTCCTCCTGATTGAGTTTTGGAAGCGTGTGGGTGCTTAGGAATTTGTCCATTTCTTCCAGGTTGTCCAGTTTGTTGGCATATAATTTTTCATAGTATTCCCTGATAATTTTTGTATCTCTGAGGGATTGGTTGTAGTAATTCCATTTTCATTCGTGATTTTATCTATTTGGGTCTTCTCCCTTTTCTTTTTGAGAAGCCTGGCTACAGGTTTATCAATTTTGTTTATTTTTTCAAAAAAACAAGTCTTGGTTTCATTGATCTGCTCTATAGTTTTTTTAGATTCTATATTGTTTATTTCTGCTCTGATCTTTATTATTTCTCTTCTTCTACTGGGTTTGGGGTGTCTTTGCTATTCTGCTTCTATTTCCTTTAGGTGTGCTGTCAGATTTTGTATTTGGGATTTTTCTTGTTTCTTGAGATAGGCCTGGATTACAATGTATTTTCCTCTCAGGACTGCCTTTGCTGCATCCCAAAGCATTTGGATTGTTGTATTTTCATTTTCATTTGTTTGCATATATTTTTTAATTTCTTCTCTAATTGCCTGGTTGATCCATTCATTCTTTAGTAGGGTGTTCTTTAACCTCCATGCTGTTGGAGGTTTTCCAGACGTTTTCCTGTGGTTGATTTTAAGTTTCATAGCATTGTGGTCTAAAAGTGTGCATGGTATGATCTCAATTCTTGTATAGTTATGAAGGGCTGTTTTGTGACCCAGTATGTGATCTACCTTGGAGAATGTTCCATGTGCACTCGAGAAGAGAGTATATTCTGTCACTTTGTGATGCAGAGTTCTAAATATATCAGTCAAGTCCATCTTGTCCAATGTATCATTCAGGGCTCTTGTTTCTTTATTGATCCTGTGTCTAGATGATCTATCCAATGTTGTAAGTGGAGTATTAAAGTCCCCTGCAATTACTACATTCTTATCAATAAGGTTGCTTATGTTTGTGAGTAATTGTTTTACATATTTGGGGGCTCCCGTATTCGGCGCATAGACATTTATAATTGTTGGCTCTTCCTGATGGATATAACCTGTAATTATTATAGAATGCCCTTCTTCATCTCTTGTTACAGCCTTTAATTTAAAGTCTAGTTTGTCTGCTATAAGTATGGTTACTCCAGCTTTCTTTTGGCTTCCAGTAGCATGATAGATAGTTCTCCATCCCCTCACTTTCAATCTGAAGGTGTCCTCAGGTCTAAAATGAGGGTCTTGTAGGCAGCAAATAAATGGGTCTTGGTCTTTTATCCATTGTGATACCCTATGTCTTTTGGTTAGAGCAATTAGTCCATTTACTTTCAGTGTTATTATTGAAAGATATGGGTTAGAGTCATTGTAATGTCTGTAGGTTTCATGCTTGTAGTGATGTCTCTGGTACTCTGTGGTCCTTGCCACATTTCACTCACAGAATCCCCCTTAGGATTTCTTGTAGGGCTGGTGTGGTGATGAATTCCTTTAGTTTTTGTTTGTTTGGGAAGACCTTTATCTCTCCTTCTATTCTGAATGACAGAGTTGCTGGATAAAGGATTCTTGGCTGCATATTTTTTCTGTTCATCACATTGAAGATTTCCTGCCATTCTTTTTTGGCCTACCAAGTTTCATTAGATAGGTCTGCTAGTACTCTTATTTGTCTACCTTTGTAAGCTAGAGCCTGTTTATCTCTAGCTGCTTTCAGAATTTTCTGTTTATCCTTGTATTTTGCCAGTTTCACTATGATATATCGTGCAGAAGATCGATTCAAGTTTTGCCTGAAAGGAGTTCTCTGTGCCTCTTGGATTTCACTTAGTTCTCTAATTCTCCCTTCATGTAATACCATTTAAAACCAGGAAGCATGGTGCCTCTAACTTTGTTTCTGTTCCTCAGAAGTGCTTTGGTTATTTATGGTCCAGTGATTCCATACAAATTTTAGGATTATTTTCTCTATTTCTGTGGAAAATGCCATTGGAGTTTCCACAGGGATTGCATTGAATCTATATATGCTTTTCAGTAGTAAAAACATTTTAACAATTTAATTCTTCTAAGCAATAAACATAGGGTATGTTTCCATTTATTGGTATCTTCAATTTCTGTCAGCACTGTCAGTATTTTCCATGTAGAAATATTTCATCTCCTTTGTGAAATTAATGTCTAAGTATTTTATTGTTTTTTATGCTGTTACAAAATGAATTATTTTTCAGATAATTCATTGTTAGTATATTAGAAATGGTAATTGTGTTTAAATGTTGATATTTTATCCTACAACTTACCAAATTTGTTGATAAACTCTAACAATATTTGCTCTGGCTAGGATTTCCAGCACTATATGGAATACGAGTGGTAAATGTAGGCACTCTTGTCTGGTTCCTGATATTTGAGGAATGCTTTCAACATTTCACCTTTAAGTATGATATCTGCTGGGGGCTTGTCATAGATGGACTTTATTAATTTGAGGTACATTTATTCTCAACTCAATTTGTTGAGAGTTTTTATCATGAATGATGTTAAATTTTGTCATCTGTTGATATGATAATATGATTTTCATCTTTCTATTACTGTGATGTTACATTAATTAATTTGTTGAGGTTCAACCATCCTTGCATCCCAGGGATGAATCCCACTGCTCATGTTGTGTGATACTTTCAATGTGCTGTGCTATTGGATTTAGTTATGCTAAGTGAAATAAGTCACACAGAGAAAGACAGATACCATATGTTTTCACTCTTATGTGGATCCTGAGAAACTTAACAGAAGGCCATGGCAAAGGGTAAGGAAGAAAAAAAAGTTACAGAGAGGGAAGGAGGCAAACCATAAGAGACTCTTAAAAACTGAGAATAAACTGAGGGTTTATGGGGGGTGGAAGGGAGGGGAAAGTGGGTGATGGGCATTGAGGAGGGCACCTGTTGGGATGAGCCCTGGGTGTTGTATGGAAACCAATTTGACAATAAATTTCATATAAAAAATAAATATTAAAAAAAAGAATTTAGGTAGCTAGTATTTTGTTAGTATTTTCACATCTATGTTCATCAGGAATATTGGTCTGTAGTTTTCTTGCATCCTTATCTGAATTTGGTATTTGTTTTTTTTATTTTTTTAAAGATTTTTTTTAATGTTTGTTTATTTTTGAGACAGAGACAGAGCATGAACGGGGGAGGGTCAGAGAGAGAGGGAGACACAGAATCTGAAACAGGCTCCAGGCTCTGAGCTGTCAGCACAGAGCCCAACACGGGGCTCGAACTCACAGACCGTGAGATCATGACCTGAGCCGAAGTTGGACGCTTAACCGACTGAGCCACCCAGGCGCCCCTGAATTTGGTGTTTGTAATGCTGGCCTCATAAAATAGGTTCAGAAGTGTTTCCTCCTCTTTGAGTTTTTGGAAGAGTTTGAGAAGATTTGGCATTAATTTTTTTTACATGATTGGTAGAATTTAATAAAACCATCTGATCCTGGTCTTTTCCTTGTTGGGAGAATTTTGATTATTGAGTTGATTTCATTATTCATTATTACTCTGTTCTAGGAAATTGTCCATTTTTTTTTCTTAATTATTCAGTTTGTTGGCATATAGTTGTTCATAGTGGTCTCTTATGGTCCTTTGTATTTCCATGGTATCAATTGTACTGTCTTATCTTTCATTTAATTTTGTTTTTTTTTATTTGGATCTTCCTTCTGTTTTTCTTGGTTAGTCTAGCTAAAGACTTGCCAATTTTATTTATATTTTCAAGGAAACAGTACCCAGCTTTGTTCATTTTTTCCATTGCTTTCCTGTATTTCATTTCATTTATTTCTGCTCAAATCTTAATTTTTTTTTTCAACGTTTATTTATTTTTGGGACAGAGAGAGACAGAGCATGAACAGGGGAGGGGCAGAGAGAGAGGGAGACACAGAATCGGAAACAGGCTCCAGGCTCTGAGCCATCAGCCCAGAGCCTGACGCGGGGCTCGAACTCACGGACCGCGAGATCGTGACCTGGCTGAAGTCGGACGCTTAACCGACTGTGCCACCCAGGCGCCCCAAGTCTTAATTTTTTCCTTCCTTGTGCTCTTTAGGTTTATTTTTTTTATTTTTCTAGTTCCTTTAGAGGTAAAGTTAATTTGAGAGTTTTCTATTTTTTCAGTGTATGTATTCATAGCTATAAACTCCTAAGAAATGCTTTTACTAAATTCCATAAAACTGTTATGTTTTATTTACATTTTGTTTATATCAAGATACTTTTATTTCCTTTTTAATTTCTTTGATACATTGATTGTTTAAGAGGCTGTTGTTTAATTTCCACATACTCATGAATATTCCTGTTTTCCTCCTTACTGATTTGTAGTTTTAGACCATTGTAGTCAGAGAAGATCCTTGGTATAATTTGAGTTTTTTTTTTTTTTTTTAATTTGTTAAGACTGGTTTTGATGCCTAATATATTATCTACCCTAGAAAATGTTCCATGTATGGTTAGGGAATATGTGTATTCTGCTGTTGTTGGAGGGGATGTTCTGTGTATGTCTATTTTCATTTGTTCTATAGTGATATTCAAATCTGCTATTTCCTTACTGGATAATCTACTCATTGTTGAGTTGTGGTATTAACATCCCCATCTATTATAGTATTGCCAAATATTTCCTCCTTTAGTTATGCTTGTGTTTACTTTATTCGTGTGCTTCAATGTTGGGTGCATGAATGTTTATAAGTGTTATATTTTTTTGATAAATTGATCTGCCTCTCATTATATAATGACCCCATTGTCTTTTTTCACCATTCTTAGTTTAAATTCTATTTTGTCTGACATAGAAATAGCTACCCCTGGGGCGCCTGGGTGGCGCAGTCGGTTGAGCGTCCGACTTCAGCCAGGTCACGATCTCGCGGTCCGTGAGTTCGAGCCCCGCGTCGGGCTCTGTGTTGACAGCCCGGAGCCTGGAGCCTGTTTCCGATTCTGTGTCTCCCTCTCTCTCTGCCCCTCCCCTGTTCATGCTCTGTCTCTCTCTGTCTCAAAAATAAATAAACGGTAAAAAAAAAATTTAAAAAAAAAAAAAAAAAAAAGAAATAGCTACCCCTGCTTTCATTTGGTGACCATTTCCTTGGAATGTTTCTTTCTAACCTTTCAGTCTATGTGTGTCTTTAAAGCTAAAGTGAGTCCCTTACAGACAGTTTATCACTGGAACTTGTTATTTTGTCTACTCAACCTTTATGTGCTCTTGGAGAATGTATTCCATTTACATTTAAAGTAATTACTGATAGGTAAGGACTTACTATTGCCATTTTGGTAATTGTTTTCTGTTTTGTAGATCCACATTTCCTTCTTGTTGTCTTCTTTTGTAATTTGATGACTTTTATAATGGTTTGCTCTGACTTCTGAATCATAACTTTTAACTACTATACGGTTTTTTTTCATGGTTACTGAAGGCTTAAAAACAATGTGTTATATTTATAACACCCTATTTTACTTAAATAACATTAACCGCTATAGCATTCCTTAACTTTATGCTTCTCCTCCTTTATATTTTAGGTAATGGATGTTATACTTTATATATTTTATATTGTGTACCTAATAAATTATTGTCATTTTTAAATCATTGATTTTTAACTTTTAAACTAGAATTGTAGGTAAATTATGGACCACCATTACAATATTAGTAAATTTAACTTTAACTACCTAGTTACCATTGCCAGGGAGTTTTATACCTACATTCATCTGTTTTTACAATGTTATTTAGCACTCTTTTATTTCCATTTAAGGAACCCCGTTTAGCATTTCTTGTAAAGCAGACCTAATGATTATGAACTTCCTAAGCTTTTGTTTATTTGAGGAAGTCATTATCTCTCCTTCATTTCTGAAGGACATTTTTGCCAGGTATAGTATTCTTGGTTGACCATTTTTTCTGTCAAAATTGTGAATATATCATCCCATTGTCTCCTGGTCTGAAGAGTTTCTGTTGAGAAATCAACAAAAATTAAATGATCCGTGAAAAGCAGGGTCAAAGCAGGAACCAAAGGTAGGAGCTCCTTGTTGATCAAATTGATGTCATACTAAGTAACTTTCTAGAGCATCACCATGATGTTGAGAGAACTACACCATATATTAGAAACATAAAAATTTATATGCCTCCATGGAGAGTCTCAAATATGTAGTCTTTGGGTTATTGATGACAAATGTGATTTGTCAATATCAGATAATGAACTGGTATATCCTTGAAATTAGAACAGGTCTACAAGGGACCATGGTTCATTAGATCTGTGGGGAATGAAAAGATGGAACACAAAATACTTGTTTTTTCTATAGTAACGTGATATCACTTACCCCAAATTATGGTAGAAAAAAAAAAAGGAAGTGACCAGGTTTGGCCATTCTAGGCAGCAAAAAGCTAGGAAACAGATTTCTTCTTGTTTCTGCTTCGTTCTTTAATCTCAATATCCAGTCAGCAACTAGATACTGAATTTTCTACTGCAAAATTTCCTCTCTACCTTTATTAATCTTGTCTTTGCCCAGGACTTTACAATCTTTTACCTATATGAATGCATTTCTTCATTTACTCATCCAGTATTTATTAACCACCTACCTCTTACTTGGTTCCATGCTAGACATAAGAGTTCTGCCTCAATAAAAAAAAGTTGACATGTCTATTCCTCATTATGTTTGTGTGTTAGGGTTAATAGTGTCAGGTGGTTAGGCAACAATAAGTCTAATTGTGAGGAAGAGCATATTTTTAAGGAAGTCCCCAAAAGAGTCATCTATTCTAAGTTTGGATATGAGGTTTCTTGGTAGAATTCGTTCCAAACTAAAATCAAAAGTATATGGTAAGAATCAATTAGCCAGAGATAATGAAAATACCTAAATGTAAAAATGTAAAGAAACCCTGACAAACTAAAAAATCTTTAGGATGAATATCAGAATAAAACCCTCTTAAAAAGTACTTACAAAAAAATTAGGTAGTAATTTTCACCTAGAGATGTATGTATATGTACACATATACATATATACACATATATATTCATATATATATATATACAAAAAATATATATATGTGATCATAGTAGTCATCTGCTTCTTTAGAAATGCATATCTTTAGATGACTGTCTACTGAGTTGGAGATAGCTAAGACATTTCTTTACATCTAGAAAGAATTTTGGAGGAACTAAATACAAATTATTTACTTTCAGAAACAATTCAGAACCATATGGAAAATCACCGAGGTAACAAGGTATAGCAAAGTCTTTCCTGTGTTTGCTGATGAGTAAGAGGGCAGCTCCATATGCTTTCATGTACATTACCCCAGGAGGACAGGGCCATATGTTCACACATATGTCACCCTTCTTGGCCTTCTGTATAAGACCATATCCCAAGGGGGTATGCTGAAAGGGAAAAGAGAAAGCAACCACAACATGAATATGAGGATGTGGTGTGTTTTCTCTGTTGACAGATTTTTTTAGACCATCACTTCAGTTGGCAAGCACCCAGAACAGCTGCTTTACCCCGAAGCAAGGGTCTTTGTGATACTACACAGTCCCCCCAGTGAGTGAGACAGTGGAGTGAAGGTGATGTGCCCTTTGGGAGTGGACTTTTCCTCCCTAGTATGGCATAAAGAATGGTAATAATTACCAACTAGGACTTAATATTCACAAAACTTTGTTCTTGTTCTTTTTTTCACCTTTGCCACCAAGTTTCATAAAATGGATTAATATCTGTTTACATATAACTAAAATCTTTCATTTTTACAAGAGAGAGACTAAGAAATTTTAAAAAATCTGTTGCTAAAAATATATAAATAAAAATAAAAACTCTGTTGCTGCAAGTTTCTTTCATTATAATTTAGTGATTAAATATCTATGCTGTTTAAATACCAAAGTTGATTTCTGACTTCCTAAGCTTATATTGAGGCTGTAGATGTTATAGTTTGGGCCAAATTTAGGTTCTTTTATTTCAAGAAAAGTGGCATAAATGAGAGAAAGTATTTTGCAACTTCATAGAAAGTGACTCATCATGCATGATTCACAGGGTCTGTTGAGCCTGCTGAAAAGTTAAAATGGTTTTATTTATCGTGGATGCAGGCATCAGAAATTTATGAAGAGCATATTGCAGAGCCAATTTCAAAGTGTTTTGGTCTCTTAGCTATATTTTCTTTATAGAATTTATAAATATATTATCTATACTTTGTATTGTTTTTGGCTCTTTCTAAAATTAAGTCATTCAAATGTATTGAAAGAATTAATAAAATACTTATTAAGTTTATTTTTGCCAATCCATGTGCTTGGAGAAAATGTTAAAACATTCATAAATCCGGTTCCCACTATTGGAGTTAATAAAGTGTAATTATTTAAGGCTATATTTTTCAGTGATATCTTTTACATTTCTGCTTCCATCGAAAAGATACAAGATTAAACCAGTAATGAAGAGTGGCTGTATTCAATAATTTGTTTTGTGTCACAAGAGAAAAATTTCAACTTTAAAGTAAAAAAAAAAACATATATCTTTGTTATTTTTAGACAAAAGTAATTTGAGATAGACATTTGGAAGAATCTCTTATTATTGGAAAATTATGAAGTATTATCTGGACTGTTACTGAAAAAAATAGATGAATAGATAGTATTATCCCCTATTTTACATAATTGAAATAAATCTCTTAAGAAGGTTCTACAACTATTCCACATAGCTAGTAAGTAGGCACTACCATGATGTAAACTTAGGACCATTGACTCCAAAACTTAGATTAATTTTGCCACCATACTATGTTGTATGTTAGGTAAATGGGTCAGAGTTTCCCCTTTGTTTTCTTATATAGACAGGGGCAAAATTTTGAAAAAGCTTTTGAGAAGTTTTCACAAAATGTCCTAAAATACTGAATCGCCTTCATTTGTCTATCTTAATTCTCCTGATTTTTCCTCCTTTATGTTTTACCCCATTGTCCTTATGATTACTTTTCAAAGTAACTTCAAGAAATTCTTAATCTCAGACTCTGTATCTGAGATACCTTCTCTTCTTTATCAATCTTCACTTACCTTCCACTGGCTCCCCAATAATTGCCTACTGAATCACCTATTTGCTCATGAATCTTTGTCTCAGACTGTGTTTCTAAGGAAATCTCAAATTTAAAAAAAAAGACTTTCTTTTTCCCTTTTCTTCTTTTTAAATAATTTCTCATATCAGCTAACATATAGTATATACAGTGTAGTCTGGGATTCAGGAGTAGATTCCCATGATTCATCACTTACATACAAAACCCAGTGGATAAAGAAGTGGATACACATACATACATACTTGGTGATGAAAAATAATGAAATCTTGACATTTGCAACAATGCGGATGGAACTTAAGAGTATTATGCTAAGTGAAATAAGCCAGTCAGAAAAAGATATCATATGTTTTCACTCATATGTGGAATTTGAGAAACTTACCAGAAGACCATAGGGTAAGGGAAGGGAAAAAAAAGTTACAGAGAGGGAGGCAAACCATAAGTACTCGTTTTTCTTTAAAAATTCTCTTTGCTCCATTTCTCTCCTTCCTCTCCACCATTTCTCCCCATGTCCACCTCTCATTCCTTTAGGCAACCTTTCCCTTCTAGATAGGCACTCAGGGTCCCCATGGTCTCTCTATTTTCCCTTTCTGTCAAAACCTGACCTCATAAAATATATATTAATCTGACTTTCTCTGGATACTAAGTTACCAATAAGACTTAGGGTCTTATGTCTCTTTGAGGCAATTGCATTTTAGCACAGGGACCAGATAGTACCCAGTGTTCTAAAACTTTGATCATAGGATTTAGGTTGTTTGTTTGTTTTGTTGTTTTTTTCACTGTTGGGAATAAAAGCTTTTTAAACTTTGATAAGACTAGGAGCTTGTCTAAAACCACAGCTAATTAGTACTCATCTATTCTTCCTTTTTGCAAAACTCTATACAGTAATTTAAAATAATGCACACTCAGATAGCTTTTAACAACATACATATACTGACAGTTTGATTATCTTACATTCAAGAAAAATTCATAAGCTCAAAAATTTATAAAATAATTTTTTTCTTAAGCCCCTAGGGTCATACTTTGTTAGGCAATGTGGTAATTTGTTATGAATAGTTGAAACTGTCCCTTGGTAAAGTTAGTCATTTCATCATACATAACCAATTGTCTACCATAACAATATTTTTGCAAGGAACAATAAAAAGTGCTGGGAAAAGACAAACAACTCACTCTGGTGGATAGGAACCAGAGGCCGTAGCATACTCAATATAATTAAATAGCAATAAAAAAGATCATTAAGTTTCACATGAAGATATTCAGATGGCCAATATGATGCCACAGTTTGTACGTTGTGTCACAACTCAAGTGCTAAGTGGTAAACATGGCATCAATTTCACTATTGGCAACAGTATGAGAACGTGGAAGGAGCTGTGAGAGCACACAGCCTGTGATGTTTCCCCACTGCAGTCTGACTTCCAGAGATATCACTGTGCCAGAATAAACAGGAAATCACTCCAGACAAGTATCATCAGAGCATCCTGTTCCTAAATGCCTAGAACAGTTTAGTAAATAAAAACAATACTTTGAAAGGTTCCATCTATTGAAAGTCAAATGATGTTGACAATCCCTCACTAATCTCTATCTGGTCTCTCAGTAAACCAAATAGAAATCAATTTTTTAAGTTAGAACTTGCTCTCAGAGTATCAGAGTTCTAGATACCAAGTTCAAAAGAGGATTTAAAATACCTGGAAGATCAACAGGTTCAAATGCTTAAAGTAATTTGTTGTGGCAAATATACATTTTATAAAATTCCATATGGCTAATTTCACAGTGTCTCCTATATCTCTGTTCTGTTTCTGACAGAGATATTAGAGAGCCAATAATATTCTCTGAATAGTAATTTAAGCTTTAATTCTTAAAATCAAGAGTAGAAATTGATGTAAAAATTAAAATGTGTTAACTTTATTTTGAGAATTACTTGTTTTAAAAGAAAACTCCAGGGGCGCCTGGGTGGCGCAGTCGTTTAAGCGTCCGACTTCAGCCAGGTCACGATCTCGCGGTCCGTGAGTTCGAGCCCCGCGTCAGGCTCTGGGCTGATGGCTCCGAGCCTGGAGCCTGTTTCCGATTCTGTGTCTCCCTCTCTCTCTGCCCCTCCCCCGTTCATGCTCTGTCTCTCTCTGTCCCAAAAATAAATAAAAAAACGTTGAAAAAAAAATTAAAAAAAAAAAAAAAAGAAAACTCCACCTAAACGAGTTGGAAACTTAGGTCCACACAAAAACCTGAAGATTGAATTTTATATCAGTTTCATTCATAATTGCCAAAACTTAGAAACAATTAAGATATTCTTCAGTATGTGAATGGATAAATAAATTGGAATATATCCAGAAAATGGAACAGTATTAAGTGCTAACAAAAAAATGAACTATCAAACCATGAAAAGACATGGAGGAAAATTAAAAGCCTATCAGTAAGTGAAACAAGCCAATCTGAAGAGGCTAAACTATACGATTGCAACTATACAACATTCTGGAAAAGGCAAAACCATGAAGACCTAAAAAGATCAATGATTTCCCAGGGTCAGAAGGAAGAGATGAATAGGCACAATAGAAAGGACTTGGAATATCTTGACAGTGATTTATTTTTTCTTGTTAACCCCAATGTCTGGCAAAATAGCTATTCAGTATGGATTCAATAAATGATTGCTTAGGTTTTAATAAAGTAGTTATACACTCAATGAGCATCAATAATTTATTTTTTAATTAATTTATTTGAGGGAGAGAGAGCAAGCATACTCTCCGGAGGAGGGGCAGAGACAGGGGGAGAGAGAGAGAATCCCAAGCAGACTCTGTGCCACCAGTGCAGGGTCTCACACAGGGCTCCCTCTCAAACCCGTGAGACCCTGACCTGAGCCAAAATCAAGATTCAGACGTTTAACTGACTGAACTACCCAGGTGCCCTGAACATCAGTAATTTCTATTGGAGATTTTTGAAATACCACCTGAATTTATCTAATGGCTCCAAATTTGTTTATCTCCTTCATTAAGATAAAAACATCAAGGGAGATGATAGCAGATATTAGACAAAATATATATACCTCTATATTTGTTTATTGCCTTTCCTTAGTAAAATGATAGCTCTATAGATCAGAATTAGTAGTGGCAAAATAAAAAAATTGTAAAAAATATAAAAAACTAAGAAGGCATCGATTAGGGTTGTTTAAAGATGTTATTAAATGCATTGAGAAGCAATGTACATGGCTGGTGAATAAGACTATAAAATAACATAAAGATATGTATATCTTTATAAAAATGTCCTGAGGTATTATTTGTTAATGCTTAATTAATTGTTTATTAATGCAAAATTGGTGAGGTCCTTTAGAATTGATTGTGTCATTTCATTGGTTACCTATGGTACCATGTTACCTTGTTTGTATTTGCTAAGATTTTCTCTCCTAAAACTGAAACTGTATTTTTCAGAATCAAAATTCTGGCATGATAAA
Source organism: Lynx canadensis (assembly GCF_007474595.2). Taxonomy (NCBI): domain Eukaryota; kingdom Metazoa; phylum Chordata; class Mammalia; order Carnivora; family Felidae; genus Lynx; species Lynx canadensis. Next base: position 106,126,855 of record NC_044304.2, read on the forward strand.
TAAGAATCACCTCTAGTTTGCTAACTTTGATTTTCTCAATTTCAAATTGATTTTCATTCCATTTAGTTGCAACTTTGTCTCCAGTATCAATGAATTGCTGTTAGATCAACCAATGGATTGATTTCTTGAGCCATTTAAATATAAAATTAATTGTGAGGTTCATTGTAAGAAGCCAGTGTTTTGTAAAGCATACCAAAATACATACCCTACTTTCATTTGAGGACATGGTGGTGTCACTTTACTGAAGTATCAAGAAATTAACTACTTGCCTGAATGATAGAAATCTTTCTCTTTCCCAAAGAGGTAAGAATCACCTAAGATTAGCAGAGTTGAAAAAAAAAATAGGCAAATTCACTTTTAAGGACCTGAGATTCTAGTAACAATCTAGTGACAATCTAATGTGATTTGAGTCATGAAGTATGGTAGAGAGTTTGGTCAAGGTAACACAGGAGAGCAAAGGACACAGTCATTTCCTGTAACTGCATCTGTTGCCACATTATCTATTTTTCTTTTATAAACACCAGAAGTCCCTTCTTCAAAAGTTTTTGTTCATATTCTAATTCAGGCCATGATAATCTTATAGTTTAAATATTAAAGTAGACTATCAGCAAAGTGAAACTTGGCTGTCATCCTGTCAAAGCTATTTTTACAGTCACTGTCAAAAGCCTTCAAATAATGTATGATGAGAGTATATGTCATACTAGATACTTTGCTCTTTTTGAAGACAAAGTTCAGATTCATGGAATTTAGTGAAAGTAGTAATACCAACTGATATCATTTTTACCCTCATCTTTTACTGCCCCTGGTAGTACAGGTGATAAAATGTAGTAACATTAGCATAACAAAGGGAGTAAGAACAATACTTTGTCTTAAACTCTCTGGATTAGAAGCATGGCTCCTTCACTTACTAGCTGTGTAAACTTAGATATGTTTCTTAGCCTCTCAGTTACTAAGTTTCTTTACTGGGATTATGTTATGTACTTTACAGAGTTTTATCAGATTGAATAAACTTACATAAAGCACTTAAAGCAGTACTAGTGATACAGTAATGCTACGTAACTAAATGCTTAATAAAATAATTAAGATGTTATGTCTTTGCTAAATTATTAATATTTCTTCTCACTGTAATTTCTATAAAATAACTGTAAAACTCATTGGTCATATATCCTAAATTAAATCAGCTTTAGTCTTATGATTTGGAGTTTACATAATCAACATTTTATGTTTCTACACATCTCTGTATTTTGAAAAAAAAATCTTTGAAATTATAATGATGGCTCTAAACCCTACAGAAGTATAACTTCTCTGATTTTCAGGAAATCCAGCCATTATATGAATGTGAATATCCATATTCCTCACAATTTGGGCAATTCCTTGCTTACTATTTCAGTTATCTATTGCTAAGTAACAAACCTCAAAAGTTAAGGGCTTAAAACAAAAATTTATTAGTTCTCTGTTGTGATGGGCTGACCATCTGGGCAGTTATGTCTTCTAGACTCTTCTGGAATCATCATGAAACCATGGTCAGGTGACAGCTCAACTGTGATAAGTGGATCCCAGAGGACCTCAGTCATACATCTGATGCTGCAAGGATAATTTCTGAAATGTCAGGATGTGGACAGGTTTTCTGTATCCTCATTCTCTCTTTTACTTTACTTTCATCCTCTAAGTCTTCTTTGCCATGTAATGTCCTATCTTCAAAGAGATGGACATCACAAAGCAGTCTCAATCACTTCTGCAATTTTCTTTTCATTAAAGTAAGTGCCAAGGCCAGCCCTAATTCAAAAAAAGGAGAGACAATAAGCTCTAACTCTTGGTAAGAATGGTAGTCATTTTGCAAAGCAGCATGGTAGGAATTATAGCCATTTCTGAAAATCTACCACAGTCTGCCTTTTGGGCACAAGAACTTACACCCTTCCCTCTTGCAAAATACCCTGTCTCCTTCCAGAGTGATCACTTTTTATCCAATTATGACATTAGCCTCACCATTTAGTCTCCTTTTTTGACCCAGGCCAAAATATAGGTGGGAATCCTTAGACACAGTTCCTCTAAAGTTGAAAACAAGTTTTCTGCCCCTCACATACCCAAGATGCAACAAGAGAAAAAGAGAAGATAACCTAGGTAACACACAATTCATTCAAAAGAGGAAAAAATAAAGAGCGCATGATGACCAAAGATCCATAGCAATTCTGATACCCAAAGAGGCACATGGTTTCCGTATTCCAAAGTCCATATTTTCTTTCCTCTGACCTAGGAAGCCTTTTCCAGCCACTAGGAAACTCCACTTGTAAGTCCCTATGCCTGCAGAACTCTGTCTCAAAGTCTCTATATAAATGGCTCCTATCCTCCCACTCTTGGATGAACTTTGCTTAGTGGTTGATGCTGAGTATACTACCTACAGTTTATCTTTCCTTCTCATATTTTCTTCCTGGAATTTACCACATTCATTATTATCTTCCATGTTGATTTATTCACTTAAATATGGTGTGCTTACATACATAATAAAAGCACAGACCTTGTTTCTTTCCTATTCACTAAGTTATTCTCAGAATTCAACACTAAGCCTAGTACTTAAGAGATGACCAATAAATATCTGGTAAATGAATGAGTAAATGAGACCCCATAACCACCCTACAAAAGAGAGGTTTCCTGTTGGAAAGATGAAGACATTGAGTGAGGCTTACGGAGGTTAAATAACTTGCCAAAGGTCTTACCTTTTCAAGAGCGGAAACCAGCTTCATCCCAGCAACATGTTTTTTCTACCATTTCCTTTCTTAATAAATGGAAATAGACTATATGACCTTCTGAAGGTTGACATTGTTTTGGAATTTTCTTCTTGCATCACTTCACCATTTCATGTAACTTCAGGTTACATTACATCAGACAAGTCCAGAAGAATGCCAGCGACTTTCATCTTGTTCTCCCTTTCTGTTTATAACCTTTTCACAGACAGCGTATATTATTTAATAAGTGATCAAATGGAAACTGGCAGATGAATCCACCCTACACTGAGGAAAAAGACAGTAAGCACATGTTTTCTGCCTAATTTCCAATGGATTAGCATCCGTTGATGTCCCTCTCTTGGAAAGAATATCTTTCTTGATTCTTTCTGCTTATCCTTAAAGATTGTTCACTCATTTATGTAATGGATCTATTTTTATTTCCAAGCATATGCTTCCAAAATGTGTAAAGAACTTCAAATGTGAAAACAAAATTTTATATTAGTCTTTCCTTAGAGATGCATCATCGTTAAAAAAAAAATCAATACCAAAACACTATTAACACAATTGCAGAAATACATTAGAAACTAAAATCCCATCCTTCAAAGATTACCTGAAGTTTTAAAGACAAATAATGTCACTTAAACACACACAAACACACACATTCCTAAAAGGGGAGTGCAAATATATTCCAATCTACTATTATCACTAATAAGTACATTTGGGCATCTTTGATGGTCCTAGCACTGTTTTTTGGTAATTCTTCTTGTATTCTTAGCCTTGCAACAAATCTGACAGTTTTTTGCAGTCTCACTTTACAGGTGGGGACCATGTTTCTCAAGGGGTAATATTAGCAATTCCAACCCAGATTTATATTTTTTCTGAAGTCCAACACACCAACCTAAGAAGTTGTGATTTCATCCTGTAATATGAAAAGTAAAGAGATAATATAATTTAAAGCAATAAAGGAAAATCAGAGCGCTGATGTGCCCCAGCTCAATCGGAGGAAAAAGATCAAAGCTTTCCTCTTGGAAGTATGGTT